>NC_142522.1:27893451-28268451 GCF_964205215.1 Stylophora pistillata
TATTACACACACGTAAAACGGAGCGCGATCTTATTGTAGTATCAGCTACTAAATCGGATGGTGAAATAAGTTCTTCGCAGAGGTTGGAAGGTAACCGTCTCTGGTATTAATTCAGTGTTAACAAACATATGCAGTGAATTCCGCCAAAACTAAAGCTGTCTGTGAGAGCAAGTACCGCTTTCAAACACATTGTCGGAGAATCTTGACATTTATTGATATTACGCTTCTTTTTTTGATCTTATTCCATAAACAGGCCAATTCATAATTTTTCGACGTTGCATGTTTCGAAACAATTTTGTTTAAAAATAAAGCTTACGGACGCCAGTACAAACAAACAGCTGTATTTTTTCCTCCTTCTTGATTGGACGTAATTCATACCTTTTACTCCCCATTCTTTTTTTTCCGAATTACACCACCTTGCAACATTTACCCCCGGCCTCGTATACCGTTGTTCAGATTGCTCCAGGGAGTATCACTTTCTTCCCTGTAGTTATTCGTCATTAAGTATTATGCGTCAGCTTTTGATTTGAATAACTGCCTTTATTTTGGATCAGTCCATATCTTGATCGTAATATCTACCCAGAAAAAAAAATGGAATGGGTGCAAATGATAATAGAGGATATTGCCCTAACAGAATGCAATTCTTGTCTCGAATTACTCTATTTTCAAAACGAAGAACATTTCCAGTATGAAATTTACTCCAAAAAAAACGTTAAAAAGTTTGAATGTTTAGGTGTTGATCTATTTTCTTTCCGTTATTTTACTTTTAAAAAATATGCTATTTTCAAGGCAAAATATATTAAAAAGTAAAAACAAAACGTTTTAGACACTAGGTTATCAACAGGGTAAATAAGCACCCTCCGCTGAATTGCACATTTTACATCGTCAGCCGATAATTCCCGAAGGGAAGAGTTTCGCGCCATACACCTTTGGCATAATGGCGGAAAATCCGATTGAGGTATGAGACTGGTTATGAATAATTTCACGAAAGCGAGGCCACCCGGGCAACACATGGCGACGCGAATACAAACTCTCACAATTCCTCGAGCTTTTTAACCGAAAATGACATTCTTGGAGCTTCCTTAGGAGATAGAAATCTCTCGCAATTCAAGACTGAGGACTTGAGACTATGGTTGAAGGGTAGAGGTAACCCAGCGAAAGGTTTAAAGACAAAAGCAGAGCTTGTGAAAAGGCTAGTTTCGAGCACAAGATGCATACTTCGAGGTGTTTTGATTGCTTGAGAAAATTGTCAATTGTGATTACTTACACTTAAATTGACCTAATTTCTTATACTTTAGGGTCCTTTAATACATCAAGAGCGGAAAGGATAAAAACATCATTGATCCTGATCCCAATAATCTTTATTCTAAACGAAAACAACTACGCTCGGCAAACAACACAAGTTCACACTCCACCGCTAAACGACATGCTCCCGTCAAGTTCCCTGAATCTAGTATGTGGAGCTACTCACTTCAGAAGATACCTCTGTTTACCAGAGCGGAATTAAACAATCATATAACACGTTCTGGGGTCTAGATAATTGTAGATTTCCATTAAAACAGCGTTGTTAAGAAACGAAGTGTAGCAGGACACAGCAGAATTGTCGGCGCGAAATCTTTCAATAGTAAAAAGTCTACTTTTTAAACATTCATTCTTCTTTGAAATGCTTTCTATTTCTCTTTAGAGCTCTTCTATTCTCATTTCATACTGTTTCCCAAGCGCGGCAACACTCTGATCACTCTGACTGTATGCATCCTTCGACTCGATCAAATCGGTCTGAGTTTCGATATCTTTTCTCTTTGCCTCGTTTTCGACATTCTTTTCATTAGATTCTATAGTTGTAATCTAACTCTGTAGCTGTTCATTCGATTTATCATTTACGCTGCTTTCCGAGTGTGCACACCATGAATAAATCCCTGGATGATTGATGAGTAGTTGCTTTACTAGTGAATCTTTGAGGTGGAGGCTTCCTATTGCGAGGCGAAGTACGCCAACAACAACAACAACAACATTGACTTTATTTTTTAAAATGAAAGAAATAAAGGCTTTTGTAGCCCGCAGTTAGCAAAGCTATTCTAGGCGGGCTACCTAAACAGACACTGTATAGGCTCTCTCACACACACACACACACACACGCACGCACACACACACGCAACAATGAAATAATAAATGAGCAAATAAAAATAAAGAATAAATAATAGTAGTGATAATCATGTTAAAGGTTTTAACTGAGCCAGTCACACAAGGGACTACGCCACTGAAATACCAAACGGTACAGCATTGGTTTGAAGGCATATTTTGCCCGCAATACTTTTCTTCAAGTCTTCCATTTTAAAATGGTGCGAGCAGACCATGGTTGAGTCCAATACTTTGAAGCTTTTTCCTTCCTCTCGACGGATTGCATGAAGCCATTGCTTCCTCGCGAGTTTTTCTTTGGGAAACTTAAAGTAGGATATTTATTAACCCAGCCGTTTACGTCGCGATATCCCCTAGAAGTCCATGAATGAACACAGCAGTGGCATGGCATTGTACATATTAACTTGAGCCTTAGCTTTATTAGTAGTCGATTCTTTGAGAAATAAAGCTTTTTGGATTAATAAATTAATAAATTGTGCCAGAAACTTTTTGACAAGCGCTCACAAGTGCACAAATCCATGCCCGGGTGGCTTCGTCCCTATGCACTAGTTTTAGTCTTCACTCGGCCGCCGCCATTATGGCAAAGGTGTATTGGAGTTAATTCTTCTATTCAAACTAGGCTTCAAATTTTGATCATTAGGCCTCCAAGGATTCTACGCTGATCACAAGATTTATCTTTGCAGAGTATGCGCTAGATGAAAAATTGCACCGGATTCTCCTTGAAGTCATGGGCAGGTATGGCGAGTCATTAGATGTCTGAAAGTGGTTATCAGTTCTCATCTGCACACATTTCTCATGGTCTCGCCGTTGTAACTAACGCCGCAAAAAACAGCCTCCTTTCCCAATCAGGAGGTGTGTCTCCAATTGAGATCGCCTGAGGATGTCTAAGGGTGTCATATATCGGCTTGTTGGATCGATAGAGCATTTCGCTCCAGTAAAGTGTTCCCGCTCAGTGGACTTTATTATTAACCGGCATCAGTTGGGGAGACTGTGAAAGCCAAGAGGAAGTTCTTTCTTGGGAGGGTCGAAGACCGTACTCGAAATAAAATTGGAAATCGAGCGTCACATAATTTTCTTGTAAGTGAATACTGTACCTAACCGAACTCAAATAGCCTGCCTTATTATTTCACTTTGAACACATTGCCACTCTGTAATGAATCTAAGGTCAACGCCTCAAGATCACCATGAGGATATGACATGCCCAGAAAAGGCCAAGGCTCATACGCGAAGTGTGGTAAAATTTATTGCACCTGTAACAGGAAATGGGAGTTACAAACACACCAAATGGATATGTGAAAGAATTCGAACGAAAAATTAACCAGGGAATGAGTCAATTTGGGTGATAACGTTGCATTTATATCCCGTAGCGCAGTTCTTCAAATGGCGGATAACGCTGCCTTGAACGGATAAATCGCTATCCAACCGCTAAGTCAGGTGTTCACAAAACGTTCTCCACTATCCACTGGATAGACATTTATCGAGTGTACACTGTTATGATTCCTCCAACAATCGGAGCCTAGCCTTTATCGACTTTCTACACTTTGACCTTTTCTTCTGAGCCATTCGCTCGCGAAAGTTAACTATTTACCTTAAACACCTCCGCATTTAAGGGTATAACATTTGTATTCCGCCAAAAGGACTTAACACCTCCATCTTACATTCCTTATCAGGCTCCCACGCTTGAACGACGGTCAAATGCCTATGGGTTGCCCGGAGGGGGGGGGGGGGTTGTTAAGACTTTGAATTGATCGGCGCATGATACACAATTCGATAAAAAACGAATATTTTCATGAACACCACGATCTCTGTATAGTCGAAATTTCATTGAATAAATAAATCTTCAACTGAACATAATGTTCTACAGAATGCGTTCTATTCTGTGCCTGGAAAATTCAACTGGATCGCTTGCTCTAATCCGTGATTGGAAGACCGAATACAAAATCTCATCAAGGAACTGCTATGAAGTTTTGTTAAAGGCTACTTGTTTCCCACCCACGTATATCGAAATCTGAGGATATAGCGGAAAACAGCTTATTTTAGAGGTTCCATTGGTTTTCCTTAATCGTATCAGTAGCTGTAGCTTGATGGAGCAATGCAATCAAATTTCTTTCCGTTTGCTGCTTTGATTGATAAACCTCTTCTTCCTATAACGGTATCATAAAACTGAAATTCTGAACCATAAAACAATGTTACTGTATTTTTTCCCACCGAAATACACTTAATACTCTGAATTTTGCTTTTTATGCTTTTGCACTCGTAACTCTAGATTGTGAAGAGTTACTGACGCATAAAAGTAAAATTATGCTTTTTCTAGAACGCTTTCGTGTTGCTTTGGCAAGCCTTCACGTAAGTAATGTGAAAGACCATAACAGAATTTATTGAGCAAAATTGAGGCATTTGTTCTACACCATTCTTAAAGAAACTTACAAAAATGCGTTTTAGCATCGATTCATGAAGGAATTAACAACAAAAAATTGAGAAACTGCCTTAAGACAGTACTAACCACTGAATCTATGATTGTCTTTGGTAGACGCAATATCTTAAAGTTTTCAAACCTACTAATTGCATTATTTGAATAATCTTTTTAAAGTTTTTCACGGAGTTATTGAGCGTGTCAAACCTGACGAGATCATCATAGCAAGAGCGAAGTTAATAATAAGTCTCATTCAATAATCTTTAACGTTTGAAAATTCGTTTCTTTTTGTTCTTGTATTTTTTAGTTATGTAGTGTTTATCAATCATCGATCATATAGGAAATTAACGTATAATATACGAACGTACAAATTTGATCACGTTAATCATATCTTAATTTGAAAAATTCAGTCTGTATAAATTGAAGGCATTGATCTTTCAATTTGTCCACTGCAATCAATTGACAATCTGTTCTGTCCTGAGTACTTAAAAAAACTAGGGGATCATAAATGCCAAAGAAAAAAATCACATCACATTTTTCCTTGAAGGTCCTCGTCTAGACATACGATTCGTAGTAATAGGATGGCCGAGCGATAGCAGGAAACGCTATTTCATTCTTGACAACATTCCACCTTAGGGGTCTCAAACCATTCACAATAACGAACAGCAAACCGAGCACGTCTGCCAGAACAGCCATCCACAAGGCAGCCTTCCCTGCCAGGGCAGTGATCACGATGGCCAACTTCAGAATTATGGAGAACGAGATGTTTTCTGCTACAACACGACTGCAGAAACGGCCGAGTAGTACCAGTTCCGGTATTTTCGCTAAGTTGTTGCTCATCAGGGCCACATCCGCCGCCTCCACTGCTAAAGCCGTTCCGCCAGCGCCCATTGCAATCCCAATGTTCGCTGCGGCCAGGGCTGGACCATCATTGACGCCATCGCCGACCATACCCACTATGTTTTTGTCGCTGTTACCTGATTTGACAACGTTGTAGCGGCGACGGGGACAGCAAAAAGCACACGGTAACACACATTCCCTAGCCTGTTGATCCTCGCCATGCATCTCGCATTCCTCGCTTTGCGTTCCACCTTGTCTTTCCTTGATCCACAACAATTTGTCCTGAGGTTTCATGTCGGCGATGCACTCGACTAAGCCTAATTTACTCTTCACGGCCATGGCTGTACGAGAGTTGTCACCGGTGATCATGGCAGTCTGGACACGAGCTTTTCGTAGCCAGTCCAACGCACTGAGACTGTTTGGTCTGATGGTGTCAGCAAGAGCAATCATCATGGCCAACTTACCATCCACAGCCACGAAGATCACAGTTTTACTCTCGTTACACCAAGTGATATACTTTTCTTCCATACACTTATACAGTGCTTTGTTGCCAACATTATTAAGGAATTCATAATTGCCGATCTGTACAAATTGACCATCGACATAACCGGAAACACCTTGTCCTTCGTGAAGTTTAAAGCGTGTCACTTCAGGAAGGCTGGAAGATCGAGACTTGACCATTTCTGCAACACAACCACTAAATTCCTTCACAATGGCTGCCGCAAGTGGGTGGCTGGACTTGCTCTCGAGCGCAGCTGCTAAGCGTAAGGCTGCTCGTTCGCGCACTCCAAAAACGCAATCTATATCAACAACTTGAAACTTTCCTTCAGTCAATGTTCCAGTTTTATCAAACGCAAGAACCTGCAACTGAGCCAGGGTTTCAAGGTGAACTCCACCTTTAATCAGAGCTCCTTTACGCGCAGCAGCAGTGATGCTACAGATCACAGCAATAGGGGTGGACATAACAAGAGCGCAGGGGCACGCTGTGACCAGAAGAACAAGGGCCCGTACTCCCCACTTCTTTAACTCCTGTGAGTAGGTTCCCACGCCTGCAGCACCGAGAATGGCTGGAATAACAAATACCAGAGTCGCAACAACGACCAGAGTTGGAGTGTAATACTTGGCAAACCGGTTTATGGCGACTTCGGTTCTTGCTGAACTAGTCTGGGCTTCTTGAACAAGCTGAGCAACTCTAGAAACTGTAGAAGATGACGCGTCTGATGTGGTCTTCACTTCCAAGTAGCCATTTTGATTGACTGTTCCGCTGAAAACTTTGGATCCCACAGTCTTCTCGACAGGCACAGATTCGCCAGATACCGAACTTTCGTCTACAGCAGCTCGTCCTTTTACAACTTCACCATCCAAAGGAATAAGCTCTCCTGGCCTAATGGCGATGGCAGTTCCTATGGCAACT
The DNA here is from genome assembly GCF_964205215.1 of Stylophora pistillata. Classification (NCBI taxonomy): domain Eukaryota; kingdom Metazoa; phylum Cnidaria; class Anthozoa; order Scleractinia; family Pocilloporidae; genus Stylophora; species Stylophora pistillata. The sequence continues at coordinate 27,900,255 of NC_142522.1, forward strand.
GATTCCACCGATACAGATTCGCCAGTGTTCGCTAATATCGCCGCCTGTGGTGCTTTGAGCATGAGCCCAGAGATTGTCCGCTGGACTTTGTACATGCAAAAATTTTGCAGGGCCTCGGCGAACGAGAATACGTAAACTACAGCGGCACCCTCCAGCCACTCCTCAATACCAAGCGTTCCCCCTATGGCGATAAGCATTAGAATGTTGATGTCGACGCTACAGGTCTTGATAGAAACATACGTTTTCTTGAGGACTGGAAATATACCGAACACAATTTCCGCAATGGCCGGCCATTTATACCAGGAGGCATCACAGAAGAACGCCACAACGCCTGTCATCAGGAGAACGGTTTGGAACAAAAGATAAATCAGAAAAGTCGATAAGGACGGCGGGAGACTTTTATTATCTTCGTCGTATTGTCGGGACCCAGTCTCCATGATGCTAGCCCCCAAATGCATGCGGTTGAGTGTACTGACAAGCTCGGTAGCGGACGTCACTTCCGGGTCGTGACGGACATACACGACTCTCCCGATCACATTGACTGCAATCGATTTCACGCCTTCTAATGGTTCCAAGGATTCTTGAACGAGTGCACTTTCCATTGCACAGCAAATGTTCTGCACTCGTAGTTTGGTGGTGCTTTGGCGTATCACGGGTTTCTTCTTCGAGCTGTCGTCGAGTTCCTGAATACCTGGTGACAAGGGAGGGGTGATAGGATAAAAACCACTGCGGTCTGTCATTGAGATCCTGTTGACAGATCGATTTCCATCGCAAAGTTGCTCAACTGACAATTTAAGCTGGGATTTTTGGCAGCAATCGTCCCCACGTGGTTTCAGCGTGAAACCATTACAAGCTTGACTCTGACAGCAATTGTCTTCCACCGGAGAACACGTGATAGTCAATCGTGGATTGCGTAACTGACATGTCACCTGACCACGTGAAGTTCGACAGGGGCCACCAGTTTCGCAGCGAGTTAACACGGAGCTCGCACCCGCTGAACTGGACGGTCTACCACTGTCTTTATCCGTGCAGTTGCCACTCGTTTGACAAGAATCCCCACAGTCATCTTCAACGGTTCTTCCACAACAATCAAGGCTGGGGTTTCTCGAAGGCCCACCGGATTCAGTTGAATTTCTCTGTGGGATTTCCCTCTCAGTAGTGGTATTAGTTTGTGCTAGTTGCCCTGACGTTTTTTCGCTTGAAGTGTCCTCTTTCTCTTGTGGTGACTTCACCTGAGAGCAGCAGCTGCCTTTGACAGGTTCATCTCTTCTTCCCTCGTTGATAGTATCCGAGCAACACTTACTTCGGCAAGAGTCGGCTGCTTCATCGCTTAACTGCTTGGTTGCTGAAGCAGAAGGCCAAGGACTACACTGACTTTCTTCATTGCAAGAATCCATCTCGTCATCGCTGCAGCTCCTGGGCTGTTTTGAACAAGAAGACGTACACGGGTTTCTTGCCACTTCTTCTCCATACAAATCTTTCCCATCCTCACAACAGCTTTCAGTTAGTCCTGATGCAGAAGCACAGCATGGCTTGCTCATCTTTTCTTCGTTACCACAAGTTTTGGACGGATATAGATCTATGGAATTCAAACTACTACGCCATTTTGCCTCAGAATTACACTTAGTTGCAATCTCACCATCTTTCAGGAAGGGAAAAGCATCGTCCAAATTTTGATCTCCATGGTAACAATCGCCGCATTCGCAAGAGTCTTCGGGTAATTCATCCGAACAACAGTTGCAGTGAAATTCTTGACACATCGCTAGTCTATTCTATAAGAAAAAGAGATAAAACTAAATTGTAATTAAACAGTTCATCGACAAAGACTATCTGCCCAATGTAACGACTTAGAAATCAGAATTGCTGACCAAATTATCAAGAGAGTCGACAAGACCAAATCTTTGGGTCTTACTATAGATGCCCAACTCTCTTGGGGTAGCCACGTTGAAGAGATCTGCAAGAAAGTCTCTTCAGTTATAGGCGCCCTAAAACGTGTACGACCCTTTTAGCAGCCAGAATTATTACTAAATTACCCTTTGATACGAGCTTAAACCACCTTCTCTCCACCCTCGATTGGGAGAGGCTATCTCTTCGACGAGAGAAACAAAAAGCCCTAATGATGTATGAAATTATAAACAACCTTACTCCCGAATATCTACAAAGTCTTTTCTGTGAAGGTGTAGTCTGATCGTCCGGGTGAGTGTAGTCCTGAGAAGGACTGTTGTCGGTGGCAGTGACTGACGTTTCGACAACCTGTGCGGAAGTCATCATCAGAGTCAAGTGAGTGATTGTTGTCAGTAGAATGTTCTTATTCCAGTTCGTGTGAAATGATCGGTTGGTTTTGCCGTGATGTTATTGGCTGTAAGACTCAAGTGACGTAAGTCGTTCGTGATTGGTCTGTTTCGGTCTGTCGGTAAAGCTAGGTTGTTCTTTTTCGGTCGTTTGTGATGTTTATGTCGTGAATGAGTCGTTTGTATGGGGCGGGTAGTTGTTGACATCTGTTTAGGGGAGTCTGTTCTAAGTTAGTAAACCAGCTTTCCAGAGTCAGTCGTTGAAAATAGTCAGTGCTGTAGGTTAGGCATTGCGCAGAGTCCCAGTCAATGTTGTGGTTGGTAAGTCGATGGTGTTCAGCAATGTGATTGCTGACATCACCTTTCCTCGTCGCCCGTCTGTGTTCAGTCAGTCTTGTTGTGAGGTTTCTGCCAGTCTCACCGATGTAGGAGGCTTGGCAGTCGGAACAATTGATCTTATAAATCGTTCCCTGTCTGTTCCTCGGTTCGTCTTTGTCTTTAACGTTGGTTAGTAACTGACGTAGTGTGGTGATGGGTTTGTGGGCGACGCGGATATTGAAGGGTAGTACTACCCTTCAATATCCGCGTCGCCCACAAACCCATCACCACACTACGTCAGTTACTAACCAACGTTAAAGACAAAGACGAACCGAGGAACAGACAGGGAACGATTTATAAGATCAATTGTTCCGACTGCCAAGCCTCCTACATCGGTGAGACTGGCAGAAACCTCACAACAAGACTGACTGAACACAGACGGGCGACGAGGAAAGGTGATGTTAGCAATCACATTGCTGAACACCATCGACTTACCAACCACAACATTGACTGGGACTCTGCGCAATGCCTAACCTACAGCACTGACTATTTTCAACGACTGACTCTGGAAAGCTGGTTTACTAACTTAGAACAGACTCCCCTAAACAGATGTCAACAACTACCCGCCCCATACAAACGACTCATTCACGACATAAACATCACAAACGACCGAAAAAGAACAACCTAGCTTTACCGACAGACCGAAACAGACCAATCACGAACGACTTACGTCACTTGAGTCTTACAGCCAATAACTTCACGGCAAAACCAACCGATCATTTCACACGAACTGGAATAAGAACATTCTACTGACAACAATCACTCACTTGACTCTGATGATGACTTCCGCACAGGTTGTCGAAACGTCAGTCACTGCCACCGACAACAGTCCTTCTCAGGACTACACTCACCCGGACGATCAGACTACACCTTCACATGTTACCCCCGGGTTCAAACCATTTACTGCAAAGTCTTTTCTCTCAGCGACACTCTGTGTACGACATAAGAAACTCTGAGGGTAGGCTGGCCTTGTCCAAACCAAACACCAATTATTTGAAACGAAGCTTCTCTTACAGCGGGACCATATTATGGAATAAATTGCCCAAAAACTTAAAAAATGCTTCATCCATTAACCATTTTAGGCGAAATCTTAACGTAGTCGATATATAGGATTCCCACACGGCAATCATGTAAAGCAGTTGATTAATCTTAGTTTTTATTATGTAACTGATGATTTTCCGTGTTTAAATAAAGATTTACATACATACACATACATCCAACTGTTACTTCTCATCATAAACAAAACATGCTTCTCTTAAAGATAAGGTCTTGCGTGACAAGACCCAAAAAAATTGATGATGCGGTAACGTAACCGAGACTCGTTCGTCACTTTCCCCGTAAGTCACACCAAAGCGTGCGCTAAATTGAAGCGTTACGTTCGCCAAATTACGTGGCATTCAAGGAAAGTGACTACACTGACTACCCACAAATCAGCTACGGTGGAACGAATAACTTGCTACCTATCACATAAAAAAGCCAAACGTGGATGCATTAAGATGGTCATAAATAAAAATAAAATCGTTTATTAAAAAACCACAACTTGCAGTTATAAGCTGAACCACTTGTGTTATATACAACATGTTTGAAAATTCAAACTACAAAAATTCCTAACTATACTAGTATTAATTTTCTATTTACAATTGTTGTTTAATTGCAAAGTGCATTATGAAAGTATTTCTAAACCTCTTTGTTTTCACATTCGGGATTGAAAACAACACGTCTAGTCCTAAAATTATATCACTTGCTGTCATTATAACTCTCGGTCACACCCGAGTCTGCTGCTTGTCACCAGACAGTTGGAGCCTTTAAATTCCACACTTCTAGCCCTGTTTGTTCGTTCTGCTCTCAATTGAAATTTCGAATTTTGATAGAGTTTTGATTTGCTTATCGTGGTCCTTTCACAAATTCATACATACCTTAAAAAATTTTTCAAAGATTCGGCAACGATGGTAGTGTTTCACCAGCTTTTCAACACGTAATAAATCACGAAAAGAGATTGTGAAATACTAATGTCGACGTGTGAAGAGCAAGCTTCATGATTGGCTAATTCAATTTCGTCACGAAATCTTCTGAAACTGGCAGTTCAAGATGTCATGAAATGTATCCGTCTGATTTCGGGAATTAGATATTTTGTATTTCGTTAAAATTGTGCAAGCTTTTCTTCTTCCTTTCATATTTAACTTAAGTCTCATTCTTTGATTGTACATGCTTCCTGCCCTGGTAATTAACGGACAGCAAGCTGATTGCATACCTTCAGATACTCCTTGACCCTTCACGTTGTTGGCTTCAAAATACTTTGATACAATCTGTTACCTTTTAAACATTAAAAGAAAAGAAATCGTGTTGTTTATCGCAGTTTCTCAGTGCCGGAAGGGAGATAAGGAAGATGTTCAAAGTTAATGTCGCATTTATCTAAAAGTTAGCCATAACGGTCTACAGTATCCTTAAATCGAAGGGCAAAATCGCATAGAATGACTCGCTTGTGCGGACGAACCTTTAAAGTACTCATACTTGCAAAATTTACGAGAGAGAGAAAGAAAAAAAATTTCGGGGCGTCAGTAGAATCATTTGACCTCGCGACTGGTTAATTCTGAATTTTTTTTGCCCAACGAGTCAGGATTCATCAGGAATTTTTGTTTTCGATATTTGTGATTTTCTTTCTTTCTTTTCTTCTTTTTTTTTTTTTTGCAATACATCACGAAATTCGGCTATTCCCCAAATTAATGATTCCTTATAATTTCACCATGAAACGTAATTTCCCTTCAACCCCTGTGGTCAATTTGTGAAGCGGTGGAGAACTGACTCGTGCATTCGTTACCGTTAAGAGAAAATCTAACCTAGTCTTGGGACTTTTCGGCACTGTACTGTATCGATTGCGATTAGATTTACAATACCAGGTAAATTAAAGCGACAAAACGTAAACAATCCTGCAACTCCGCCTTGCATTTTGGACCTTAAAAAACGTTATTTCGGTTTGTACACAAAGCTCACAAATACACGCCTCTTGCTCACCTTACATAACAGAGGGGCGTTACCGATAGTCACAACAAACGCCGGCTTGTATTGATCCGCTTCTAAAAAAATTCTCGCGATCTCCCTTTAAAATGTTATGTTACGTAGGACTATTTAGCACACTTTCTCCACACAAAAACTTGGCGCGTTTTCAGATGAAAACTTCAGTTCTTCGCTGGCCAAAGGCCAAATTTCAACTGTTAGCATGTGGTACACCGGAAAATCAAACAACTTAGAATCAACATGAAGCTTTGGAAAGTCGACACTACTTTACACTGATAAGGAACTGCGAGGGAAGTTATTCATTTGCAAGTGTAAAGCAGTATTTTTCCGACATAAATTGAAAGGTAAAGCATTTTAAAATTTTCATAAGAATGCCATGGGCCGAATAAATCAGCTCATTGGCGAAGGAATGATACCTCTATGTAACATCAAATTTTGCAAAGACACGCTTTAAACGCAAATCTTGTTTAGAAACTCGGTAAAAACAGAGACAGACTTACGATGAAAAGTCTGCGGCGTCCAAAATCGATCCGAAAACAAACTACTGATTCATTTTGTTTTATCTACCTTCAAGCTTTGATAAGCATTCACAATAACATGTCATAACTTCTTTCAAAAGGATCATCTATCTCACAACGTTTCCATACCGAAAAAAAACAAAGAGTATAAAGTAAGACAAACTTGCATGTAAGACTGCTAAGTAATCATTTGGTTTTCGCTTCGCTAATTCTACGAATTTGCGCGCAAATTGTAGACACTGCATGTCCGCCGCAAGGGAAAACAGCAGAGAAAGAAAAACAAGGAAATAGAATTCCACCAGATCTGTCGCTCAATAGTGAAACAAAAATATTAATAATGGCAACAAGATCAAACAAGCAGATCTATGCATCTTTGTCAACTTACAGCTCCGACGCCGCGCGCTGCTCCATAATTATGTCAGAGCCGAAACAGTATTTAAATCCTAGCTATTATAAGCCATTGATATAAATTAGTAATATAGAAATGATGTAAATGCACCATTTCACAGTCCACTCACTCATTTGTTACAGTGTTTTTCTTTCATTGTTATCATGGTCACCCCATCTACCTGAACGACACCCATATACTCAAAATAATTCTCTACGTAAAAAAATACAGAGACTACTAGACAACTCTCTGATATATGTTCGCAAATTATTTTCTACCTTGAGCAGTACCATTAATACTTCAATGGGCTGCTACCATCACTAAGTCGCTTATACAACAAAGGTAAACGCCACTTGTGGTTAATAAAAAAATAATGCACGAACTTTTAACTTGTGGTGGTGATCATAAGGCGTTCTATCGAAGTGATGGATAATCATTAAATGGAGAAAAAATACTTTACGCCCACTGACCTATCCGTCGTTTAGCTGCCTGCGCTATGCGCAGCAAATGATCATTATCCCCAAAAACCACGTACAAATCTCAGTTGAAATAAGCTAGTAACTGGAACATGGCAGTAGATCTCAGCAACAAAAATCGTCCATTTACGTAGAATACATTCTAAATTATAACAATCATAATTAACAAAATGGTCGGCAACGTTAAACAGGTGATCGAAAAGTTACTTACAAAGTAAACGTAGTCTCAATATAAAGCTTCCAAGGTCAGTGTTTTTTTCGCAATTGGAAGTTTCCCAAGGTGTGGTCGTAGGTAAATTAAGAGTAGAACGGGTGGCCAAAATGGCACCCATTCAAATCTGCAATTACAATTTTTCAAACATGGATCGTGGAAAAATATTGCAAATGTCGTCGAATTGGTTTTACACGGACAAATAAACAAAGAATAAGTTGTGAAAAAAATTTTATAGGTCTTAACTTAAATCACGAATTTCTTACCAGGAAACAAAAATTTTGCTCTTTGAATAAACAAAGAAGAGATTTGAATCCACAGCATTTAGTAATATCTCCAAATGAACTGAAAGCCAAGTAATTAAAAACAAGGATATTTGGGAATTCAAAAGTAGATTTTGTATTGAAATACACAGCAAAAGAAATGTAAACAAAATTTGTTATGAACAAACATCACAGACAAAAGAATCTGGCAACATTTTGAATACTCATCTTCACCTGTTTAAACCAAGAAAACACAATGTTCAACAAACACATCTCAGTTATCAGCTCACCATAGAAGTGATAAGCTTTCCAAGAATTTAACTTAGCCACAATCTGCTAACTCCCAAATAATTGGTATATTACTCAAGAATGTCTGGCAGCCTGTCCTGAATAATTACATATCCAAGAGTTGTAGCATTTAAAAGAACACTGAAGCTTTGAATGCAAAACCTTGCATGGCAGAGAGACTGTTTAACCATTTTAAACAGGCAACTCCTTCCTACATCATCAAATTTTTGAGTAAATAGATTGAAGGAATTAAGCAAATGATCAATTTGAAGATATACAATTTATTTTGTACCAGATTCTCTGATATAACATGGAATGATAAATCTGGAACTTGCTAAGGAGAACGTCGCCCTCGATCTGAGGAGAGGAAGTGTTCACACATTTCTTGAGAGTATTGGGGTATGCAACACAGATGATCATCAATGTTCATGAAATTCTGAAAAATTTCATTGGAAAAATTGTGAGGATAACAATATTAACTGGAACAACACTGAAAAAGCTGAAAAATATGCATTTCATTTTCGCTCTGTCTTCCAATCAGAGTCAATATCTTGTTACAAAATGAACAAAAAAACATTGCCCAATTCATTCACATAAATTTTGAGAGTTACACCCACTAGCTGGAAAATTCTTTAACATCTTACACCATGACAAGTTCCAAATATCCCCATAAAGAAAGTTCACCAGGTCACACATGAGCTGACTCTCATACCATGGGTCAGATAAATTCAGAAGGATTTCATAGAATACTTCAGTCCTTCCTAATAGGTACATCTTGGAAGGGAACCATTATATCAAGTCAAGGTCTCATCACATTGAAACTCTGTATTCTCTTAAGGTGGCTGAACACAGTTTTTGCGTGCACTTTTGCAGATGCAATTCAGCATGTGCACAAGGATTGCAAAAAACAAACATGCGGTCAATAGAGCGGTCATTTTATTTACTCAACACGTATTTGCACTATCTGTGCTATTTTTCTCTATAGTTGGTGCAGTGTACTGAGGGCTTTAATCTTTTATTACAAAGACATGTTAGGAAAGTTAATGGTGCAAAGAACCCAGCAATTCTCAGCTTTTCCGCTGTTACCAAAAGAACCCAGTTGCGCTTTTGAATATTTTATAGAAAAGGCGCAATACAAATAATAAATGTTATTGTTATAACCCAGTTAAATGCAGCCCATGCGTAGTAAGTAAAAAAATTGCGATTGAATGGAAAATTGCTTTCTTGGTAATATGCCTATTTCTTGAGAACCACTCATTAGAATTTCACCAAATTCTGTACGAAAATACTTAGGAAATAAGTAACTGGAGTATCGAAAAAATTGATTTTTAACAAGGAAATTCTAGATAATCAAGTGAACATTCAACAAGGGATAATTAAATATCTCTCTGTTAAATTGTTAGCAAAATGGTGTTAACTTGTGGGTATCGTTAAAAGCTCGTTGCATGCAAATTATAAAGAAAATCTAATGACTAGATTTTCTACAAATAAACAAAAACCGATGTTTAAAGGCCTATTTATATTTATTCATGTCGCCATGGCAATGAAACATATGTCAGCTTAACTATCAAAAAAAGTTTGTGTTGTTAACTTTCTTGCTGCCAGTTTTGGCGACCAAGAGATCAAGGGTTTTAGAGAAAATGGTGAAAGAAACACAGGTAGCAAAAACTGTGTTCAGCTACCTTAAGCATTTAGCGAGTGCAGCAAACTTTCTCTTATGGTTCTGGAAACATCCCTTTAAAAGATGGTGTTTGTCACTGACTACACATAAATACTTGGGAGAAGAACAAATTTAGCATCACCAGCTGCAGATAGAGGGTAGAGAAGGGGTGAGGGATTCTGATCTTGTTTTATGCTCAAATTTTAGAAAAATTCTTGTGTCACATGTACTTTAACCAGTATTTCATGCCTTAAAAGTTAAAAAGGGAGAACTACAAATCTCACCTTAACTCGCCTTACTGTAAAATTCACACATCATGTTAATTTTGAACCTAATTACATACCACATTGGCCACCCTTACAATAAACCTATGATTTTTTGATGCTTTGTTCAGATGCTCTATTGCTGAGCTACAAAAACAATACCCTCTATTTGGTGCAAAAATATGTATGAATATTTCTGTTAGCACATTTTCCATTCCAAGACAGCTGTGAGCTTTGAAGAGCAGATGATATCCAAGGACAAATATCTGTACATATTTCGTCCAAAGTAGAGGCTTTTGTGTTATTAGCCCTCAAGTTTTTTGCAACATTTATGAACAGCTTACTGCATGCAGCATAATTTGTATTGTCTGACAACATGAACAGAAAAAGGTTTTCCCGACTCTTCTATGACAACCACAAAACCCTCTCTCACCTTGAATCAAATTTGAAATGAAGTCTTATTGGTCTTATCGTAGTGCACATTAGGTTTGAAAATCAGGGAATATCACTTGGGTGACACTCGCGGATATCACCCAGTCTTAGCTAGGGTATATTTAGACCGACTGTGTACCAGCAAAAATATTTGATGGATCATAATGGATACCATTACAGTTAAACTTCAATTATCCAGACCTCAATTGTCCACATTTCTAGATTAACCCGACTTTTTCTCTGGTCCCAATTTTTTCACGAATATTTATTAGTCATGATCAAGATCTGTAGCCATATTCTTTTTAAAACTACAGCATTGAAAAGTGAAGTTAAGGCAATGTTCTTCTTTAAATCAAACTGACTTACTTCAACATTTTAGGCCAATGTAAAAACATTTTTCATTCATTTTAATTGTTTGTAGACAGGTATAGAGGTATTCGTGTAGGACAGTGAACATGTAGACCGTATCTTTTTCAAAACGATTTGTACATGTTTTGTTTCAGGATTATATGTCGCTTTCTTAATTTCATCACATTTTATTCCTCATTAATAGTCATATTCTCAATTATCCGGACCCTCGATTATCCGAACTATTTCGTTAAGTCCCAACGAGTCCGGATAATCGAGGTTCGACTGTAGTAACTAAGCCACCAAATGAACTTCAGTTTTCTGGATGTGACACCTCAGGACACAGAGGGAAATGAGGAAACCCTGTTTCTGATTTCAGGATTTTTTTTCTTAAAATAACAGTGAAATTTAAATATGGAATTATGCCCCTGAAATTTTACGTCTTAATGTACATCTAGACGAATATCTACAATCCATTTAAGTCGTGTGTTTTCATTTTATGTTAGTGGGTAAGATCATAGTTTGTGTGATACCCTCAAGGTTTTACCGACTCTAATAAATGCAGATGTTAAGACAAAACAGCGATGGAAATCACGAGTTGGAAGATTTGAGAATTGCTTTATTCCTTCCCTTGTTACTGTTCATCGCAGTTGGAAATAAACATCGACATTATCTCTCGATCAGAGGCCTTTACAACAACGAAATTATACGTGTACACGGCTTATCTAAATAACGAAAACGCTGTTTGCAAGCAAATAACATATACAGTATCAGCGTCGTGTCCCGGTGCCCTCAATTTCGAAAAGAACCTTGCAATCGATTGAGTAAAACTGAGCTCTATGCCGGTAATTGCTAATTTTTTTTTTTTTTTTTTTTTAATGTAACAGAGATATGGATATGTGATGGCGTCTTTGTCCACGGTTAAAACAGCAGCGTAACAAACGCCTTTTGTAAACGCGTTACAAGTTTAATATGATTCACTAACCTTTAAGGTGAGAACGATACGATCTCCTTCACTTCAAAAGAAAGAAAAACCTTCGTCAACTCGTTCATAAGACAGTCACGCACGAATCCGTATTATAAGGCTGATAGTCCGCCCTCAGGACCCACCGTAGACTAATGAAGGGTTTTACCCAACGAAGAACTAAGAACTGATGATAGATATCTTGAGCCTGCGAAACATCGAGTTGGTCAGTAGAGTACTGAAATTTAGGTATGTGGTGTAAGAAGATGGGGTGTTGACCCTCGCCGGAAGTGAAGTTGACGTAAGCTTCTTGCTACCAGAAACACACTGTTATTGAACACGTGACTGATTAATGGCAGCGATTGTCAACTGTGAAGCTTTCAGCATCTTCGAGTATTCAACAGTATTTTAAGCTTGTATATCGGCCTTTCCCAGCGTATATTACCTTTACCCCTTACCTAAACGACATTTTAATGTTTTAAAGCCGTTTTGGTCAAGAAATGTCTCTGGAGGATCCGTTTTTCGTCGTCAAAGAGTAAGTATATTCCCCATGTCGTTGTTTTCTTTTTTGTGGAATTCTGCGTTTCTGTTTACTTTGAAAAGGAGAAATGTCGTACGATAGGAATTGAGCTAATATAAAAGCTGTCTCTTTTTTGTGATCTAAATTCCTGTACAAAACATAATCTTTTCAGTAGTGTTTGGGTTGCAGATTGCTGAGTTCATTTCTTTCAATTCTAATATACCGTATATGTAAGCATAAAAATTATTTACGCTGAAACGCTAATTTTTTTTTTTTGCTTGATCCTGTAACTGTTTTTCTAAGAGCCCAGGGTATATCTTTCGAGACTTAAACTCATCGAGAAATATTTCAGTGATTGATTTTATATCAAGGAATACTCAGAGATAGCTACGAAGGAAGTATTCTTTTACTTTCTTGTTTTATAGTACAACCGGATGCGTTTATTCTAATTTCGTGATGGCTGTTCTTGCCAACAACATCGATTTATTTACGTTTTTGTAAACAATACGTCACTGTGCTATTTTCAGTGTTTTATTGATAGCGCTACCAAGAAACATCTACTTCTAGAGTTTCTTCTGGTTTTAAGTAATTTAAAGCAATTTGAAATGAAGTAAGCAATGAAGACTGCTAAAAATAAGCTACCCAACTCACCCCCATAAAGATCCCTTAAAGAGATGATGAGCAACAAAAACGTGTGTTAATAGTCTCAGAGACGGTTTGATTCCTGAACAAAATAGGAAGATTGAGAATGCAGCTCCTTCTCCCCTGATCTCTCTCTCTATAGATATTGTGTAATTAAGACACCCAATGAGTTATTTTTCAGGGTAGAGTCACTCCATATGTTTTTCAGGTAATTTAGATTGGTGAAAGATGAGATACATGATGAGAAAGACAGTAAAGAGTGAATAGTGGGATGTCAGAGGGTGATGGGAGGGCAGAGAGTTGGGGTCACAATGATAAAATATTTCTTCTCTTCCCCTCTTTTTTACATCCAACCAGTATCAACCTCAAGTCCACATTTTCTTAAATGCTTTTCATATATCCTTGAATTGTTTCTGCAAGTTATTTCAGAGCTATGTTGAAGGAAGATTAACTTTTCACTCTCAAGATATCTAGTAATTCTTCTTGCTGCTCATGTTACTTCTGAGAATTTGGTTTGGATAATAGTACCCCTAAGTTAATAGTTTGTTATTCTCATCACCTATGTACTTGAGAAATTACTTCTCAATCAATCCTGGGAGTGAAAAGGTTAATAGCATACCCAAATATTCTTTATTTTAGGAATCTGAGAGAGGGCTGTCTAGGATAGGACGTAAAGCCGGAGGTCCCGTCTCCTGCATCTGTCAGTTAATTTGGTTAGGCAGGGGATGTTAAAAAACTCACTTCACGAGATTACTTTGAGGTGGTCTGGCCCATTTATTAGGAATTGGCAGGAGGGGGCATCTGTAAAATTTCTTCTTTATTAATTGTAAACTGCCACTGGCAGTCTGGAAAAAGTCCCCCGCATAGTGTTATAAGTGCATTAGAACATTGCATGGAAATGCGCTATAGAAATTGATATTTATATGAGAACGATCCTTCGCAGTAAAGCACTATTTGAGCAATAGTGAAAATCAGACCTGAAAAAAATTTCAGGCCTGTACGGGATTCGAACCACTGACCTCTGCGATACTAGTGCAGCGCTCTACCAATTGAGCTAACAAGCCAACTGGGAGCAGGCCATTGGTAGAGCCATTGGCAGGCCATTGGTAGGCCATTGGTAGAGCGCTGCACTAGTATCGCAGAGGTCAGTGGTTCGAATCCCATACAGGCCTGAAATTTTTTTCAGGTCTGATTTTCACTATTGCTCAAATAGTGCTTTACTGCAAAGGATCATTCTCATATACGTCTCATAACCGCAGTTCACACATATGTTTTCATATGTTTGTTGTTGTTTGATTTATCATCCACGGGTTTATATCGAATTAATTTGATGGCCTGCTCCCAGTTGGCTTGTTAGCTCAATTGGTAGAGTGCTGCACTAGTATCGCAGAGGTCAGTGGTTCGAATCCCGTACAGGCCTGAAATTTTTTTCAGGTCTGATTTTCACTATTGCTCAAATAGTGCTTTACTGCAAAGGATCGTTCTCATATACGTCTCATAACCGCAGTTCACACATATGTTTTCATATGTTTGTTGTTGTTAGAAATTGATATTATTATTATTATTATTATTATTATTATTATTTACCAGGTTTTGTAGGAGTGGAGTCTTGAAAAACTTTAAAAGTTGCCCAAAAATGCAACTCAGTGGTCTAAATCACTTGGTTTTGCTAAAACAAATGTCCAAATTAGGATGGCTAAAACATCTGGTGGAGTATTTAGCGGTCACTCGACCAAATGAATACCTACACATCATGCTGAGTTTAGACTTTTATTCCTCAACCTCGACAAAACAAATGTTTATAAAAGCAATTTCAAATTACCATCTAAATCAATATTGATTATTCATTTACTAATATTTAAATAAATAAATAAATACAAATACCTTTATATAAATTTTTTCAGGGAAGTGCAAAAGGCAGTGAACAATGTGCAGTCTCTATACAAGAGATGGCAAGCGTTATTGGACAATCCCCACACAGTAGGGAAAGATGAATATAATTGGACAGCTAATGAACTGCGCAACAATGTACGAAGTATTGAATGGGATTTAGAAGATCTGGATGAAACAGTTGGTATTGTGGAAGCAAACCCAAGAAAATTTAACATTGATGTTACAGAAGTTGATCAAAGAAAACAATTTATAAAACAAACTAGAGACAATGTGAATCTCATTAAAGAGCACATGAACAGCCCTTCAGCTAAAGCAAAGGTGGAGAATTCATCAAGAGAGGTGAGGTGCCAGCTACCCTCTGTTGCTGATAATGGTATAATTATTATTTCACGACTCGGGCAGTCAGAGGGCCAATAACTAAAATCAACCAATCAAAATGCTCTATTGCCAGTCAGTATTCTCTCAGTATTGGACTGGGCACTGTCCCGAATGGTCCCGAATGATACTGCACTTGTGTCCCTTTGAACCTCAGTCGTATAATAAATCTCATATTAACCAAGCTTGCTCGGGACCGTACTAGAAGAATATCGGCCCTCGGTCTTTTTGTACGGACCTCGCTGTGCTCGGTCCGTACTGTCAAGACCTCGGGCCGATATTCTCCCAGTACAGCCCTCGCGCTTGGTTAATAAGATATATATATTAATTTTCCTCTTCTGTTTACATTGTTTTGATTTTCTTTGATTACTATGATCCCTTAGCAATTAGCAAAAAAATAAAATGGTAGCTTAATAGCTTGCTTGTCAAACTTTTGCAGCGCCTCATCCACAGAATGAGATTGTGTTACCTTTATTAAGTCTCAATAAAAAGTCCTGAAAATCACCCTGTGGCTTACGCATGTCACTTAATTGGTGGAGATGTTCTTAAATTTTTATTAGATAGTGGAAAGATGTTTGGTACACAAAAGTTGTTTTACAAATTTGTTTGAGGCACAATTTTAATGTCTTGTTATGACTGCTTTGAAGGTGTTTTTCATTTATTATTTGTTGATATTGTTCTTGTGTTTTTGCTAGGCATTGTTGGGAAGAAGAAATGATAAACCAAAAGACAGGTACTCAAGGTTAGATCAAGAAATTGAGAACTCAAATCAAGCTTTTATTATGGACCAACAGCAACAACAGGAGGTAATAGAGAGTGCACAATATTATTAATGGAGTTTGTTTTGATCATGACAATGTAATCTTATTGCAATTGCTGTAAGGGTCAAATGAATGTTTGAGAGCTTCTGTGAAAGGCTACACTGTACAGATAAGATACAATTGAAAATTAATGATTTATCTAATGGACAGGTACATCTAGGTTAGAATTATCCTGAGATGGCTTGTCTGTGACAGTGAATGACATTTTGGGATCACTAGAGGAAGTTTGTAGAAAGATGGGTCATTATTACTTCTGGGTTCAATCTACTAATTAATTTCAATAAGTAATGAGTTCAAAGCAATAGGTACTTCATTCTTTTCATTTCAATTAAGTGAATGATTGGAGCTCAAGATGGGAAAGTATCTGATAATTGATTCCATTGAGTTTATTTACTAAGTTAAATATTAAGTAAATATTTTATTTTTTTCATTTTCATGAAGTTAATGATAAGAGCTCAAGATGAGCAGCTTGACATGGTTGGGCACAGTGTTGGAGTTTTAAAAAACATGGGAAAGAAGATTGGTGATGAAATTGAAGATCAAAATTTGTAAGTTTTGTCCTATTAACTTCTTAGTTTTGAGCAACTTTTAAAAGCAAACAATCTGGTGTTACCTTGATTTTACCTCACTTTAACTGCATGATTGTTCTGGATAACTTTTGTCACCCTCCAAACCAATCAATAGCGAAGCAAAAACCAATCGGCTCTTGGTGGTTGGCATTTCCTGCGGCAGTCTGCTTAATTATAGCTTGAGCTCTGATTGGCACCTTGTTTGTAACTGATCTAGTAATTGGCTCAGAGTTTTTGTGTCGAAAAAATTTTTTGCATATTCTGAAATAATCGTTTTTAATCTTATCTTACATCCCCAATGTCTAATGCTGTTTCTCTTTTTTAGGCTCTTAGATGATTTTGGACACGAATTAGAAATGACAGACTCCAAACTACAACAAACTGTTCTTAAAGTGGAAAAAGTTTTAAGATTATCAGATGGTAAGCAACATTCACCAACTTGTTAAAATGGCATTTGTCATTTGGAGTAGTAAAGCAGGTCATATATTTTTTGCTATCAAAAGCAAAAATGACCACAATCCCATCTTCATGTCATGTAATTTCCTACTCCTTTCTATAATTGCACCACCCTCAACATACTGGCAGCGACTGTGTCACTGGCATTCACTTTATTTCCTCCACACATTAAAAGTTGTTAGTGTCCCATGGGATCATTTGGACTATTGTCTGAACAACAGAGAACAGCTCACCCCTTTAGATGTTTGACAGAAAATTCCAACCAACAACATCCTAATGGTTCCTTTGTGTGTACCGAATTTGGACTTGATTTAAAACTCTCTGATGCCAGCTTAAATAGCTTGAAAATTTTTACCACAATCCTCGACTGTGAATGTTCAACCAAGGGACCATGAGAGGGGATAGAGTCAATTTTTTTATTTTACTGGTTCCACATGCACTGGAACAATCCATGACAAAATTTGTCAACCCATGACCTTCATGCAGACACTTTTAAGAAAGTTTGAATAAGTTTTAAGATGACTTGAATTACCCTTTTTACCCATTTAATATTGTAACATTGTGGAAAGCAATGGGTAGCATTGTTCAGGGGGAGATTGGATATCAGACTAGTACTCTGTGTTAGATTAATGTAATCTCAATGATAGTGTTTTCACAATTTTTTCCTTAATTGATTCATTGACTATTCAGAGTATTTTTGCCCCTTGTGGAAAGAATGTTATTCTAATTTTGTGGCTGGAAAATGTGTAGCCTGCATGCCCTGCATGTGATGAACAGGAAGAGGGGAAAAGGAAAGATCATTGAGATCTGGGATTTTTGTGTTGTTCTGGTGGACTCAACAAGAAAATGTTGTGTCCTTGCAGGCATTCCCTTAGGGATTTTTACAGTCACACTCAACCTTCAAATTTGAGCCCCCATAAAAGTGTGAATGCTGACCATGTAGACTACAATACTTCCAGTTTTCCTTATCACATAGAGTCAGGTCATTTTGGTGATTTCTTAGCCTTTACTTTTTGTATGATTGTTTGGTTGCAGATAAGAGGCAAACCTGTGTACTGGTAGCTCTAATTGTGATTATGATAGTGGTGATCATTTTATTTGTTGCGTTATAAGGACTGTGACAAAGATGCAGGAAAAAATGTAGAATTTGGACTTTTAGTTTTCTGGAGTTTATAGGAGAAAGGCTGTAACATGCTTAAGGGCTGGCATACAGCAGTATGTTACATTTGTTTTTTGATGTGTATCCTGTTGTTTTAGTTTGTTCTTTGTTAAATTTTATCTTTCTTTGTTTCTGTATGTGCTCAAGTATAATAGTGAGCACAAAAAGATGGAAATATGTACATTACTTATTTATCAGAATGATGTATGAGTTATATATTAAATATTGAATAGATATTTTTTATCATTTTGCATAATCTTTGGCAATGATTGGTTTTTCACTGTTTCAAACTCTTACACTCACTTTCTTGCAGTGTTCTAGTGTTATTCTGACATGTTATTGGAACCCAGAATCCTGAAAAGCGATATCACCCAGAGGGTCTCTGTAATGACAATTTTTCTTTAGTTTTCAGACAAAACTGTGAAATAATTGTTTACTATGATGGAATAAAATCAAAGGTGGAGTAAATGAACTAATTATAAGTAAAGATGGTGGAGGAGGGGAGGAGGCGATAAACAGAAATTGAATTGATGAAATCAAGCTGTCAAGGACACTTTGGGAATTCAGTGGTGCTCCTAAAACTTGTCAATTTGAGAAGAAATGTGTCAGAAAGAGATCTCAAAAAATTGCATACGCATTATTTTTTCCCTTACAAAATTATTTTAGGGCTGGTAGGGTGAGATAAAATCTCTTGCCTCTTTTGTAACAAGGTATCTCCAATTGAACGGAATTATCAAAATTATGGCTATACAACACTAAAATAAAGTTATCGTCTGTTACACTAAAAAGACAAGGATGAATTTAGACAGTTAACCTTCTATTCTCTTTCTTTAGTAAAAGTGCTTGAAAATGAAGGTTAAAATAAGTATATGACCAAGGAAATAATAAGGTGTTTGATTTGTATTTTTTCCCCTTTATGTAATAAAACAATTATGTATTTATCTTTTTGATTTCTTGATCTCTGCGAGTCTTATACTTAGGCTGTTATTGATCACCTGAGATGAAACTTTTTTTTAAGGTAGCTTCAGGGTGGAGTTTAAAAATAGTTTAACGACTTGCTTGCAAGAAAATATGAACTTCTGATTCTATTTTAAAGGTTCAAAACGAGTTTGTTATTTTTGAGCACCAAACTCTTGATGGGTTAATACTACCGTCAATTTTATTCGTTTCTTTGAAAATGGCGTTGAACAGATGTCCAGTTATTGTCTCACAAGTTGTAAGGCACCACATCCTCTCAGAGCACCCTTTTATTTGGCTAAGTGTGCCTGTGATTCAGAAACAAGTTTGGTGATACTCGATTTTTATTATAAAATTGGAGTCAATCAAGATTCACCTAATTATCTTCAAAGTGTCAGACAAATCTTAAGAGCTGGTTCAGAGCCACCCCAGATAAAGAAAAAAATTAACTGCCTTTGAACATCCAGTAAACATTTTTCTTGAAACTATACAGGAGGATGAATTTTGAAAAGCGGATGGCAATTCAGTTGTGAAAATTGGGGTTCACTGAACTTGTACTTCAGTTAAAGGCGTACAAAGCGAGATATCACGGTATTTTTTTAGGTGAAGTACTGTTGTTATTAATAGCAACATTTTGCGTTGAGGAAAAGACCTTTTAAAAGTTGATTTATGATGACTGGTGCCAACATCGGAGCATCAAATAAAGAGTTGTGGTTGTATCAATCCATTAATGAATAGTTGGTGCAAAAAAATGGAAATCCTTCTGACCTTTATTTAAATGTGAGTGCTAAAGGATGGGTCAAATTGCTAACTCACTCATAAAGACGCCCTTATTCCGTATCTAATAAGTTATGAATCGCAAATTTTTAGTGTAAGTCACTATTTGCGTAGAACGCTTTGCCGCGTGAGCTCATGCAATCTCGAGCACGTTCACGTGTGTTAACTTTAGAAAATAAGCAGATTCCTCGATCGAGATAGAAGTAGTACAGTTGATCGAAAACAGTTTGTTTTGCTCTTACACCGTAGCGAGGAATGATGATGCCTTTTAAGATAGGTAATTACGAACAGAAATAGTACCTTGTTTCATTAACCACCAATTCCTTTTTCCACTTTTTAATTTACCTTAGTTCCGCCAATCTGCGCGAACATCATTTGGCTGTGTTAAAAGTTTTAGGCTATTAAACTTGTACGGGGCTTTGTAAACCCTGTTTTGTGTTGTGGGCTATACGCATTGGACTACAGATTTAGAAGATCGATTTTTAAAATTTAACATAAGTTGTGGTTTTTTCATTTGAGAAAGCATTTTTTTCGCGTCGTATATTGATATGTTTGTCACTTTGAGTGGCAGAGAACAGTTGAATTACTCCCTATACATCATATTTTTTTTATTTTAAGCCGCCGATTTTTGATGACAAACTGTTTTTTCGCTAGCAGCAAGAGTTTGAGTTTGCGTGCGAGTAAGTATGTGTTTTTTTGGTTACTTAATTAATTAACATCTTTCGGTGTCTTATTCTGACCTTTTCCTCGCATTTACGTTTCAGGAATGTGTTTTCCTTTTAACTCCTGAAAAAGAAAAAGGAAAAAAAAAGAAAAGAAACGATTAGTCAAACTGACTGAGGGTCGAATAATTTTTCCTTCTCTGGTAGCATATGAGTCTCTTCTTCTCACGCATTCGTTTTTTTCTTCGCGTTTTATTTTGGTTTGTCTTTTGTTAGCTGTTACACTGTAATCACGGAGAGAATATGGTGTGCTTTAAATAAAATAAATTTGTGTTAACTCCGACTAGCCGGGGAAAACGAGTTTTAAAATGTAGTTGGAGTGAGCAGATATTTTTGATGTTCCTGACGTGCACTTTTATGGAGCAAATCATCTTAAAAGATAACCGGTAATGGAGGGAGTGGATCCACTTGTAATTTCCACCTATTGTGAGCAGTCGATTGTATAAATCTCACATTCGTTAATGTTTGATACTTTCTCGTCGAATTCTTTCCCTTTCTAGTGCAACCATAAGGAAGGAAAAAGTGAAACGTGACGGTAAAAATTTTTGATACATAAAATTTCTGCGAGGAAATGAAATTAACGTCACGGGCGTAAACATGTGAATAGCACACACAAAAGGAACGTGACGGGAAAGATTTCATGCCGACCATATGTTTTGTTGTGTAGGCGGTATTGGAACAGAGCACAACAGAGTGAACATTCAAAACAATCCGGGTTTCATTGATGTTTGTGCTAAGAACGGTATTGAACAATTCAGTTGATATCGCGTTGGATTTCGCTGAGAGAATGCACTTAGTGGAGTTTGTTCCGCTGAGCTTGATTACTAACGTGAGTGCGATGTCCTGTGTGGGTTGTAAATGGTCTTCCTGGCCAGAAAACGCAATAAAGAGGCGGAGAAAATTGTTCGATGTCGGCTCAAATCGATGTTTGTCAGAAGTCTCTTCATATAATTGTTGTAGGAAAGAGAAGGCGAGATGATAAAAACAAGGACTTAAAGCAAGTCCGGTTCCTCCTCATAGCCTATTCAAAGCAATTCTGAAATACATTCTAAATCAGCGCATTCAGTCACTTATAATGATGTGTTTTCTTTCAGAACACGTAAATGAATTAGCTCTGAGTTTTCCTCACGCAAAATCGCGAGAGTTTTTTTTACAGCATTCATACTTTATCAATTCATTTTGCATTCCATCTAAAAAACACACCTTCGAGTTGCAAGTTAAGAAAAAAAAGTAGAAGAATCGAATTCAGCTGTATTCTTTCGATCGACGAGTAAAGATATTAAATCATTATCAGCAATAGATTAAGTGTGAATGGCAACAAGATGTCTAAAAGCTCAGAGAAAATCTTACTTCTGGTCTCCGCCTTCAAGCCCCTACGTGGACACGAACTAAATGCCCGCGGACTTTTCAAGCTAATTTATCTATGCTAAAGTCGATTCCTACCAAGAAAAAAATAAAAAATAAAAAATGAAAAACGCGATTAGAAATAAATAGCAAAAATGCTCCTCTGAAAACCCAATATCTTCGGTGTATTTTTCAAATTTCCTCCAATTCCTCGCTTGATGTTTTAGTAAAAGAATCATGAGTCGTATCTTTCTAGAAAATACCTTATGTAACAAGTACACCACGAAGGGACATTTATCAAAATATTATTGCATTTTTTTTTTATGTTTTTTGGATCGTTCGTGGGCTATTAAAATGACACAGCCTTAAAGAGTAGAGAATCTACGATTAATCTTTTTATTATGACGATCGACTAGTTGACCGAGTTGAGGGTATGTATGTAAATCACTTATTCCAAAAATAGATCGGAAGTAAAGTGTGATTGGTTTGTTTTGAATAAGTACTCTTTTATTGCTGAAAATGACGTCAAATGCATTCTTAGAAGATTCTTACAACGAATTTTTTGTCTCAAATATCACTCGTTGCTACCCGGTTGATCACTAGATATCAGACACAGGTCAGACCGTAAAGGTTTATATGAAGAGTACTGGTGCTGATCACGATATTCACACTTGAAAATGGGAGATATGGAAGCCAAAGAACACATACACAAATCTCTCGAGGAAGTTGTCCAGTCTACTTCTTGTCAGCTAAACAGAAAGCGATTTTCAGGAGCCCAGAGTTTTGATGTACCATCCAGCCATTATGTGACTAAGAACCCTAACCTTTACTCGACAGAGAAGAGAAGCCCTAGTTTCCCTTTAATGCACAGCCACTCAAACGGATTGTCAAAGAGTATGGTTGATTTGCCGTCGCGAAATCTGAACGGTTTACGAAAAAGCGTCATGTTCGAAGAAGATCTTTTTGCTCACAAAGAGATGTTGCAACGGGCTCGAAATCGCTTCAAGGAACTAGAACTAAAGTACCCTGAAATTTTCAAGAACTCTTCTGGAACCTATTCGTTTTCTTCATCTTGTTCAAATCAGCCTGATGGAAGCTTTGATCGCTCTCAGTCGCTCGACCCGAAATCAGTAGAGCATCAAGAAATACAAACAACGAAATCAGATAAATTACAAGTGCTTCGAAGTGGAACAAACGATCAGAGTTCTAATGTTGTTGCCACTACATCAAGAAGGAGACCTCCTCCTCTTTCGGTAGCTATGAAACTGCATAATCTCGAGGATAGTTGTGATAGTGCGTTCGACGATATCGACCGCGAGTCGGTACTTTCAAAAACGTCCCATGAACCGACGCCGACTTCATTTAGCAAAACTCACTTTCTTTACCCAGGAGAGAGTGTGGAATCAGACAAGGACAGTGGAATATCAACAGATCGTCCATGTACTCCAAATTCAAGGTCTTCCAGGCCTGCGAGATGGGAAGATCCACAAGTAAGTGGCACACTCTCTTATCCGTCTACGCGACCGAATTCAATGAGTTTGACAACCTTGCCGTTGTCAAGTTCCCTGGAGTTTGCTAGCTTCGACTCTGAGAGTCAGACGAGTCGAAGTGTAGATCGACGAGGTATTCTTAAATCTGTGGCCTACAGAAATCAGGAAATTAAGACGGAAAGCTTGGATATCGCACCAAGTTCAAGCAATTCTTCTTTTAACTGTCAACGGAGTGTATCTTTGACAGGAGGTCTAAGAAGAGGTAAGGTCCAACACGGCACTATGATTTCTAGACGCAATCTTTGCACCTCTTTTCCTTTCAAATCATTCTGTGCGTGTGTTTATTTATTTCTATAGTGTTGATTAAGGGATTTTGATTTTTTTTTTCAGTAAGCCCTTTTCGTTTCCTTGTTGCACGATCAATGAGATTAATTTTTGAATATTTCATAAGTCACAGCAAGCGAATTATTGCTACCTTTGAAGCATGAAATGTATGCAAGTTGCTGAATCTGTTAGGATATTGATTTGCGTTTTAGTAATTTTTGTTTCACGATATCTGAGGAAGAATAAAAGTGGTCTCCCTCTTTTTTTCTTTAACTAGTTCTGAGATGCGAAAAGTTGATTGGTATAGCACAGGATGAAACTGATTCGAAACTTGCCGATACCAGACCTATTTTCGTTTGGAGTGCTATTTTAAAATTTTGTTTTGCGAGGCGTTAAAAGAAACATAAATTTAAATGTTATTTGTAGTTGAGTTTTCACCTGGGGGTGTCCTTAAGTCAGGAAGTAGCGGTAGTAGAAATTTCTTCTTTAATTTAATGACATCGAAATTTACCCACTTTTCTGGCGAATCCAAGGTCGTTTGGTGTTATCAAAGGTCACATTTTCTCGGCCTGATGTTGTTTCAGAGCGCCAGATGTATGGTGCAATTTTTATTTTAGTTGTGGTGTTGGTGAATAATGCACTTCATTTCAGAAATAATTTGTCGGCCATTTTTCTTTTCCTAGAGCCATTTCCGAATGCTCGTTTCCGTCGAATGACGCAAAAACTATACATAATATGTTTTCGATTAAGATCTTCGTCTAAAAATAGTCGTCAAATCTAGAAATAAGTAAACGCATTTGATTGGATTGGTTGGATTTAGTTGTTGGTGATTAAAGAATACCCTAAGAAATATCATTTTGCAACATATTTTATTAGTTAAAATTTGTGTTCGCTTTCGTGTCTAGCCAAATGGAGCAATACTTTCATGCAAGGAGAAATTTTCCTTTATAGCTGACCTATCTATTATCTTACATTTGTTCAGTGTATGGTCAAAAGATTGATCACAATTGATTGCTACTGAAAAAAGTTTCGATTTATTGCCGAGGTAAGAGTGCACTGCCCTCGTATTTGTTCGATAATGGTAACATTAAAACGATTGGAGATAATTTGTTGCTGTGGGTAGCGCATTTGTTTACACTTTGTTGGCTTTTTAACAGGTGACGTTGAAAGTAGACTGCTCGCGAAGGTTCTGTCGCAAATTTCACTAATAACCTGGGGATGAGTGATATTTTCTTCATTATCATTCACTTAACCAATGAATTATTTTCACAATGTGAATGTGTGACAAAGAATCGTTCTGCATTAGAAACCCACACAGCCAACTTCTTGAATTAATGCCAGCGCGATATCTTTACTTGCAATTTTTTTGGGAAGATAATTTAGTCGAAGCTCGAACAATAACTTGTAAATATGTATGATCTTTTTTTAATTATAGATTAATTTTTTGCTTCTTGTATCTACATGCAATAAGTAGATGTAATGAAAATACATTTACTCAGCCAAATATTTTTGCCCTTATACTCTGACAATTTGTAAAACTGCTCAGTTCGATTCATTTAAATTTTCAATCATGAAAAAAACTATATTTTATTTGAAAATGATTTTGAAGCAAGCTTTAGAGTAATTTTCCATACATATTCCTTGCTTGGAAAATCAATGTTATGTTTTTTAAATAATTATAATTTCCTTTTAACCTTTAAAGAATTTTTTTTTTTGTTTTCTCTATGTGTTGATTTTGGAGATTAAAGACTTTCTGTATTTTGCTAGTCAACTTAAACATGAAATGTACCATTTTTGGTAATGGCATTGTTTCATTGTTAAATTGTTTTGTAATGGCAGTTGTGAAATAATGCAATAAAATTACTTTGTTGAAAGTATTGAAAGGTTGGAGGAAACACAACTTCAAGCCTGTGGAAGTAGGTACTGCACAATAAAATTTCTCTGTTGAAAATATTGGAAAACCAGACTTCAAACCTTAAGAATGAGAAGAAATTAACATAATATGTATTATTGTTCATTTGATTAATTTCTGTGTCTATTCTTGGATGTTTATCCACACAAGCACTGTATCACAAGATTACAGAGATTAAATCTTATGTAAATTAAACAATTTTCTATTAAAAAAAAAAAGCAATCCTGGAGGAGTGTCAGGAGTTGCCATAAAATCAAAAATTTGTCAGAGAGAAATGAGATTTTGGTTTTATGCCTACCTAATTATAAATGTTTAGTGATACGGCTTGTTCTTAACAATAGATTCAGAAATAATATTTCAATTTAAAAAAAAACCTAGCTGTTTACGTAAGGAAGGTATTCTCACGTTTTATCTTCCATCATGTTATCAAGTTCTGCTTGTTCTTTCAATGTGCCTAATATTTCCTTCATGATCAATTTTTTTCTCGGGTTACATTCATACAACCCAATTTACAACATTAAGCTGTATATAAATAAACGTAATACTTTTTGGCAGATAAGCTCTGAATATATTGAGGAAAAAAGTGTCGCGGTGCTTTATGTTTTTAAAAAATTTTGATTGGCCAGTTTTTAGATGGACCCTTTTTCTGATGTCTACTTTGTGTCAAGAGCATATGAGCTTTACAAATGAGTTTGATGAATTTTTTTCCATTTGAAACAGTAAAATGTAGTGTAGTTCTTAAGTTAGTTATAAACCACAAAGTACTCTATATCTCTTTCACTCTTGAGACTTGATAGAGAGAGAGAGTGTTCTTTTATTGACGAGAATGCAATTTATGTTGCTGCCGCTGGTGGAAATAAATTTGGATGACATCAATATCATATCCCCTTGTTGGTAATTTTGTCAAATCTCATCAATTGTCCACATGATAGTGTAATGAAATTATAAGGAGAATTTGTGTTCTGATCACAGAATGCCTTTCCTAATCTGGTTTTGTTGTTGCATTTTTAACAGGTTCAAGCATATATCGCAGGAGCATCTTTTTGCAAAGTCGCAGTTTCAGTGGAAGCCAAGATGAGACAGATTCAGATGCTGAGACAGTTTGCAGTGTTCAAAGCGAGTATATTTTGCGGCCCCACATGTCAGCTCGTGAAAGATATTTCAGCACATATCAGCTTAATACAATTTCTGAGGGTGAACCTAGAGACTTGATAAGGACCCAGAAATGGAGAAGCATGCCTGAGCTTGGTAGAAGCCATAGTCTTGGAAGTGTGTCATTCTATGGAGACTCTTTACCTGCTGGTTTTGATGAAACTAGAAAGAAAAAAAAGAAGCGCAAATTTGGTCGTCGATCTGGTCTCTATGTTGTAAATGATGTGCCAGTGAGTGAAAAACCAAGATTGTCTATTGACAAAGGCAAGAGCAAAACAAAAAGTTCATTAATATTCCGCAAGAACAAGTCCAAGAAAGAAGCCTTGCATGTTAATGAGTTAACAAAGAAATGGTTTGACTCTACAACTGCTGTGAGTCGGCCAACAGGGGGCCAGAGTTTGGGAAGAATCATAGCTATGCGGGAAGATCTTGGGAGCGCTTATGTCTTAGAACTACAAAGGAGTCCTGGTGGATTGTTTGGGTTTTTCATTCAGAAGGGTTATCAACAATACAAGAAAGGAGTGTTTGTTAGTCGAATAATGGACTGTGCCTCTTCAAAGTTTATGGCTGGTCTGTTAAACCCTGGAGATGAGATCCTTGACATCAATGGAGAAAGTACTGCAAGCAAGACTATGTCAGAAGTACACAATATTCTAGCAAATTCTGACAAACTTGTTCTGACTGTTTTGCCATTTCTTGGTCGTAAGGATTGGTAACCCCCTGGCAGTGTCCTTAGGAAAATTATATACTGAGATTTTTTTACCTGTATAACTTATTGTCAGTTTGTTTTAATGACATTTTGTTGGCAAAAGACCAAATTGAACTAGTCTGGTTATTGTATGGCTTTCATAGTTGTAAATTATTTATCAGTAAGTGTGGCAGCATACCAAGGTTATTGTATAGATTTTCAGTGTGGGTGACTTCAGTCAAAAATTCATCATCATCACCAGTCTTCTTTGTGCTTTGTTGCGCATAAGGCCTTCGGTCAAAAATTAAAAAGGTGGAAAATTCAAATTGGGCAATAACAAGTTCGCATCAATATTAGTTTTAAGATTTTGATATTGTGTAAATTTAATTTAATTAGGAAAATTTTGAAAAATTGGAATGAACTTGATTGTGTTTCAAGTAAAGGGTATCTAATGAGAACTATCTCACAGTTAATGCAAATTTATAAATTTTTCATAACTTTTTAAAAAATGGTCATTTACATTCCTAACCATACAGATTTTCTCCTTCTTCAGTTACACTCATTCTTATGATATCACAGTAATGCTTCTCAGTTGCAGAGATCTTGTTATTTTACTGGACTCTGGATTGAAAGGATTGGGTTTCTCATTGTAATCTTTGTGCCTCACCAAGGAGTAAATATAGGTACCTTCTGTGAAGGGCACAAAAATCTCTGAGAAACCAGACAGCCTGTCAGAGAAGGCTCTTTAGCTGACTTTTCCGTTGTGTTTTCCTTTCTTAATAAAGTAATGTTGTAGAGTTTTCCTTAATTTATGTTGCAAAAAAACAATTAAATATATCACAAATTGGTACTGTTAAACTCCATAGAGGACTAATTGCTTTCATTGTAAATAATTATTTTTGCAACATAAATTAATTAATTTATTATAGTTGTCAGCTGTTAATTGTAATTGAAATTTTGAACAGCAAGTAATATTGCTGTTATTTTTTAAGAAATACGTTGTATTTAACGTATGTATTCTGGTGAAAAGAGTGAATAGGATTACTGTCACTCTTTACTTTGTGACAAGCACAATATGTGGTTGTATAGAATTAAAAGAATTTAAGGTCATTTCTACTTCTTGGTCCAGTAATGTCAATTTTAATGTATAGGTGGCGATTTGCCAAAGTATTTTTTTATGTCCATTATTTTTGTTGTGGTTCAAAAAGTATTGTATGATGTTCAGTAACACCTGTAAATTATTGTAACAGGTACTTATTGACTGTAAATAAAATGTTGGTAGTTGAAGTTGTTTCAATGAATGTTATGTTAGGTATCAATTTTATTTCAATGCTCCAACAGAGACTCACATGAACCTGAACTAAAGTTTGATCAATAACTGACTCTCCGGTTGTGGATTTGTTCACTCAAGGAATGGGGCCATCAGAGTTCTATGATCTTTAATTTTAGGTTTTGTTTTTTCACTTGGCAATGCACAACCTTCACTGGCACCCAGTTAAGTTGATTTAACAGACTAACAGCAACACCTCATAGACTCTAAATACACCCTAACAATAGTATGCATTGTTGCCATATAGTTTTCTGTACTTTTCCTGAGGTACTGACAAGGAAAATTTGTCTAACGAGCAAGAGCATCTTTGATTGATGATCATTTCCTTTATTCTCATGACCTTGTGTTTGATCCACATATATAATTTATTATAAGGGGAAATTAGATGTTACTCCAAGGGATCAAGGGGTTCATGAATGCTATTCATATGCTGCGAGATTGTACATAGTCAGAGACTTTCACTACTGAAACAGGTAGATTGTTTTTCCGCAGACGTGTGTAACAGTTGCTGTTGGCAACAAAGGTGATCGTTTTTAGTCACGTGACTTAGCACAAGAGGCAAACACACATGATAACATTCCTTTGCATTTCTTTGCCTGAGCTTTTGCTTTCAGTCGTTTATCTGCTTTCGTTTAGTAATACAACATAATCCAGCTAAAAGTGTTCTATAATATTTCTTTTCACCTAAAATCGAATTGATTATCACAGATCTTGGGCAATTGTCTATGCTTTTACCACGGATGAAAGACCTTCCTTGTTTGTTTTGGAAAAGCCCACCATCATTTTAATCTCGGCAATACGAAGGAATGTGATCATGTGTGCTTACATTTGAGGCATCAGGGAAAGATCACCTGGGCTCAATTCAAATATGATTCTCTCCACCGGCAACTGTTTTGCGCATCTCCAAAAAAAAGTCTACCTGTTTTGGTAGTAAATCCAAGCTGCAACAATGATTGCTTTTGCTAGATCTCCAAACCAGTCCCTCCACTAACTATGCTTTGGCTATCCCCCCCCTCCCACCCACCACTATTCAAGATGTGGAAATTAAACAACTTGAAACAAAACAAACCACATAATAATGAGACAAAAAGTAAAAGAGGAATATTAGCACCTAAACCAAATTTCATTTGGATGAGACAACTAGAAGTATTGCTACTCCCTCAGATGGGGAATAGTAATCAATTGCAGGTTTACATCAGCTTTTCCTGATAGTTTGCAAGTAACCCAGTTATACTCCCCAGGTTTGGTTGTTTTAGAGAGCAGATAACACTATTCAACAGAAACATTGCTATCCAAAAGATAAGAGTTAACTGAACATACTGTGCTATCCATTGCATAGAGATTTCTCTTGCTGATAGTATTATCCACTCTGAACAACTGTGTCCTGATGGAGAGAGGCAATGTAAAAGTTGCGTATCTAAATCAACAACAAAGTTAAATAACCCCACATCGTTTGAATCCAGACTGTGTGAATCATAGTCTTCTTACATGTAGCCCAAAATGCCATTCAATTTCCAACCAAAAAAGTAACTAGAAGCTAATGAGAATTGTATCTGCACAGGATATTCTATGTTGTGTTAAACATGCATGCTTACATTGCTTGCATAACAGCAATATTAAAGTCGTGTTCAATAATTAAGCTGGGATCAACTCATGGCGTCTACTCATGGGAAATAAACATTTGCAGGTTCAACCCTAAAATGTTTTGTAAGCCATAACTACTGTGTCAATTTTAATTTTAATTCAGATTAGTGTTCTAATTAATTTTTAACATTGTTTTCATTCAGTTACTTTAGTTTATCAAAACAGCATAATCCTTTTCTTAAAAATCATACATTCAATAAATATCTTAAACATCAATTTACTACAGACTTTCTTTTCCCCAGAAATACAAAGGGTAATTGCAAATATGATACACAATCAGATTGATGACAATAATTTAATTAAAGTGACCTTTCTTTAAATAACAATGATACGTTGGACTGCAACCTCTTGCCACTATAAATAATACAATTCATAACAAATACCACATAACCATGCTTGCAACTAATGACCCCTTATAATAAGGAGCACCAACTGGTAACTGATACTTACTATGTAAGAAATTTCATTGTATCTACATGTGGTTTATTATCTTACCAAATAATCTGCCACAAAATTTTCTTCATATGTATGACGAATAGTGTTTTATAATAAAGATCTCGGGAGGATATTCCTACATTATCCTGGGTGGATTAAATACTGAATGTTTTCAGTCACAGATACTGTTCAAAGTTTTTTATGATGGGTGTGCTATTGAACTGTATTTAGAAGCCTGTTGAGTTCAATCGAAAATAGCCCTATGGTGAAGGTAGAGACAATTTCCACTTAAAAGTTACTTTCAAATGTTGCTCTGTTGCATGCGGAGTCCCCTTCTTCTCTATGTAAGAGAGTTATGTCATTCACTGCTAATTAACCAACATGCAAAGACAAAACAAAACAAAGAAGAAGAAAAAACAAACAGCAAAACGAAACTAAATGAGGTTGAGAAAAATTAACATAGGTTGTAAACAAAAACTAGAAACAATTTGGTTACAAGTTTAAGGATTCACAAGCCATGCTTATACATGACAACCATCAGTGCAAGGTGTAATTCCTTTGCATTTCTTTTGGGGTGAGGGTGCATCGTTGACCAGGGTTCACATCAACTCGAGAATCTACACCAGCTTATTACTTGGTACCGTGTATCATTAATTATTACAGGTAGTTAATTTTTACAAGTTCAGTATCTATATGTTATAAATAATTTGTCTTAAAAACTGATAGGTGCCTGATTGATGATAGTGTCATGTAAGTACATGAAATTCTGAATGTATGTAAATTATTTTCAAGGTGAAAGATGTCTTTAGATGTGTGTTGCACAAATTTGCAAGATTTCAACTAGATCTTCTCTGTGCTAAGGTCACTGCAGTACTGCATGCCTGTGGCAAAGATCTCTCTGGGTATAATGTGATGGCAAAAAATGAGCTGAGCTAACTAGGAGATCATTTCAATTTCATTCAATAGGCATCATCACTTCAAATCAAAGTCTCAAATGCTTTAAACACTTGACTGAAATCTGTAACTGTGTTCTGCACTTAAAAACTGCATGCTGTACAGCTATTTATTATCTTCAAAAGTGTCCATCATGAAAGAGGAAACATTCAACAAGCTCTGCTATACCCTAAAGAGGCCAAACTTTAAATGCACTTCCCATTTTTTTAGCAGTCTGGAGCCCAAAGGCTGACAGTTCTGTCTGCACTAGAGCTCAGGAAAGCAAGAAGGGTAGGGTGCCAACGGCACTGGATGACTTTGTCTCTATGATGAGCCACTACAGAGTAAGGTGGTATTTGTGTCTCTAAGTCTTTCCTCATGTCCATCAAGATGATACTACAGTCATAGGATCCGGTCAAAAGAAAGTTATTATCAGGTGAAAAACGTACTGATCTACAATCCATTGTGTGTGGCTTGAAAAGCTGTAGGGTTCTCCCGGCTGTAATGTCATAGATCATACAGCTACCATCTTCTTGGCCTGTGTGGTTGCGGAGAAAGACAGCATAAATTAACTACTCATTAGTATAGAACAAAATTGGAAACTGACTGGCTAGTGAAAGCCACACCACAAATGAAAACCTTAACTTCAACAAGAAAAATCATTTTAGACCACCCAAATAAATCATGATGGTAACATAC
Source organism: Stylophora pistillata (assembly GCF_964205215.1). Taxonomy (NCBI): domain Eukaryota; kingdom Metazoa; phylum Cnidaria; class Anthozoa; order Scleractinia; family Pocilloporidae; genus Stylophora; species Stylophora pistillata. Next base: position 27,932,592 of record NC_142522.1, read on the forward strand.
TGTTGGCTAAATATCAAATTTTCATTTGATTTGTTTCATGTCACTCCTGCTGACAGCAGTCATGCTGATAAAGGATCTGAAGATGACTTTCTCTCCGGTTGTTTAAACATTAATCACCAACAACAGCCCTCTTCAGGACAACCCTCACCCACACAATAACACTCTTTGACCACAAATTGTATGTCACACACAAAAGTTTTGTCATTTACCTGAAGCTAACATGTTGCCCGATGAGTTTACACAAACAGATGCCACACAGCTATCACCAGTGGCTACGGCATCTATACATCTCTGTGACCTCAGGTCCCACAGCCTTACAGTATTATCTGCAGACCCTGAGGCTATGATATCATCACTGTCAGCATACACAGCCATGACGTGTCCTGAGTGACCTTTGAGTTGTCCTATCGTCTGACCAGTACTGCAGTCAGAGATCATAATATTTCCATCTCCTGTTTGATAGAATAAAAAAGAAATTCAATGCACTGTGATTTAAGAATGACATGGTCTTTCTAAAGAAGACAACATCAGGATAAAACAAAAGATACCACTTAAAGTGTATGTGACACTTTATTTTTTAAGTATTTTCCTTTCTTGATATATGCAATATATGAAAAATGTTTTGATAACGCGAAAAAAAAATAATTTGGATGAATTTTTGCGGCCGAAATACCGCCAATTTCCATATGAAAGTGTCCAGGGAAACTGGGGATGATAATTGTCCTTGTCATGTCACAGTGTTTGATAACATTGCTGTCGCGCGCAGGTGCCTAATTTCTCTTGCTTGGGGCTTTGAATGTGCGAGTGATTAATGCTAATTTTTGACCCACACTGTTTAATTTGGCGATGTCTACCAATTCGACCCCCATGCTTTGATGGTTTCCCTTCCCTTTCAGCCATATTGTTTTGTTTATCAAACACAGTGACGTCACAGAAGTATATCATGTGACATTTTGGCCACGCGATTTCTGGGACAATTTTAACATGAAGGTAGCACGCATTTTGAACGGAAAAAAAAGGGTTTCAAAGTATTCTCAAGATCTAAAAACTTTACAGTCGTTTTTCTAACATTACCAATGACCAGAATCAGCGGGAATAAAAATTGTGTCATATACAGTAAAAAACCCGCAAGTAAGAACCTAAAAATTAAGAACCTGTCGGCCTAAAATTTGCCATTTATACCCCCTATAAACAAGAACCTATTTAGCCTAAGAAAATTAAAATAGGTTCTTATTTTCTAAAATCATATAGTACATTACAGGTACACTGAAATTATTTACTGTAATCATAATTGAAGAAAAACCAGATTGCCATTGCTGTAAAACATTATTTTCTTAAGAAAAATGAGTGCAAAATATGTAGTTACAAAATATAGGACAATTACCAACTTATTATGCAGGTGTGTTTTTCTCCAAAAATAAGAACCTGTTTTAAGAACCTAAATAGCCTAAAAATTTTGTTAAGTACCATTTAAATAAGAACCTGTTTAGGCTAACTCCTAAAAATGTAGGTTCTTACTTGTGGGTTTTTACTGTACACTTTAAGAGAGCTTCTTAAGTCAAGGTAGTTTACAACCTTGCTCAAGTATACCAAGTCCCCATACTGTTCTCTATAAATTTCTAGTGATATCAACAAGGAGAAAATTTTCTACAATCAAGAGCTTCTTAAGTTGGAAAGTATTTCTTCTATTCTCGTGACTCTTCTGATTGGTTCAGCAGCGACACAATGAGAAGAAATTAGATGGTTATCACTTTTAGGGGCTAAAGAGTTCCATAGAGTGATGGACCCCTAGAACAATTATTTTCCTGAAGTTGAACTTGGATGAGAATAGGGTGGTTTAGAGGTGAAGACATCGAGCATTTTTTATGTGGTCATTGTCTGTTTACGGGGTGTCTCTGAGGGGAAGGTTTACTTAGAAACAAAGTAACTACCTGCTCCTCCAGACACTAGCACTGGTGTCCCACTGGCTCGGGAAACAAAGGCCAGGTCCCTGACTGTACCATTGTGGATAGCAAGCTCCAGCCCTGGCCAAGTCACAGAACAGGTTTCAGCATCAAACCTGGTCATCTTTATGCTTTTATCATTTGATCCTGTAGCTATTACATCTCCTGTGGCACTCCATGCTACACAATAAATGGAGCCCCGGTGATGACGGTTGCTTTTGAAGAGAATGGTTGGTTGTGGAGGTTGGCCACTGCCTTTACTATATAAAAAAAAGCATCCAATTAACAAAGTGTAAAATAAACAGCTTATGAAGTTGGCTATAAATTTACCTCCCATGTACTTCAAGGTTTCAACAATTTCTAAGTCATAAAATTCTATAGCATAATAAGACTTTTCCAGAAACTTTTTGATGTTTTCCATAATCTATAATTGAGAGGTAAATTAAAATATGTAAAAATGATTGTGCCGAGTTTTTTTCCTCTCTTTTTCTAAAATTTGCGTTTTTTCCATGACTTCCTAGAAACCATACTCAAATTTCTTGACTTGCCTCCAAGCCTGGAAAATTATAAGGTGGAATTTCTTTCTTTTAGCTGCATGACCAGTTTATTTTACATTTAGCATTTACTATTTCTGAGCAGTCATGTTCCCTCTTCAAAAGTATTACAACTGGAATTAATTTATATTCTGTATATCTCACACCAATAAAAATTGTTACACTGTTGTTGTTGTTGAATATGAAAAGTGAAAGTCATGCTAAAAACCAGTACCTTTCCACTCTCCTCTGGGAATTCAACCCTTCAGCTGTGCACACTCTTAAAGTCTTGGAATTTGATCCAATAGCAAACAAATCTCCTGATGGATGAAATGCTATTGCTCTGATAGCTTGCACATCTTCTAGTGTAGCCACTGTATAAAACTTGGCCTCAGAGGATGACTGCAGAAATTGTTTCTGTTTTTCCAGGAGTGAAACATAATTTCTATAGTTACCATTGTTGATGGTAACGGTGGTGTTGTTTGGTGGTGAATTGGTGGAAGGTTTACGGTATGTCATGTTAACTGTCCCCATTTCTCTCTCTGTGAAATGATTATAGCATAAAAATTCAGAAAAAGTGCTTTGTCAACTTAGCTTTACCATTTCTACTTACATGTATTTAGAAATTTACTTGCCCAACAGAAAAATTCAATTCATTGCAAAAAATTCATATTAACAAAGATTTAGTAATACATAGACAGGTAAAAACGAACGATATAATATCCCGACGTTTCGGCGACTTCATGACACCATTATCAAGGGTATAATGTTAATGTTAACTTTATTTTCATTTTTACCCTTGATAATGGCGTCATGAAGTCGCCAAAACGTTGGGATATTATAGCCTGCAGTGCCTGCGTATTTTGGGCGCATGAGTGCACATTTTCATATCAGGCTGCTATCTTAGATTTGGTAACTGTGGAGGATTGGGGCGAAGAAATATTTTCCGAGGGAGTAGGTGTTAAGTGGAAAAATGGGCAACGGGAGAGAGGGAGGGGAAGGAAAAAATACGCCTGCCCACAAAGCCTGTGATTTTGCAAAACGCCCCCTAATTAGCAGCGGTTGACCACCTTTCCGGAAATGTGCAAGTAGCCAATGAACATCGATTTTTGCTTTTACCGGATGGAAGCCAAAAATTTACTTCTGACAAAAACATTGACACACATGTATTTGTCAACTTCGTGCAAAACAGAATCAATCGAGCGAGCGAGCGAGTATGTGAGTGAAGTTATGTTGGAAAGACGTCCTAACGACAGCTCTAGGATTTGCAAAAGCTCTTTTAAAGTGAAATTCGGAAATATTCCCGGCAAACAAGTGTACTCGTCCTCAGAAAACCTTTTTAGACCATTGCAGAGAAAGGTCAGCCTTGGAGTTGTTTTAGCAAAGGTTTGTAGTCGTGTTGGATTAGTATTGTTGCACGATCCTGCAACATATTCTGATCGCGTTTGCAACCCGTGTGGTCGAAAAATTCACAGTCTTGGCCAGTTGTTCGAGTTTGTCAAAGTGGGGATGACTCCAACGGTAAACTCCGTATCTAAAAGCATGAAACGCACACTGGCAACTCCGGAGAAAGCGAGCCCTTCATGGAGAAAATCAAAACTTGGTAGAGTTAATTCGGCAACAGCCAAGACACTATCGCCACAGTCAGCTGGCAAATAAAGAAAATCTCATCCACAATTATTGCAGCAAGGTTTTGGTGCAATGGTGATGTGCTCTTTTTCAGGGAAGAGAGAAAAGGCTTCGCTAGTATTTCTTCTGCGGATGCAAATATCAGTTGCTATTTGCCGTTTTCAACATCTTGTAAACTAGCACCAGCAAGGGATGTCGCTGTCAAACCCATTAAAGATGCTTCTGACAGCTGATCTTGCATGATGCTTTTGAGCGGACAGACAACAATCACACACGCAGCTTTCAACGATAATATTTGCTTCACGCGGATCAACAACTGGACGAGGCTTTTACCAAAGCCCGTCGGAAGAACTTCTAGGAAATCCCTTCCATGAACAAGAGAAGAAATGGCTTCCTTTTGTTCCAGGCATAATACAAGTGACATACCCAGCTCAGAGAGAAATAAAAGCACTTCTGCGAGAGCGGCATCAAAGCTTAGCGTATCCACCATTTTCTCTCCAAATCACTCCCGCTCCCAATTGTGGAACAATTGGAAGAAAACTACTTTAGATGACATGCATCAATCCAGTTTCAACCTACCGCACCAGTCAGAGGCCCTGTCCACCTGGTGTATGGGTTTTGCAAAATCACAGGCTTTGCGGGCAGGCGTATTTTTTCCTTCCCCTCCCTCTCCCCCATTGCCCATTTTCCCACTTAACACCTACTCCCTCTGCAAATATTTCCTCGCCTCAATCCTCCCCAGTTACCAAATCTAAGATGGCGGCCTAATACGAAAATGTGCACTCGTGCGCCCAAAATACACCGGCACTGCAGGCTAGGATATTATATCATTCGTTTTACCTGTCTATGTATTGAAAAAAAAAAAAAAAAATAACAGAAATGTATAGCAATGTCCTAAGCATCAAAATCCATATTATCTACACTCTTCTCTATATATTTCCTATTCTATCGCCTACAAGAATTTGTTCAACAATGAAAGCATCTTGGGTTGATGATCATTTCCTTGTTTCTCGTGACGTCAATGAGTGATTGAGCAGTATTCATCAAAGTATTTTATTTAAGATCCTTCTGATCACGTATGGGGCTGTTCATGGGCTTGCACCTAATTATATACTAGAATCAATTAAGTTAAAGACCCCAGGAAGGTACAGATTATGATCTTGTAATGAAGATCTATTACTGGAATTACCAAAAGGAAAGAGGTACTCAACACTCGGTGACCGACCTTTTCAAACAGCTGCACCAAAACTTTGGAATGTTGTTCCATATTTTATTAGAAATTCAAAATTGTTGAATCTTTTAAAAAAATATTTAAAGACGTATTTACTTAAAGAAGCTTTTAGTTGTTAAATATTGAATTACATTAGATTAGATTATATATATTTTTTGTACTTAAACTACACTTTTATACATTTTTAGATATTTTATTGACATATGTTTAGCATATATATTATTTCATTATTAGATTTTTTTCTTTTTCTATTTGTTGTTGTTTTTTCTTCAGTTAGATTTTTGTAACATTTTATTTTCTGCACTGATGAAAATGTATATTGATATTAGTGCAATATAAGTTAATATTCTTAATATTGCTCTAAAAAGAAATTAGATGCTGGTCACTTTTAGGGTTTTAAAGATTGAAAGTGCTGAAAACTACAGTTACTGTATCGGTACCTTTCTGAATGACACTGTCAGGTTCTGTTTGGGTCATTTTTACTTCTGCTGGATGTAGATTACCACTTGGAGCTCTTGAGTTCTCTGCTCCTTAAAAGGAAAACCAATAATCACTAACAATGAAACAATGTTGTCAATGAACATTTCAAGCTGTAAATGTTTTCAACTTCAAAATGTATGCAAATTATTTCCCATTTCTTGAGAATAACCATAAACAAGGGGTACATGGAAGAGGAAACAAATGTGATTTGTAATGGACCATGATATTCTCTTCCAAATTATTTTAATTTGCTTGTGAAACAGAGGGAGACCTGCATGTTGCATAAAAAGTCAACATGGGGTTAATTCTGTGTAACCCTTCAAAAAAATAATAATTCAATTGTCCAAACATTGAAGAAAGGAAATCAATGCATATCTTTTAAATACAGTGTGTACATACTTGAGTCCACTACAAATGTCATCCCACTTCTTTTAGGTTGTCCATTTTCTGTTGCTGCTCCCTCCTTCAAACCTTGTGACACTGCTTCTACCTTCACATTAGGGGACTGCATTTGGTGACTGGCAGGTGTGTTGCTCCCGATGTTGGCGGATTTAATCATCTCTGGTGTGGGCACATTAGTACTGATACCCTCACCTTGAAATGGGATTATAATGTCCTTATTTTCCCCCATGGCCCCAATCTTGTGTGTACCACCACCCTGTGGCACCAAGGCTCGGCGCACACCATTGACTTTAGGTCCTCGTTTCATAGGGATCTGTTGATTGTGGGAGACACCGTTCTCCATGTCCTGCAAGATAAAAGATATCATATCATAGATTTAGTTCTCCAAAACATAAAAAAAAAGGGTTTAACAATTGGTTCATGCTTTAGCGTGCACTATTGAGTTATGGAGCACGTGAGAAGTTTGGAGAGCACGAAATAAGCGTAAGAGTTGCACGAGGCAATAGCCAAGGGTAACTCTATCTTCTTGAGTGCTCTCCAAACTTCCCACATGCTCCATAACTCGATAGTGCACAGCTAAAAGCATGAACCAATTGTTTCATAACATAGCTGGTGGAATTGTGCATCAAATCCGACGCGAAAAACAGACAACAGTAGCAGAAGTCTCCTTTTCTGTTGTTTTTCTCTATTTTTGCCTTATTTAAGAACTCTAGCCCGAGGGAAAAGGTCGGAAAATTGTCTTTGTTTTGGGACTGGTGGGTTGAGTCTCTGTTTGTATCCATTATTGTTGCAAAATATATTATTTTCTCACGCTAACAATGGCTGCTCGCGCGAAAAAAAATTCTGGCAAAGCGATTTGCTCACGCTATCAGCGTACACTATCGGGATTTTGAGCACGCCTACATGCACTGAATTTAATTGCATGGCTCTGCTAGCTATGTTATAATAAAAATTAGTCCAGTTTATGTCAACAGCATAACATGGAATAGACAAAATAATTGTCTCCAACATAACAAAGGTATAGCAGTATTATAGTTCTGTCAAAAATCTCATGATTCAATATACAGCAAAGAGCTTACAACAATTCTAAGTCCATAATGAAATGAAGGAATTTTGATTGATCTATAGAGACCTGATAGAGAGTAAGCTGCCTCTTTATGTCAAACTAACATCAGAACCTTGAAAGCCACAAGAGAAAAAATAAAATTGCCTGTCTTGCATAGTAGAAGTCACGCTTGAAAAACAGCATTGAAAACATTAAAAATCACCGAATAAACAACAGCCACTTCAAAGACCTACTTTAGAGATAACCAGCGCTAAGGGCTGTTTTGATCCTGCACGAGTAATAAACGCAAATGTGTGTTCAAGATGACAAGAACTTAACTCCTGTAAATATAAAACCTGTTTAAGGATCCAACAACCAGCCAAGTGGATAGGTTTTAAGGATTAACAAATGCCTCAGTGGATGTGACTGATCAAACCCCCTGTACTCACTGGTACCTGTGTAACTTTCCTTCAAAGCAGAGGTATGACAGAGTGCAGTTTTAGATTAAAAACACTGGGATAGAGTGATTATCTCTTCACAGGTACCAGTAATTCAATCAAGAAAGGCAATCAAAATAAATAATTATGGAGGTACACATTTCTTGATCTATAAACCCCAAAATTATGCTAGTGCATTTCCTTTACATCTTATGGTTCCTACTTGAAAAGGTTCTTTGAGAAAATAGCAATCATTTTTTACACAGATCAAATACCAAAATCAGAATGTAACCAGAGAAAACCAGAACAGTTTGTATGTTGAGAAAATTGAAATGGACAAATAGATGAGACCTATAAGCTATTCTTAAAATCACACTTGGAAGTTAATGGCACTAGTCTTTTCTGGATAAATGCAAACTTCAAAACAATTATACACTGGAAAAAATATAGGTCAGATGGGAAGAACAGAGCAGCAATATGTTTGGCAAAGCTTGCAGACACAACTACATGTTAACCAGTAACTGAGACAAGTGACAACAAATGAACTGTGAAAACCTTTAAGAACCATGAGAAAAACTATTTACAAAGGTCACAACACTCTCTATTGTTTCTCCACCATGAAAAACCCGATAATTTAACTTACTTTGAAGATGAAGACAGGCATTCTATTCACTGAGCAACTACCTCGAGTGCAAGTTAGACAGTGGCTAAATTCAGACCTTACACACTATCCAAAGTTTGGTAGGTGTTAAAAATTAAATGAAAATAGAAATGATGTCATTGAAGGAAAAGGCAGGTGTGAAGGGTAGTGAGTTCATATCTTGTTGAGCAACCACTTAGAACAGTTGGTTAGCGACATTTTGAGGGTTTTATTGTCTTCAAATAAAAAAAAAGGACCATCTCATCTTTACCAAATACATGTACTCACCATGCAAAAATGTTTTTACTCTAGGATTGTCAAAAAGATTGAATTAAGCGGTTGGAACTGACTGCAATTTTAATAAACATATGAATCACAAATTAAAACAAACCTTTTTTTTGCAGTAAATTCTAACTTTTAACTTGTTCATAACATAGTCAAAATAGTCATATTTAACCCTCTTACACAGTGCTCAGTAATCTGGACCATTGCAAATAACACTGTAGAAATCTAACTACATTAATAAGCAGATCCAACTAGGACCAACTCCCTCCTGTTTACCTTTCCTTTTTCAAAATACAAATACATAATTAAACAAAAATTTATATAGCCATTGCCAATACAATGCAGTATCTTCAAAGTTTCAATGATACACTTTCAAACAAAGGTAAATGTAAAATGATAAAGAAGAGGCCATGCAACATGGAGTATTCTCTTTTTGGAAACAAAACAGAATCAATTAGATTTTAAGAAAGCATTGATACTAACGTTCAGATGCAGTTGAAATTAAGAGAATGACAAGAAATCAAAATAGCAAGTGAACAATTAAGTTAAAACACTAGACATACAGTGTGATCTGAAACACCTGCAGCCTTTCATATCTGGTCTAATATGCCAGTCAGAAAACGAACATTGGCTGTTAATGTGAAGACAACATTTGCCTGCAACCACCAAAATTTTTTAAGGTCTTTACTTTCTTGTGCCAATGGACAGCAGCTGTTTAGTTGAACTTCACAGGGATTACTGATCTCAAATATGAGACAAAGAACATTGTATTAAGACATCTTTAGATAAATTTGAGTGGTAACATACCATTACTGTGTCAGCAGCTAATACAGGGAGCATGGGTGATTCTGTTCTTTTGCATTCCGCAACAAATTTAGGTGTTTCCTTGACATAACCAAGAGGAATGCCACATGGGGGTGTGGAACCATCTACATGCAGGATAGGGGATGCAAGTGGTGCTGTAGTAGATGATAATCCCTGCCTAGTGGACTTGGGTGTACTGAAATGACAAAACATTACAGAAAATAAAACAGAGATATGAAGCAGCACTTGCTCACTGATGCATATGTAACAGTTATTCCAGAATGCTTGTCAGTATTAAAAGATTACTCAAATCCCAGATATAAATACAGAGCTCCAACATGTAAACCCAACTTTTGTGTTTTATAAATGCTGCTAAAAAATTCAATTTAATAACAACACTGCACTTGGTTAGAAGGCTAAAAGGCCATTTACCTGGTGTTTAAAACTCCTGAACCATCAGCTAGGGCAACCCAGTGACCTGTTCCGAAAGGTGGATGTCCATTTAATACTGGAGTGTTAGGAAATGTTTGCTCTGCTGGTGTAATTGGTATTCCATCATAGGTAGTAGGATTCCCCTTCATATCTGCCAAGGTTAAATCCTCTGGTTTATGCTTTGGTTTTGTAGCAGGAGTTGATGTCATGACTTGAGTGACTGAAAAACCACTTGCATCACTTTTCTCATGACTTAGAAATGGCCTTACACCCTCAGGTATTTGACAGCTGCCTTGAGCCCATGGCAGGTAATCCTCACTGTTAACATGATTCAGATTTCCTTCTGATGGACCACGAATTAATGCCTTACCATTTGGTTGATGACTCGTACTTACTTGCACTGAGCTCTGTGGATAACTTTGAAAACCCATATCATTGGATAAGAGTTTGTTGCGAGAGCCATTGGAAGAATCGCTGGATTCTGGTCTTTCATTAAGCAGCTGAGATGTTATACTATCAGTTCCATCAGGTTTTTTATTAGCAGTCTCTCTCAAAGACAGTTCTAGAAGTTGCTGTTCAAGATCTTGCTTCTGCCTCTCATAGGCTTCAAGCTGCTTCAAAACATTTTGTTGTTGCTGCTCCTTCAGTGCATGAATAGTCCCAGGATCACCACTTGAGTCTGTACCATTAGCAACTAAGTGTTGAGAGAGCTCCTGCCCATGTTCAACATGATTCGTATCATCATCTGGGATATCAGTTTCCGCCAAAACTTTTTCTTCACCCTCAAGTCTAGAGTCTAATCTACTTTTAGAGAGGCCAATATTTCCTGCATTATTCAACGGCTCATTTTCTGAAGAGCCTTTGTAGTGAAACTCATTATATGATTGTGAAATTCCTCTGAGAGGTTTGTTAGAATGTGGTCGGTTTTCAGATAATGTTCCCCTGTTTCCTTCTGTTTCCAACCTCGACGGGTGTGAAGCCATATCTGCTGTGGCTGGCCTCCCTGAGAGAGACAAACTCCTTGAAATAATTTCAGCATCATCTCTTTTAGGAGATTTGTGATATAAGAAACCAGGTGTGTGTTTTCCTTTCTTCAAGTCCACTTCTAAACTTACTGGTTCAAAGGGTGTGATGAATGCATCTTGAGAGAGATTTCTGAGCCAAGACAAGAAATTTCCAGAACTCTCTTGTGATGGCCCATTTAAAATATTGTCTCCAACGCAAACATCAAGCTCCCCTGAGAGATTTCCATTAATTGCTCTCATCTGACAATAATCCACACAACTCTCGAAACACAATCCCTTGATTAATAAGTGCAATAACCTGTCTCTAATTGGAATCAACGGTTTTGGAAATTTCCCATTTACACCTTTTTTCTCGATGGGAATGACCTTCCGCAATAAATCAAGAATATGATCAAAGCAACTTATCCTTGCAGTTGTGGGGTTCCAGTCGCGATATTCCGGTTGTTCAGATAAATTAGGAACAGTCAATAGCCAACATAGTTTGCTGTATTCAGCTTTGTTTGGGCAGTCTTCTTCCAGTTGATTCAGACACTTTATTAAATCCTCAATCGAGTAGCTTGTTGAATTTCCACCAAAACCCGACTTGAAGTACAACACTTCCATAAACTTCTGCTTCAAAACAAGATAACGGAACTGTTTTGAATCAAACTCGTTGATGCCTTCAAATGGCTGAGCAAAGATCAATATGGCCTCCCACTCGCCGTCGAGAACAAGGTCTCTCAAAAACAGAATGTCATCTGAGAAACCACAGTTAACGATTCCAGATTCTTTCTCCAGACTTCTCATGGAGTTATGAAGCTTTCTGGAGTCCAAGAAATCGAGGACAAGCCTGATAACTTGATTATCCTCCACCACTACGTTGGTATTTAACATCTTTCGTACCTCACTTGAGAGATGGCTAGTTTTGCTTCGAAGTGCCTGTACTCTAGCTACCGTCTGGGCCTCGTTTGTTTTTAAATCGTCCTGCACCATATGCCGATACAATGCTCATTTTTGTAAGGTTCCTTCTCCCACAGCCAATAACTTCAATGCCTCCCTCGACAGAAACCGTCTTTTCATTATTTCTAAACGTGGTTTGTAAATAATGCATCGCGCCAAAAACAAGACAGACGCATGCGCAGAAATAAGTACGCTTAGCCGGCTCAGCGGAAACAGCTTACGAGGGTTTAATTTTAATAGAGCTCAATCTGTCATCTACTTCCGGTTGTATAGTTGCCAGTACGTAATTGGAAAAGATTAGTAAAGCCAAGACAGAAAGTGATTAGGACATTTGAGTCACTTTTTTAATATTTGTAAGGGGCAAAACTTCTCAATTCAATTGATTTGAGCTCTTAGCCATAATTAGGAACTTAATAGTTGTTTATTTCCAAATCTTCATCCTGATTGGCTCCTTTTCTCTTTTATCAATGAATTAATAATAAAGTTATGGGGGTTTCAACAGCATGCAACTGGATTAATGAAATGGGACACTTAATTCATTAACCATGTTAATCAAGTACACCTGGGTTTTTTTCATTTCCCAAATGTTGATCATTAAAAACAGATTCTGTAGATTCTTAACTCCCAAGTGTGACCAATCATGAATTTCCACACATTTCCAAGCAGAAAGATGATAGGGTAAAAAAAATGACCAATTAGGAAGAAATTGTTTGATTGACCACCAAATTCCCAGGACTAAATCATAGGTGATGAACAGTATTGATAATCACTGTTTAGATCCTACTAATGAATGGGTTAATGTGACACAGTGAGTATTCTCAAATCTGGATAAAAGGTGTTGGTTTGAGCCTTAGACAGGGTTACTGTGCTGCGTTGTAGGCTGCAGATTTTACCCTCATGGTGTCCCTTCACAATCAAGAAAATAAATAAGTGGGCATAAATTGCAAGGGTAACCTGCCATGGACTAACATCCTGTTTTAAGGGGGAGGGGGTTACAATACTCCTACTGTCAAACCTGTGTTAAGCTGTCACCCTGTATTACACGGTCAACAGAAATCTTTTCCATTTCTAATTTTCACCTCTATTAATTAAGCAGTCACTTTAAGGAGGACCACTCAAATAAAACCAAGAATAACCTTTTGTGTAAAATTTAATACATATCATTGCCCAAAATCAATATTGATAGCATTATTGAGTGAATATTTGTACATTAAGTGGTCAATTATGGCTTAAAATGACATTAAGTATCATTTTTTTTATTACCACTATTCTGTTGAACCTGTATGATGTGGTCTACCTATGTTTTGTGGTCACCCCTCCATGCCCCTCTGTTTACCACTTGATACAGGTTTGACTGTATTTCCTTGGTGCAATAGAAACCAATGTAAGCTCCAGCTTCTAAGCAAGTTAGTCTAGCATGCAGGGATCACCTTACCCAACATCTATTATTCTACTTAGAAACCAACTACATGTGTTTGATTCAAAACCAGCAACCTCAACTGTTTATTATAAATTTTTGGACACTTAAATATTCAAACAGAACACACAATAAACATTCATTTAAGTATTTCACAATCACTGTCATCATCATCTGAGAGCACAATGGAGATAACTGTCCTTTCAGAAGTTTTTTGTTTCTTGATGGGAGAGTTTCTCCCGGTCCTATTCAAAGATGATAGCAATCTTTTTGATGCCTTCGCTTCAATACCAGACTGACCACTATTGATAATTTTCTCAGGAGAGCTGCTTATCAAAGAAACAGAAAGTTCATCCTTTTCACCTTTTGGTAATCTTTCATTATCATCAAGATTTGATTTATTGTCTATGGCCTCTAGGACATTACAAGAGGAAGATGGCTGACTTCCTGGGACTTCCAAAGTTGCTTTGCGGAAACTTTTCAGTGGCCTATCAAAATCAAGTGATCCATTCTCTGCTTTCCTCTTCTTGGGGCTTAGTGATAAAATCCTTTGACCTTTAGGTGATATAGGTTTAATATTGACAGTAAGAGGTGATAAAGTAAAGTTTACACCTTTTCTTTCCCTAGATAGAGAGGACTTTGGTGCATCATCATGAGAACTATTTTCCTTTGGATATTTTCCAGCAATAACTTCTCTGTTGTCAACATCAGAATGAAAAGAAGATCCAGTAACTTTGCTAATCACATCTTGTGTCTTATCATCAAAATCATTGAGAGAAGACTTTGTCTCTTGCACTGAAGAATCTTCTGTGCTTGAGATTACTCTACTTGGGAGAGTATTGGTCTCTTGGGATTCAGATGAGGTCTCTACTAGTCCAGTTGCCAGGTCTTTCTCAGTTACAGTGATAACATCAGAACCTGATTTCACACTGGAAGGAGAAGACTTTGTCTCTTGCAGTGAAGAATCATCAATGCTTGATATTTCACAACTTGGGGATGTACTGGTCTCTTGGGATCCAGGTGAAGTCTCTACTGGTTTAGCTTTCAGTTCCTCCTCATGAACAGTGATAACATTAACACCTGATTTCACACTAGAAGAAGACTTTGTCTCTTGCAATGAAGAATCACCCATACTTGGTATTTCATGACCTGGTGAAGTATTGGTCTCTTGGGATTCAGGAGAAGTCTCTACAGGTTCAGAGTATGATGTCATACTGGAATTCTCTTGTAATAATGAGTCATTGACACTTGACATCACACGACATAGGGAATTAGAGTTAGAAGAAGTCTCTACTGGTTTGATTGTCAGATATTCATTACTTGCAGTGACCATATTAGAATCTGATTTCATACTGGAATCATCAAGTTGCTGATCTGTGGATACTGCACTATTCTTCATCCTTTCCCTGACGATAACAATGGGCTGATCTTTGACTAATACAGCTGATGTATTCTCTTTCTCACTGCTACCTGTTTGCTCCAAAATTTCAGGGTTGGGGGACTGAGGGACACAGTCCATGTCCTCGATACTTATGTGTTCTGCACAAATTTCATTGCCTTCAGACAGAACTGAGGTACCGGTAGGTAACCCAACAATAGCAGAGTTCTCCCTCAGATTTCTATCACTTGATTGCAATAAAGTATTGTTTTCCTTATCACATTTAGTCTCACTTTTTGTGTCTTCCTTCTTTCCACTCAGTTGATGAGGAGGCTTTATTGCATAGTCTTCCAAGTCAATTTCATTAGCATCAAACCAGTCCTTGCTTCCAATCTTGTTGGTGTTATCATTTATGTCTTCTCTCAAGCCAAAGTCATTGCATTCATTTTCACTAGAATCTGTTGATTGTGTGACAGAAATGCGAGAGAATTTCTTTTTCATTGTGACTCTGACACTCTTCTCAGGTCTTTCCTCCTCAATATCACTGCTGCTTGAGTTGCCACTGCCACCATGAGCTTTTATCCGTCCATAGCAGGTAAACTTGGAGAAAACTTCATCCAGATTCTTTTTGTTGATCTTCTTGTTTTCTTCCAACTTCTTGCGAAGTACCGAGTCATTTATTGCAGGGTCATTGCTGGCATTATACTCATCTGTGAGGTGGCATCCAAAATTGAAATTAAAATCTCTCTTCCGTCTCTTTTGCAGACTGTTACCTATACACATGAACACTTCGTCACTGATCTCACTGAGAACTTGCCCTGACAGTTTCAAACCATACTTTTTATTTGCTTCTTGTACTACATTACTGATGTCAAACTTATCAGGAAAACGACCTTTCATATTCTTTAAGAACTTTTTGATAGCTTGGTCTATCCCTGCTATGCCTGTGGTTGGGCACTTGACTTCTTTCTCGGTAACCCTTCCTGTGTTGGGGGGTTTGCCCTGTACTCTACAGATCTTGTCCCAGATGCGATTAAATTTGTCTTTCAGACGACATTCTTGAATATACGTACTGTCGTTCATTTCCATTTCATCCAAACTCAGCTCTGCTTGACTTAAAATCTTAATTTTCTCAGCCAGGTTATGAAGCTTCAATTCCAATCTTTTAACAAGCCTCTTTCGTTTTCGAGGGGTAATCATCCGTTTCGATGGACTCGCGATTTCGTTTGGTCTTTTCTTTTCATGAATCCGTCCATTAACAATACCACTTGGAGGACGTTGAACAGAGCTTGTGCTGCTCGTCGAGGGGACAGCAGCCTGTGGATGTTTTTCCTTCTTATCCGACGTGTGATCGTCTGGTCCATCATCTACTATTGTCTGTATCACTCTATTTACGTCTCCTTCCACGCGAGTGAAGTGACTCACGACTTGTCCATTTCCCACGAACTGTACATCATTTGCTTTTTCGTCAACATCCAATTCCACTTTGCTATTATCTACCTTTGAATCTGATAAGAGAAGCTTACAAATATCTCCAGTGTAAATGTAGCCATTTGACTTATTCATTTCTCTCGTTCTCCATTTCAGCGCATTTTTGAATTTCGCGGATGACACGAACTCGGACCGAGCCTCCGTGAACTTCAGCTTCAAGAAAAGCACTACATTGTTTTGCTCCACAAATCGCTCGACTTTGGAAACAAATTCTCCGAAAAGTCCCTCGACGTTTTCATTTTCGTCTTCATCACTAGAGCTGACTATTATCGTCACGTTTTCAGAGGAAATCGGGCCATCCGCCATGTTTAACTCACGCTCGAAAGAAAATGACGTACATGAAGTACTGTCACGCAGGTTGCATGTCGAATGCGCAGAAATCACTCCTTATTAGTTCATAGTGACCAATTAAGGTAATAGTCGTGACCACAGATCTCCAAATATGGAAATAAAAAGATCTGATAATAATAATAATAATAATAATAATAAAATCTTTATTACCTTGTCAATGTATTTAGCTCATAGAGCTAATTGGGGACACCTACTTTACTAAATTAATAAAAAAAAACTATGTACAGTATCATAATAGGTAACAATACAGCTGATAAACTATGCATTAAAATTTTAAAATATTTAGAAATATCAACAGTGTTCAGATAACATAAAAATACTTGTACCATGCAGATAATTAAAAAAAAAAAAAAAAAAAAAAAAAAAAAAAATCACGTGCTGCAAAGATTGCAGCAATTGCCACTGTCTTCCACTAGGCTGACCAGGTCAACTCTACGGATTCTAGTTTTAAAGATACTAAGGCTTGGTAGTTCACGCATACCATTTTCTAATTTGGACCAAATATATGGTCCTTGATACCTTAGTGTGTGTTTACCATAGCGTATAGTGTTAAATCGTGGTATTTCAAAGTCACTATTCCTAAGGTTATAACGAGTACCCTTTCGAGTAAATATCTCAGATATGTAGCTGGGTACTAGATCGTTCTTTACTTTATACATTTTTGAATTTTTGAATTTTTTGAGTCTTGTAATTGGCCGATTTAAAATCTATGCACTAAAGTTATATGTGCAACGATATTCAAACCAAATTTAATCAAATTATCTCTTTGGAATTTGTCACCTCACTCCACTGTGTACCACCTGCCACACATGCACAGTCGACATGTGCTGTATATAGGTGGGTAAGGGACATGGGATGTCTGTTTTCTTTTGATCACTTGTTAACCCTTTAATTCCCATGATCAAAACAACATTTCTCCTAACAAGATCCAGCCTACAAAGAAAAATATAAATTAGGGAATTTCTAGTTGATCCAAAACCAAATTCTCTGAACAAATATCAAAAGAATTGTATGGCAGACAGTACGGAGAATGTTACTGATAAGATCTTGGGAGTGATAGGATTAAATGAAAAAACATACATATTGCATCTTTTGGCCCAGTTGTAACAGGTGCCCTTCTGTGTATTCAAAAATAAATCCTCCCGGTCTCCCAGTTAGAGCACCAAATCTCCCGGGAAATACCTAACGTGACGTTTTTCAATTTTTTTTCAATAATTCAGTTGTTTTCGAGATGTCAAAAAGGATTTAGTGCTCTTATTTAAGCTGTTCTCGATTGGAAAAAGTAAAACAGAGCAATCAAATTGATATACATTAAACGAGTACTGTAATTGGTCAGAAATCAACCAGTCAAATTGCACAATACATGACGGAAATTTGGCACTGTTAAGGTTGTCACATGCGTTTTACATCCGTCGAATTGAGACATCTCCAGACTTTTGTACTCTGGGGGTTGGCAGATATGCTTACGTTCTTATTCCATGTTGCTGTGTACAACAGTTTTAGACTTAATTGTTACAATTTTGGTGCCCTATGTGATTTATTACAGAACATATGTATACAGCAACAACAACTCGTTTTTAATGCTATATTTTTAACTTTAAGCCCTGTCTACATGACCAATTTTAATATGGCAATTTTTAAGTGGCAATTTTTATTTGCCCGTGTAGATGATGAAAAATGACCAACTTTTATGTGACGATTAACTGCATTTGCTGAAAAGCTGGCACGTTAGTTTTTATGTGGCAAATAAAAATTGTCACATAAAAAAAATTGTCCGTGTAGACGAGACGCCACACAAAATGTGACAAACGTGCCTAAAGCAGAACACGTCTTGTCACATACAGTTGCCACATAAAAATTGCTCATGTAGATGGGGCTTTACAATTGTCATACCAAATATATATACTTTGGTGCTGCATCTGTGGGGGAGTATAACAAGATCATTTACTTTGATTGGCTGAGTTGATTCGGTAGATTGGCTTCTGTAAAGAATTTCTAGAGCTGATATTTCAAGCATTAGTCCTTCATCAGAGCAAATGACAAAGGGCTAACCCTTGAAACATCAGCTTTAGTTACTCTTTACAGAGGCTACTCTGCATTATTGACTCAGTTGATAAAACTAAATTATCTATATATACATATATTTATATATTGTGGGACAAAAAAGACAAATAAACTACAAAACTAAATTATCTATATATACATATATTTATATATTGTGGGAGGAAAAAGACAGACAAACTACAAAACTAAATTATCTATATATACATATATTTATATATTGTGGGAGGAAAAAGACAAATAAACTACAAGTTCATCCCTACAAGCCTGTTTTGTGGTTGCCCACTCATCAGGGGAGGAAAACCAGGAAATAAACTTGTAGTTTATTTGTCTTTTTCCTCCCACAATATATACATCACTCTACTTCTATGTATTGAGCACTGTTTCACGAAAATCAAAGTTTACACTTTACATATATTTATAGATATATTACACTGACAAGCAAGGCAAAATAGAGTGCCTCCAGACTTGATTTTTCAGCTATCTCCTTGTTTTTCTTAATATCAATAAATACTCAACAAAATATCTTGTTCCGGATTCTTCAATGTCAAATGCACAAACAAAGAAACAGACATGCTTTTTCCAAACAGTTGAAAAGTACTTGAAGTGTACACACAGGATGTGTGGTTTTGTTGAAAAATGATAAACAAAAATACAGTGCTCCTACATTTTGTGACCTGTAAATAGTCATTACTGAAAACATGCTATGTATAAATGATTGAATTTCAAGAAATAACAGTCATTAGTAGTTAACCTGTAGGACATCATGTCAGGAGCCACAAGAAATTGTAGGTAGTAATAAAGAGTTCTGGTTTTGTAATGTTACTGTAGAATTGTACAGGAGTTGCACAGTACAGAACTATATAAAAAGATAAAATATGTAAATGAAAAATCCTACATTCTGATCTCACCAGAAACAATTTTAGCATACTTTTCTTCATCCAAGTCTACATATTGCTTTACTTGTGAATCATAATAAAAAAGTTTATCCTTCACTACTCCCACATCAAATCCTTCTTGTCTTAGCTGAGTCTTCTGAAGTTTAAATGTTCCTGTAAGACCTACATCACCAAAAATTATTCGCAGGAATATGGGGCAAGCATAACTAGGTAGTTTTTCTTTTAATCCTTGGACAAGAGAGCTCAAATTGATGCCTTTGTTGAGGGGATCAGCAATGGCAGCCATGCCTGCTCTTCCTTCAATGCCAGGAACTTGGACACCATAAACCACCACATCACGAAGACTCAGTATATTGCTCATTATTGCCTCCACTTCAGCGGTAGAAACATTCTCTCCTCGCCAGCGGAATGTATCTCCGAGGCGATCATGAAAATAAACATAACCATACTCATCCTTGATGAGAAGATCCCCAGTTAGGAAATATGCATCTCCTCTCTTAAAAATGTTGTGGCAGATTTTCTTTGCAGTTTCTTGTTGGTTCAAATATCCATCAAATTTGAGGCCTTTTTCTAAAGGGGGAAGAGCAAATATTCCTGTCATCAAGTAAAACAGTCATTCTAGACAAAACAAATCCATATTCTGAATCTAGCTAGACATACTGGCATAGCAAACAAAAGATGTAGTCTTCTAACTATCTTTTGCTTGGCTGCCTACCTTCTCTTACAGAGTTGAACTGCAGTATCAAAATCAAAATCAAAAAGTAATTTTTGCATGTAATATATTTAATAAAAACATCATTAAAAAGGCAAGGGTAATAAACAAACACATAATTTTAGGGATATATCATTTGATTCTTCACACCAAATTCTTGGAACCAACATTGTAAAAAATGTAAAGCAGATAGTTAGAATTCTTATTGAGACCTAATTGGAAGCAAACTCTGATTTAAACACACAGAAGATTTTATTTAATGTGAAATCAAATAGACTTTGGAAGTACTAAGGGAAGATAACATGCATGCTTTAAAGCAAAAAGTCAAATAAATGTTTCCTCCCCAGGTAGAAAAAGGCAGCAACACACATAATAAAAGTTCCTGACCTATTCTGCCAGTTGTTGCGAGTACAACACCCACAAACAATGGTTCTATCTTAATACTTTGCTAGTTTTTTTACTTAATAATACATGCAAATTTATACCCATATTTTTTTAAGCAGTCAGTTGTGCAAGATAGAATATCAGAAAATGAAAAACTACCTTTTATGATTTTTCCAACCACAAGTCCAGGTTCCCCAGCATTTGCTTGGATTGCAAGCCCATTCTTATCTCTAAGTACCTCACCAGTTATGGGATCAACTTTGATGAAACAGAATGGAAGAAACTTTGGGAATATAATTGAAACAAAACCACAGGCACATGGGGTATTATCAATGTTGAAAAATGCCACATTTCCTTCAGTTGATCCATAAAACTCTCCAATCTTGCTGATACCAAAGCGAGACTGGAATTCATTCCATATTTGAGGCCTTAATCCATTTCCCAATGCAACCCGTACTGAATGTTGCTTCTCTGATGGGAAATGTGGTTGGGCTAGCAGATAGCGGCACAGCTCTCCAATATACTGGATTGCCTGAGAGAGAAGAGATTATGATTCAAAACACCTTTAAAGAACTACATGAATCATTCTGCAATAAATTTATGGCAATGTCTATATCCTACTCTTACATCAAGCCGTATACTTTGGGAGGTCTCTTTAGGTTGGTTTTCATCCAAAACAATCTTATTGAAGCAGTATGTACATCACACATTCTGCCAAGCCCCTCCCTCTTCTGTGGCTCCCATTTTCTTCCCCTCAAGGTTCCAAACTTAATTGCAAAGGCACCAAAAGGTAATAATTAAACTTTTTTTGTTTCATTCCCCATGCAGGCAGAACATTTTCTTAACCAAAATTGTTAGATTGGAAATTTTTCAGCTCACAACAAATCACAAAAGTGGAGCTTTCCACATATTTCTCTGCTTCAAAGATGTACTCTTACTCTAACTTGCACAATCACCAGCCAAGTGCATAAGAGCACAACAGAAAAATAATAATTTGAAATTTGTTTCTTGGGCACTATGGCTTCAAGTGAGTCACTGGCTGACAACCAACATTGAAATTCTTAGCTACCCAGCTAAATCCAATTGTTTTTTTCCTCCTTGCACATTTACATTATTTTAAATTTCTAGCCACTTACAGTTACTTTGTGCTTAATACAATCCTCCCAAAATTTAGAAGCAGAAAACTTTTTTCTTAACACCAATGTGATTCCTCCTAAAAGACAAGATCCAACACCAATGGCACCTCCTGCAGAGTGATATAATGGTAAAGTACAGTATAAGATGTCTTCAGTTGTGATACTGTACAGAGAGGACACCTTGCTGAATCGGAAGAACCTGAGGAGCCAAAAAGTAAAGTAAGCTTTGACATATCCCTGGACTCATGCATACATCATCATTAGTGTGCACAGAGGGGTTAGGGAACAGCAAAAGTTAATAATTTCCTTAATGCCCCACTAATCACAAGTCCCATAGCTTCCATAAAGCATATCTTTTAGCAAAGGGGTGCTTAATATTCCAAAGCCATTATATCAATTTGCTTTAGCATAGAATAGAGCTTGGAGAAAAGAAAACAGTGAGGGGAGAAAGGATGGGGATCCCTCTTTGCCAGATTGTCATTCTCATTCCTGCCTCCCTGGTATATACTTTTTCTTTTCAAAGCTTTCTTCAATCTCACCAATTCAGTGTTCACAGGCACATAAGCATACAGTAGTATGGGCTTAGTAGAGTGAGGATTCAACAGCATAAGAAAGAGGGAGTTTGAAAGAATTAAAGATGCATTCAGCATTTTGCCACCATAGCTAAATCCATTGTTCTATCACTTCTACCTGAGATGGGTTATCACTGCAGCTTTAGGATATCCAGTAGTTCCTGAAGTGTAGATGTACATCAGCACATCTGTAAGAAATAAGAAATTATACCCAGAAAAAATTGAGAGTGAAAATAGCTGTGTTGGTAGTAGAGATAAAGGGAGAGAATTGGTATTTAGATCTTGAAAATGAACAAACCATAACACCAATGTATCTCTCGCACTGTAACCATCCTCATAAACAAAAATAAATACTTACCTTCAAATGACTGTGTTTCATCAGCAGGTGGTGGTTTTAAGGGACTTCTTTCCATTTCCCGAAGCAAGCTCTTAGCTGAAGCTTCAGAACAGGGAGATGTTCCAAAGTTGTACAGCTCCATATCTTCTGGAAACTGACTGCGAACATCTCTCACAGCATCTGCACAGCAAAAGATAAATGACTTACTCATGAACTGTTACCAAGGATTAAGTCTAACCTTGCTTAAAATTTCTTAAATAAAAGCCCACATAAGACCTAGTATTTGGTAGAATTTTATTATTAGGTTATCATAGAGAAAACTGATAGAAGTAAAATGTAAGCAGTAATCCTTTCTGTCAACCTCTAACACTGAATTAAGAACTCGCACTAAACTCTCATTAGTATAATTGTTTGAAAAAACCCAGAGTAGTCTCACTAGTCTGCCTTCTGCGAGGTTGGAAAGCACTAAGTAAGTTTCCTCTTTTAAAAGATGCTTTTTCTCTTATTATTATTATTATTTTTTTTTCATAGTTTAAGATGCCATGATTCTTATTGCAACGAGCCACGCTCACCCCACCCTCAACCTTGCCCCCTTGCCCCCCAGCTTCCTAAAGCCCTGTCATACAAATACCACTTAACAAAGGAGATGTGCTCTTTTCACCTGATAGATCACTTCCAAAGATTACTGCCCTGGGATCTGCAGCAGACACACAATGCTTCAAAGACTCCAGTCGAAGGTTACTGTTAATGAGGGCAGTTATCACACCAATCTTGGACAAACCCAGCCATATACAAACAAATTCAGGGCAAGAATCTAGAAACAGAGCCACTACATCTCCCTTTTTGTAGCCCTGAGACTTAAAATAATTTCCAATTCTGTTGGAGAAATCTTCAACATCTTGAAACGTCCATGTTGTCTGCTCAAATATGAAGGCTGCTTTCCTTGGATGTTTGGATACCTTTGTTCGAAATATGTCAGCAACAGTCACATTTCCCTTCTTCTGAAGTCTTTTGACTTGAATATTAATCTTCACAGCCAAGTAAACTAACCTGATGGTAAATATTGCTTTTTGTCAGATAAACTAAAACAATGTAGTTTCTGCTTACAGGCCAAGAGTCATTTTAGTCTAAGCCACAGGACTGTAGTGCGGGAGGTGGAGGGTTCGAGCCCCCGCCAGACCAACACTCAAGGTCTTAAAATAATTGAGAAGAATTTGCTACCTTTCCATAACATCAAGAAATGGTTAGATATTCTAGTCTTCTCGGATAGGAACAAATAAATGGAGGTCCCGTCTCCTGCAGGGTTGGGGCAGGAGACGTTAATTTCGCACACACGAGATTACTGCGTGATGGATGTCCTCCCCTGGGGTGGGATGGGTGGGTTAGGACAGCAGGTCCACATCAGCTATTACAGCTGCCAATTAATCAACCTGCTTAAACAAATAAATGAACTTCAACTTCAACACGTTTGAAGTGAACTCTGAGAAGGGCCCAAAACATATCTACACCCATGAACATTAACTGTGTTACCAATATTATTACTTTGGAGAGCATTGAGAAAATAAAAACCGAAAAAAAATGACAACAAAATAGTCTGAACACGAGCGGGCTAGAATACACTTTAACTAACCAAAATCTCCATTTTAGCCAGCAAAAATATGCCACAATGCCTGGCGTCGCAAAGTGATAGTTTGTAAACAGTAAACCGGAGTTTTTTCACTTTTCGCCACCTCTATGACCGAAAAGATCCTGGAAACAAGTGCGATCGAGTGCACTCCTCGTGGACGGCCGTAACTAAATATAGTTACATTTTAACTTTATTTTGAATAAACTCACCGCGATAATGACATGTGCTCGGTGGCATCAGGTATACGAATCAACCCTTACTAGCCCTTACTAGATTTAGAAGTTTCTCCTCTGCATACCATAGTTTCAGTGAAAGTGTTTCGAAGCATACGACAAACTCCACTAATTCCAAATATAAACAAACAGAATCATGTACAAAGCAAATACTCCAACAGAATTCTTGCCAATACAAGTTAGGTTTTTCCAGATTATTCCTAAAATTTGAATTATGTGTTCCATCACTTAATACTTTACGCAGCTACTCAGACAAGAATAAAACAACCAATTCACTGATGATTTCTAACTTCTGAACGAAAATATTTGTAGTTAAGTTAATATAGTTATTGTTTCTTTGTTTACCAGTGGTCACTTCAGTTTGGTCGGAGTTGTGTTGATGAATGAATTTATTTTCATATGGTGAGAGTCAGTGCATCTTACCTCAGATCACGCAAAATTGTTCGAAAGAACACTCTCGGAAAATACTTTCCTCCTGAGGCGAGAAACGCCCCAAAGAGAAGACATGGAAACAGAAACCAAGGAAGGCGTTTGTAGTAAATTAGGAATGAAATACCAGCTACGATTACCGGCCAAGTGTAAGCCATTTAATCTTTCTCGATAACGCTTCTTGGGCTAAAAGATGAGGAAGACGAGGCCTGATAGCTGGTCAATTTGTTTGGATCCACGATCACCTGTTCGAGGGTAACAGAAGAGTACTAATACGAATGTGTTATGCAAGGTGTGTTGGCATAAGGAATTTACTATTTATACTGTCAATCATTCAAATAGCGAAAGCCATAGTTACCACTCCGCTGGCCCAGAAAAGGTTTTTTAAAGAATGAACCCTCCCGTGTTGTACAACAACAGTGTATCAGAGGCTCTGCAACAACATAGTGTGTAGCGTGCTGCGTGCGGCAAACAAAGGCCACTTACGTCCAAAATCGAGAATCGGCTACTAGTGTCCGAAATCTAGAGAGTGTGGTATTCGATCAACTGAGAATAATTTTATTCTTATCGCATGTCTGCTTGAAATTCTGTTGATATTGTCACTTGTGGGAGTTGAAGGGTAAAAAAAGAATGGCTCGAAACTAAAACTGTGATCAGAAATAAAATCTTTTACCTTCAACTGATTTAATATCCATTGCTTGTCTTCATTCGCGCGCTTCATGTGAATGAAATCAACCTTAGAAAAATTGGGTCTTCGTGCTACCTTCAGATTTATACAGCAAAAAAATTTTTCCTCAGCAATGCGTTAACAGACATTTTTAAAGTTCTCTCCAGTTTTTCGATATCAAAAGATTCTCCTGGTTTTATTTCGGTTTCTGCTCTTATGTTCTGGGAGTAGTTTCAAGATTTAAGATTCAAGATCAAGATATGTAAGATCATGTAAGAGTCTGTATGCAGCGTCGGGTTCTCAACTTGTTTTTGATTTATGATTTTGCCGATGAAAAGATTAACGAGCACCATTAATCCAGTCCCTCCAAATAATATCTTACTTCAGAGTTTTGGATCAAAATAAAATCGAACTGGAAAAAAAAAAAAAGACTTTCCCCAACTGCTTTAAGGGGCTTTTGGCTTCAGGTCATTCATGACTACTTAGCTTCTCTAAACAAAAATTGGTGGAATATTTAACTCACTCGAACTCTTGACGATGTTCTTTAGCGCAGTACAATCAATTTCATTTTATTTTTCAGCTATGACGGAACGTAATCCCCCAACAATAGGAAAGGATCCGGACTTAAACGATGAGCTTCCACAACCTCGTTCCCAGGGCCTTTTCCCTTGGTCGTAAGCGAACAAAAGCACCAGTTGGAATTGCACATATGCGTTATTAAACAAAAAGATATTTTTTGGTAATTTCAGCGTCAAACGAAAGTCAAGTTACTTCAAGTGAGACAAAACTTGGTGTAGACGATGACCCTTTAAGAGATGAGAAATTAGATTCTTTGAAATACGCCCCCAGGTATTATTTTTAAAGTCTCCAGTTATAGATGGATAATTTTCACATGTCCTGATTTATCTCAAATTATTGATCAACTTTTCGGAATAGGAAGTTCGTGGAAGCTCACAATCCATTGTCTGAAACGCAAAGCACAGAGGTCAAACGTCTGCACATGCACTAATATTGTAAAACTGACTAGGCGAGGTGCATACAAGCTATCACAACCAAGTTGTCTCGCACGGGTGAAAAACAACTCTAAAAGACAGTCAGTCACGTATGGTATTTCAAAACCGTATAACCATATTGGTAGACCTCAAAATAGAAAGGTAAATCAACAGGAAACAAAAATTCATAAGTTTTCCCTTTCTCTACTTTTGTTTCCTTTCCCAGATTTACAGATGAATGTTTCAATTTTCTCTTTCTAATTTTGAAAGACAGCGATCGTGTTTCTCATTCTTGCGCGGGAAACTGGCGCGCAGCAGGTCAGGATTGATCCTCTTGCGCAGACCTGAAGGTTGACTGCTGTTTGTCCTCGCATCCGTGTTTAGGATGTCGCAGCGGGGAAGGGGGGTGGGGGGGGGGGGGACGTAGCGTAACATCCCAAAGAACGGCCGTGAAGAGAACTGACAAAGTGGAAGAGGGCTGATAGTTTCTAAAGAAACTGTTTGGGGCTGCGTCGGTGGGGGTAACGAAATAACTTGAATGTATCAACAAAGTTGAAATGGTAAATTGGCCACCGTTACGGTTCAGTAAAAGCTGACGTTTCGAGCGTTAGCACTTCGTCGGAGCGAATACAGGAATTGTGGGTTGTGTGTGCTTTTAAAGGCAGAAAATGGAGCTACGTGATTGGTGGGAACATGGCAACGAGAAAAACGTTGCCATGTTCCCACCAATCACGTAGCTCCATTTTCTGCCTTTAAAAGCACACACAACCCACAATTCCCCTATTCGCTCCGACAAAGGGCTAACGCTCGAAACGTCAGCTTTTATAACCGTAACGGGGGCCAATTTACCATTTCAACTTTGTTGATACATTCAAATTACAAAGTGGAAGGACGATGTTTTTATCAGACTCCACTTATACCTTCTAATCGAGCTAATCCTCAGTTAATAGTGTAGAAGAGGTTCCTGTGAAAGATTCACTAAATGTCAATCGACTGAATTAAACTCAGTAGATCCGCTACAGTTAAGACTCCCATTTACTAAGTATATTTTACTAAGTAAATTAAATGCACGAATAATCGTTTCTGAAATTCCTTTTATTTTGACAGAATTTTAAGTTTCTTTATGACCTACTTGCTACTTTGTTAAGCAAAACTTTGCATTATCCGTCCAGGGTCGCTTTATTCATTACTAACTCATTAACACTAAGCTGATATGTTTTCAGCGAGAGCAAAAGAATAATGTCTCGAAAAAGATAACAACGAATACAGACAAGGAGAAGCTGAGGAGGCGATAAACTTCTACACGGAAGGACTTCAAGTGAACTGCAAAGATATACGGCTGAACGCCAAGCTTTACAGCAACAGCCTGAGGGCAGCAGCTTATTTCCATTTGGGTAAGAATTGTTTTTGAACTTCTAAAATCTTTACGTAGCCGAAATAACGAAATACACAATCTGTATCCCTTTCAAAGAGGATTTTATCCACTCCTGTTGTCTTTCCTGCGCTTTGTGCATCTTTCCACTCTTCATTACCTAAATGAAATCGGCGAAATGAACATTTCATGTATAACAAACACGCGGAAATGCTCTTTAAAAAAACCCAAATCTCAAGTAATCTTTCAGCGCATTTTTGAGAAGTTCTTAACGTATTTTTTTAATAATCCAAGATTATAGCGCTCTTTACACGGCATTACGTCCAACCTCGCCAATCGTTGTGACTCGCTTTTGTAGAAATTGTCTCCAGAGGAGACATTTTCGTTGAGAGTAAGGCGGGTTGAAATCCGGCATTGGCACTTGTGACATTAGCAATGATATCGGAGATTTGAATGGTAAAATTTCGGCATAAGGTGTGGACCAAAAGGGAGATGTCACTGTCAAATGTCAAATAGCAGAACTAGTTAAAATTTTCGAATTTTTATAACTCGCTCTAAATAACAGCATTCTGAGAATCATAGGATTCTGTTAGCTTTAAAACAAAGATAATGGCTAAGAGATTTCCAATAATGGGCAAGAAGAAATTATTAGCGGTAACATAATCTCTGACATAAGCGATCACTTTACGCAATTTTGTATTACACGATCAGTTATAGAAAAAGGACAAATTGGCAGTCATCTGATCCGCGACTATTCTCGTTTTTTCAGAAGAAAACTACATAAACGACCTATCGCAAGTTGACTGGGCTCGAGTGGTCCCGAAGTCGGAACAGACGTCGATAAACTCTTCTCTAGGTTGTACAACAAATTGAATAAACTAATGAATAAACATGTCCCTCTTAAACCAATCTCAAAACGTAAGTTTAAAATCTTTTCAAAACCATGGATAACTAGAGGGATAAGGAAATCTATCAGAATAAAGAATAAACTTCTATCATTAGGAAATAAAGATCAATACAAATACTACCGAAATAAAATTCTGACACTCACGCGTCTGAGTAAAAAGCTATATTATCAAAATTTTTTTCAAGTAAACATTAAAGATATGAAAAAAACTTGGGAAGGCATTAACAGTCTTCTTAACAATAAAAAGAAAATCAGGAAAGCAATAAATATATTAAAGAGCTCGGACAATCGAGGGCTATCTCATAACCCCTATGAACATACTACTATACTAAACTCCCATTTTGCATCTATTGGGAAAAAACTTGCTTCAAAAATTCCACCCGGTAATAAACATTTTTCAGATTTTCTGCCAACGATAGCCTATAGTGATTCTTTTTTATTTGAACCAGTCCTTTTTTCTGAAGTTGTGCTTGAAATAATGTTGGCACCTTCAGGTAAAGCACATGGATTGTACTCCCGCCCAAGTCGTATACTGAAGTGCTCGCGTGACATAATTGCCAAACCTCTAACGACTCTAATAAATGTCTCTGTTCAGAATGGTCGCTTCCCATCGAGATTAAAACATGCCAAAATTGTTCCCGTGTTTAAAGATGGAGATGAAACTGATCCTTATAACTATCGTCCTATATCGCTCCTCTCAATATTTAACAGAATTTTTGAAAAAATTATGAGCAATCGACTGAAAGTATTTTTGAACAAGCATGACATATTTTATAAGTCGCAATACGGTTTTCGTAAGCGATGTTCCACTGAGCATGCGATCCTCGATATAGTCAACAAAATCCAGGCTAACATGGATCTGGGCATGTTCTCTTGTGGAATTTTTAATGATTTACAAAAAGCATTCGACACGGTTGACCACTCGATCCTGTTACATAAACTCAATCACTATGGAATTCGTGGAGTTGTAAACGACTGGTTTTCATCGTACTTGTCTGGAAGGGTCCAAACCACACAAATAGGATCCTACATATCCCAAAAAGAAAAAAACCTGTGTGGGGTCCCACAGGGCTCCGTGTTGGGGCCATTGCTGTTTCTTATTTATATCAATGACATTTACAAAGCGTCAGATACATTAGCATTTTATTTATTCGCTGACGATACAAATCTGCTATTTTCCGACAGAAACCGTAAATCTCTCGAAACTTATGATTGGCTAGCCTCAAATAAACTCTCTTTAAATGTACAGAAAACCAATTTTATCATCTTCCATCCCAGCCAGAAGCGACTTAATTATCAAGTAAATCTGAAAATATATGATAATAATAGAAAACATTTCATTAACCTGGAGCGTAAAGACTGTGTGAAATATTTAGGTGTACTTATTGACAGTAACCTTACCTGGAAACATCATATCAGTCATATTGCATCAAAAATAAGTAAAGGCATTGGTATAATCTGTAGACTAAGGCATCTTGTACCATATTCGACATTACTTAATATATATAGATCACTCATTTATCCTTATTTATCATATGGCCTTGTAGCTTGGGGCCAAGCAGCTAAGTCTCATATGGAAACAATATTGATACGCCAGAAAAGGGTTGTGCGATTAATAACTTTGCCAACTATAATTCACACACCATCCCTTATTTTATATCAGCTAATATTATGCCAATTAGTATGCTTTACGTTAAACTCTCTTCTTTCTTAATGCATGATGTCCATAACAATTTAACCCCCCCCCCCCTTTTCTTTCTGGTTTGTTCACTCTTTCCCACCTAATACACAATCATAATACCCGATCTTCATCTGCCGGTAACTATTACATAAACTATTCTGGGCTAAATCAGCATAAAAACTCATTCTCAAGGATTGGTTGTGAAGTTTGGAATAGCATTCCAGGAAACTTAAGGAATCTTCCAAAAGATCTTTTCAAGAAAAAGCTAACAACAATATTATTTCAAAATCTTCAAGTTCAAGATAGTTATGTTGACATAGAACGAATTATCAATGATGTGTCAAAAGTTAAATCCAGTTAATAGTAGTGTATAACTTATGTATTCTTCTATTTATTGTCATGTGTTTCTATTTCTGTATTTTTATCTCATACTGTCATTTCTTCTTTTAAATTAATGATTTAATATTTAATTTCTGTTGTTTCTTGTATATTTATTGAATCTTTTGTTGAACCGAAATTTATGTAAGATGTTTTAGCGTCCACACACTGCCCGCCGAGACTAACTATGCTATTTGTGGGTAGTGGTTGATTATGTTTAGTTGAGTTAAGTTAACTTAAGTTTTTTTTTTAAAGTTAAAATCTCACAAAGAAAGAGCAAATCTCACAAAGAAAGAGCATTAGTTTTACATCATAGAGATGTAAATATTAGTTACATGATATATTTTTCTTTGCTTTATATCTGTAGTTTCTATTTTACCAATAAAACATATGCGATAAAACACATGCATGCATGCATGCAGATTTCCTCAGCTACGAACTGAAAATTTTTCAAACGGCAGACGTTGATGTTGAAGCTTCGAGGAGATAGACGCATCAAAGAGTCATACAGTTAAAGATAAACAGAAGCTATAAAAAGCAAAGTTTCCAAATCCAGATCATCTGTTTATCTTTATTTAGATGTTCAAGGTCGCAAAGAACACCAAGAAATGTTTTTGTTCTTATCACAAAGCATATCGTTTCCTAACGAAAATTTTTAGTTAAAAGTTTGGAATATCGTAGTCAGAGAATGTGGATATGAATCGGCTTTCTCTCTCTACTCTCTCGCCCACGCAGCACCATAGTTTCTTTACAAACTTACCCCCTTATTCGTGTGCCCACTCATTGGTTTTTGTTTTTGATGCATTGCAACGAGTGAATAAAAATCGTTCAAGCGGTTACCATGGAATAACCTCTATTCATAATGGTAATTGAACTAAGTGGAGTGCAATTTGGGCTGAAATCATAATACGCGTGATTTCAGACCAAAATTGCACGACACGAGGTTCAATTACCACTTTATTACATCCATTTTGAAATAGCCCAAATGCAGGACTTGGTCAATTCAAATATAGGTCACTTTAAACAAGCCTTGAAATCTGATTGGTTGTTTGTTTTAAGTGTAACTTCCTCATTGGCTGGAAAAAAGATGCGATTTAAGGCAAAAAATAGTGCGATTCGTGAATAAATCGCACCAATTAGAGCCAATCAGATTACAGGGACCACCAGTGATTTTAAAATGGATGTAATAAATTTAGATAATCACATGATTTCGAGTGCAATTTGAGATAAATTATCGCAAGTTAAGCTTTCAAAGGCTGTCCAAATTGCACGAGCGCCTAGGGCGAGTGCAATTTGCTGTCGTTAAAATTTACGAGTCGCCTGTAATCAATGTTTAATGTCTTTACGTGGGGCATGGTTACCCATATTGCCCGAGCCAGAGGCTCATGTATGAAACGCAAGACAACAACCCATCCATCCCACCCCAGGGGGGGGGGGGGACATCCATCACACAGTAATCTCGTGCGTGGCAAATTAACGTCTCCTACCCCTAACCCTGCAGGAGACGGGACCTCCATTTATTCGTCCCTATCCGAGAAGACTAGAATATCTAAACCATTTCTTGATGTTATAGAAAGGCAGCATATTCTTCTCAATTATTTTAAGACCCTAAGTGTTGGTCAGGCTGGGGTTTGAACCCTCGACATCCCGCACATCAGTCCAGCGCTCTATCAATTGAGCTAACCAGGAGGCGGTCAAGTGCTAATTTATTCCAAATTGCACGCAAGCAAAAATATGACTCTGTTTCCCTTTTTAGTTGTCCTTTAGTGGGGCTTTATCCTCAATAATTTGCTTCAAACTTTTGAAACCTCTCTAGAGAATAATTGAGTGCTTGTACCTTATCTCTGTTACACATCGATCGACAGCAGTAACCATCACACGAAAGTTATCACGCTCGTAATCTCTCCCGTCTTTCGTGCAAAATGTTGCGTAAAACACATCGATAATTTTATGAACCCATGTTTATCGACCTGAAATGCAACAAATTTGAAATACAAGTTGGCGATTACTTAAATCCTATGGAAAATTCAGCTTTCCAGTTCTCAGAAAACCCTGTTTTAATGAACATGTTTTGCTAGTGTGAATGGGGTATAAGTCGATTTTCTGGAGACATTTAGATGTTGATGGTCCTTGCGACGCTTATTACCCTCTCAGGATCGGAGCCAGTGCTTGTTTTGAGCTAACCTTGTTTGAAGAAGTACGGAGCTAGTCGCATATGGGATTGGCCGTATCCTTTGACGAGTGTTTTAAATGCGATACGTAAGGCAGTGCAAGCAGTATTCACAACACCTTACGGAGCAGTTATTAGAAACTACAATATCTTCAAAGATCATTTCGATTATTCCACAAAACTTCACCGAACTAAAGGGGCCATAATATCGGTTCCGCAGAGATTAAACTGATGCATTAAATCTACAATTACAATAATAAAGTATTTAAAGAAAAAAAAAGAAATTTATAATCTATAATCTATGTACACACCAATATAAAATGTTACAAACATTACATGCCAAAAAATAAAAAAAAATTTTAAATATATAAATTACAGCTGAATTGATCTTAGCTTAGACTTAAAAAACATTAACATCATTAGCGAGCTTGACATCTTTTGGAAGTTTACACCTAAAAACTAGTTTGATGGCCTCTTTTATATTTTAGCACATCATCTTAATCAACAAAGTTAAAAAAAACCTGCAGGAGAGGGTTCAAAGCCAATACAAGTTACCTCTGAACCAGGTGTCGAGTTATGTTTAAACTTGGCAAAAAGTTGCATTTTATCCCATGAATTGTGAATCATTTTTGAAGAGGTGGGAGTGCTAAAAGCTAGAATCAAGGGTGGTCTTGAACAGGTAAAATGTCACTGTAGTGACTTACTATATAAAGAAAATGAGTTAAACTTGTTGAGCAATGATTAGCTATCTTTTTGATACCATTGTTTTAAAATCAACTGATGTTGGTCATTCTAAGGAAGCAATCGTGTAAAAAATTTACATTAACACAGGAGCTGTGACATTAACCATCAGTGGTGGATCCAGGGGGAGGGTCCAGCCCCCCCCTATCAAACCTGACGCTTACAACTTTGGGACAGGATCGTATATCACTTTTAACTGGCTGATTTTTTTAATTAATCCAAATAAAAGGTAAGCGACCAAGGAAATATAACATGCAACCCCAACTGGTGGGAGGGGGTGTGGGGGAGAACTAATTTGCCTCAAAGAGTCCAACAGTCCTTTCTGAACCAAAGTTTGGACCCCCCCAATCAAAAATTCCTGGATCCGCCTCTGACCATGGAAGTATTTCCTTGCCATTGATTGATGAGAAAAGGCAGGGTAGATTTTCAAGAAAATATCAGCCCACTTCTACCACTTCCTCAAACTCTTCCTTTGGGATACTCATTTCCCTGCTGCACACACTCTCAATTCGACTGAGATATTCTGGAAATTTAGGTAGAACCAATTCCCACACTTTTTCTGAAGGACATCTGCTAATGAAACTAAATGTCTGAGTATCTTTTGCATCTTTAGAATACTTAGTTGTAATGACAAATGCATCCTCCCTTAAAACTTCAAACTCAGCTAGAAATGAATCATACCTATTTGGAACATACTC
Organism: Stylophora pistillata; assembly: GCF_964205215.1. Taxonomy (NCBI): domain Eukaryota; kingdom Metazoa; phylum Cnidaria; class Anthozoa; order Scleractinia; family Pocilloporidae; genus Stylophora; species Stylophora pistillata. Next base: position 27,967,050 of record NC_142522.1, read on the forward strand.
CACTAAATCACGTGTCTGGGACATGCTGTTTAGTGAAGTCAGTGAAGCATCATTCAATAAAGTGCTGCTATCACTGGTTTCTGGTTCTTCTGTTTGCAATTTCAGTTTTATTTTTTGAAATATTGTCAGTGCCTTGCCAAGAAATTGCCTCCAAAGCTGAAACCACAAAACAAAACACCAGTCAAATGAACAGATTTCTCTGTCTAGACCTGATGGCCTCCACGCATCTGATACAGGAATTTTATAACACTGCCCCCAAACATTTGTTGTTCTCATCAGGAATGGTGGAAACACACCCTCCCTTAATTTAACCCTGACATACCGTATAATTTCAATGCAGCAGGTTACAATATCTGGAGTTCCTGAGCACAGCTTCTCGTATTCATGAAAAAGGACAGCAGTTTTAAAAACATAAGAAGACAGGCTGATGTCTTTTATTGGCCTGTTAAAATATGTGTTGTGAGTTAGAAGATACTTCAGTACCCTGTAGCATTTTTTATGGATTGGATGTAGATGGCGCACCAGAAAAACCTCAGTGGTAGCGTGGGAAATGTGGAGATAAGGTGCATGAGGGGACTGCCCTGACACTTTGCACACAAGATGAAACTTTACATTTCCTGTCATTCCAAATACATGACTGGGAAAACCATGGATATCACTTAGGGGAGTTAAGTCCTCAACTGACACTGCTGGCATAATATCAACACCAATATCTAGTGAGTAGGAAGTTGCTAATATCAAGTCTCTATCACAAAGTCCATTATATATTTCAGGACCTTCATAGTTCTCCTTAAACTTGTGCCACTCTAATTTCAAAGCTAAATAGTCTGAACCTTTAATGACCATGATACCATGTGGAGTCACAACCTTCTTCATTAACATGGCTTTAACAACCTCTTTCAGGGTCTCCACAAACTCTGCACGCAATCCTTCGTGGTGTATGCAGCAAATATCCTTATACAGTAGCCTAGTTATGTTCGCCATGGCCTTATCAAAGCCAGAGTTGAGAAAAGCCACCATGTAACCTGGTTGGCAACCTTCAGTGCCCTCAATTCGCACATTTTCATTCCTGGAGAGGAAATCAAAACACGCCATGAAGTCAAACTCGTTTGGAGAACAAATCTTAGTTCCCTCTGCAAAACTCCCCATACTTATTACTTCCTTAACATCCAGGTGAGGTTTTATTCTCCCTATGTTATCTACGACCTGTTTAACAATCTGCTGTGCTGCTCTGTGCATGTGATCCATGGTTTCAGCGCTAAAATGAAAGGAAAGGTCACACAAATTGCGTTCAACATGTTCTAGGAACATACTGAGTGCCATTTCTTATATCTGTCACTGTTCAAGAATTATTGCGTTCGACGAAGGAGAACGCTTACTATTCGCGTAACGAACATGTTTTAGTAACCGTTACGTATGCCACGCAATATTTCATTTCAATTCACGGAACATGGTTTGGACGCCATCTTGGACCGGCTTAGCTTAGCCTCGATCTCGTATTCGTTAGTTTTTCTCGCCCGGGGCCGGGGGCTGGTATGTATTTTGTTCGCAGATGAAACATTTTGCGATTTTCTGTTTCCTAGAGGTTTGTTTATAGTTTTTCTCGCAGTTTTCTATTAAGTTCTTTAAATAGGAAAATTTCCATTCTAAGATAATCGGATAGGTAGATGTTATGTTAACAATGTGCTCTGCACACTGTATTTGTTTTTAAGACTTCGAGCAAGATCAGCCACTGTATTTTATTTTTTTTATATGAATTCAAGCAAGATCAGCTTAGATCGAGCAGATTTAATTCTATTACATACTACAACTTTTCGCTTTTGAAGGCTATTTACAGCGTTGTATTTTTCTTTGGTTGTCACCATTCTTGAAAAATATACAAGAAGTTGAAGAGTGAAACGTTGACCTTTTTATCTCTCTGCCAAGTACGTGAGTCGTGTTAGCCTAGTGTCACACAACAAGGGTTTTAAACTTTTCAGGTAACTTTAATTTTCTGTATTCCAATTTTTTAGCAAGTTTTATTGACCATCCTACAATGCAAAAGAATATCCTGAGGATCATAGTCGGTGTTTGACCTGTTGTTACTTACTAGTCTCCTTTGCAGACGTTCTTTGTGTGTCGAATTAAAAATATCTCCCCCCGGAGATATTTTAAATTCCACACACAATGAACGTCTGCAAAGGAGGCTAGTTACTTACATGTACTTAAGAGGTTCAGCCAAGGAAGTCTCACTGAGATAAGAGTTGTTACATGAAACAACAAGATCTCTGCAATGTATATGCTAGCTCTCTCCAACGATTGCCGAACAATCCAATTCGAGCCTGGAACCAAGGATACAATACTTAAAAACCACGTGAGAAGACACTTCAGGGTTCAAAGTCAGTCACAGTGTCAAAAGGGCGTTTCCGCTTTTTCCCCTTTTTAGTGCCCGTCGCGCAGGCTACACACGACTGGCAAACTAGCCGCTAATATCCATACTTTCTGAAAAATTTCGGTTTGTTTAATAAGTGGTTATGTTTCAAGTTTTTTTTTTCTTGTGGATTATGTAAAATTACGGATGAAATTGGGAGGACACAAGCTGAAACTGGTCCCGAGAATACTCTGTGCCAATGGACTGTTTTCCATATGAGAGGCGCGTCTTTTCTTTCGCCCGTTAGCTTTCTCATATACTATTTTCAAATATTTCGGGTTCTGACTCGTTTGTTCAAATTAATGGCCTTGCTATTTACTTTTATTGTAACACAGAGTTTCTAAACGGAAAAATATCCATATTTTCTACATTCTGATCTCACCACGAATTATCTGCTCATATTTGACCTCGTCTAGGGCTAGGTACGTTTTCTCTTTGCTATCGTAGTAAAACAATTGATCCTCTATAACACCAATATCAAAGCCTTCGTTTCTTAACTTGGACTTTTGAAGTTTAAAAGTTCCCGTCAAGTCGACGCTATGAACGATCCTGAGGAACATGGGGCAAGCGTAACTCGGGAGAAGCTTCTTCAAACTAGCAGCTAGCTCCGCGAGATCGACCTTGTATTCCGGATCAACTATGGCGGCCATGCCCGCACGCCCTTCAGTGCCCGGGACCAAGACGCCGTAGACAACAACATCGCGAAGGCCAAGCACTTTGCTCATCACCGACTCCACTTCGGCCGTCGATACGTTCTCGCCACGCCATCGAAACGTGTCGCCTGTGCGATCGTGAAAATAAATGTAGCCGAACTCATCTCGGAAGACTAAGTCTCCGGATAGGAATGCTGCGTCGCCTTTTCGGAAAACGTCGTGGGCAATTTTCTTTTTGGTTTCAAGTGAGTTCAGGTATCCGTCAAACCGTAAGGAAGGATCCCCTACAGGTGGCGTAATAAAATAATAATATTAAACCAAAAATTATTTTCGCTGACGCCTAACACCTCTAAGAGTGTCTGTTTTGAGAATTTTTGTGTTAAATGAAGATGATCATCTTACAATACGCTGTTCAGATAAAATTATTTGAATCCAGAAGTCACAAATAGAGACTAGAAATTCGTTGGGGCGGGAGGGGGAGTCTAGCCCGTGATCAGCAATCATTGGTCAGGTGCTCTACGACATAGTAATAAGGGGAAATGAGGAACTCATGGTGAGCTTCAGTTATATATACCAAGTTTTATACTGGGTCCACAAAGCTTGCGTACAGCTTGGATCGCAACAATAAAAGCATCTTTTGTGGCGCATGTGTAGAATTCTAAAAAACATTAAACCCGAACCCTGACATTACTTTATTAAAGGTTTGTTACCTCGGACTTGACCCGGTCCCCGTAAAGGACATCAGAAGACTTCGGTGCATAAAATGGCGATTATTTAACGATGATCACATTTCCATAAGAGCTAACGACAAAACCCTGACTTTCCCGGAAGCATTGAAACGCGAACTTCTTAAGACAGTATCATGCATGATAATAGGCTTTGCCCCCATAGGCTACTTTTGTGGTGATCACCTAATAACCACCGCTCTCCAAATAATTACCTCTTAAACTCTTTCCCACAATCTGTCCAACTTCCCCAGGCTTTGTTCTCACAGCCAGCCCATCCGGGCCGCGCACTAGTTCACCTGTGTCAGGGTCAACTTTGAAAATCACTACAGGATAGACGGACGGCAAGATCTCAGACATGAATCCACACGCACCGGGGGTACTGTCAATGTTTATCACAGAGGCTGTTCCCTCGGTGGAACCGTAAAATTCCCCGATCTCCTTTATGCTAAAACGTTCCTGGAATTCTTTCCATATCTGAGGTCGAAGGCCATTACCAATCGCCAGGCGGACAGAATGCTTGTTTTCCGAAGGACGATGAGGTTGGGACAAGAGATATCGGCACAGCTCACCAATATACTGGATGACCTGTGAGTCAAAGAATGAACACATCAGCGAGACTCACTTTCGATTTCTGCGATGTGCATCATCGAAATATATATATTCGAAAAGATAGCAAAAAAAGTCCAAAATAGAAAGAATAAACGACAAGGAGACACAGATAGCTGAAAGTGAAGAATCTTTGACACAGATTGCAAACTTGAAACTTTCAAAATTAGAACTCTTCAACTGGCCTACCTGAAACTGACCGAGATCTATCTACTCAGCTATTTAGAACGATTTTCAATCAGTGTTGAAAATCCAGGGTTGCTTTGATATTTCTTTACTTTGCAATATGATTGGTCCAAAAAACTCGCGCCAGTTTCTCGACAAATCAGATTCACAAAGTAAACCTACAGCGACTAAGTAACCTGCGCTTTCATGTGCTTATGTCAGTTTTCCTTTTTCAAAATTTGAGACCTCATTGGCTGCTTGCGATGTTTCCTTTCATCTGACTGGCTATTGTAATTGCTCTGGTTTTGGTTGTAAGACAACCAATCATAAAGCGCTCTATTTCAATTTATGGCAAAAAAATTACCTTTAAGTATAGGGAAACAGAAAAGAAGAAAAGAGATTTGGCGGAAAATTTCTTTGAAGCAATACTCCGTGGAGAATGGAAGGGAATAGGCACGAATACACTGCATTTGCAGCATTGGTTGATTAAGCGTGACATTTACAGCAGCAACAATATCCGTAACCTTAAATGCAACATATTTTTACCCCGGCGTACAAACAGCTGAAGGCAGACAAGAAATTAAGTTCAATTTTTGCCGTAGCCCTCACACATCAAGCTTCAGCTCTCTATTGCGCACGGGATATGTCACGAGTAAAGCTCTGGGGAGTCTGAGGAAGAGACTCGAGTGTAGGAAAATTCCCCGCTCATTTGTGAACCTCGGCTAATGCGTACTTTTCCAATGTTTGGCTTTTAACATTCAGAATACAGAACACACTTACCGTAGCCTTTGTTTCAACGCAGTCATCCCAGAAATTGCTGGCAGAGAATTTGCGCCTTAGCGATAAAGTACAACCAGCTATGAAACACATTCCGACACCTACTATTCCAGCTGCAGAATGATACAGCGGCATGGGGCAGTAAACTACATCATCATTGCGCACCTTTAGCGCACAGATCACCCCGAATGCATTCCTGAAGTATCTGAGAGAAAGAAAACACGGTTTCGGTTAAGCTGGCTCTTAACATTTCACATTTAATTTATTCTTAGTTGTTGATGCTTGGGGAGACTACTCAGACTGGTGGCGGGTCTCCGGTCACGAGTCTAAATCACAGGTCACGGGTCACGGCTCGTGGGTCTCGGGCCTAAAACGCAGGTCACGGGTCACGGGTCACTGGTTACAGTAGCGATAAAATTGAGTTCGATAAGGGAAACTTCAAGTTTTTCTGTTCTATGCCTTTTGCTGCCTTGTCATTCAACACCTCTAATCATACACAAAACCACCAGCTATGCAACCAGACAGCAGTGGGTCACGTCACCTAGAAGCTAAAAAAATATGTGTGACGCGTGTATGTGCACGTCGTTTATAATTGTTCTTGCAAAAACATTTCTTAGGTATACATACCTAGCAGTTGTTACCACAGCAGCTTTGGGTAATCCAGTTGTCCCTGAAGTGTATATATACAATAATACATCTGGAATGAAAATTGTAAAGGTAAATACATGAGGGAAATGATAAGAAAATGATAAGGAAAAGTTATTACTGGTATTACCAATGAGGCTGCATTCTCACTCAGTGCCTGAGCATTAGTGCTAGGGGCACTGGCACACAATGGTACTGTGTTCAGACATTGAGTATGCAATATTTGAATTTGAATTTAATTCATTCACCATGGGAATGGCAGGAGTAAGGAACAGAACTTTCGTCCCAATTGACACCGAACCCCTTTTGTACCCACTCATCCCACCCCACGGGAGGACATCCATCACACAGTAATCTCGTGCGTGGGAAATTAACGTCTCCTACCCCCAACCCTGCAGGAGACGGGACCTCCATTTATTCCTCCCCATCCGAGAAGACTAGAATATCTAACCATTTCTTGATGTTATAGAAAGGTAGCAAATTCTTCTAAATTATTTTAAGACCTTGAGTGTTGGTCCTATCTCAATCCCCAGTTCAGTGCCCAAGTACAAGGTCTTGCATGGGCACAGTTCTGGTGTGGGTACTTGAAAAAATAGTTGAATAGTTTAAAAACAAATATTACACCACAGCCAAGGGCTGAGTTGCATGATATTTTAAAATAATATACTATATTATAATAGATACAGGAGTATAATGCATGCAGGAATATAATAAAAATTATAATTGCATCAGAAACTATAAAAAGATAAAATATCACTAAGATCAAGTAATACTAGGCAGGCTTGATCAATCAAATATTCATAGTCGGCACATGCTTGGGATGAAGGACTGCTGAAAACACTTGGCGTGCATGCCAGGGAGGTCATATTTCCAAATTCTCCTTGGGTTATAATGGTTTACATGATTGGTAGGAAATAAGCGAGATAGTTTGCGGTCATTAGAGATTGCATCAAACAGTTTAGAACACTGTTCCTCGTGCCGAGACTGCAAAGTGTCAAAATTATAGCTACATCAAAAAAAGGTGTATTCACATTAGTGCCCATCAAGAATCGTGCTTAGGCACCAAGTGCAAATGCAGCCTAAGAGATGAATTCTGTCTTAGTTACAAAGACAGGAGTTTTGGTCAAAGATGAAAATACACAAGAGGCTGAACATGTAACAAGAAAAGAAACCAGACGGAGCTGAAATCCCAACCGCCAGGTCTGCAACCATGACTCTTTGACCCCTAAGAGTGTCTAGCACCTAATTTCTCCTTACTGTATCACTGCTGAATCAAATGAGAAGTTATGAGAATAAAGGAAATGATCATCAACTAAAGAAGCTTTTAAAATCTCCTTGTCAGAATGCATAGAGAACAGTAGGGAGAATATGGAAACTGATGGTTGAGTGCAGAAAGGTTAACCATTAGGTAACCACTAGGTAACCACTAGGTAACCACTAGGTAACCATATCCAGTGGCTGATCCAGACCTTGAGCTAAGGGGGGGAGGGGCACTTTTGTTTGTGTGTGTTCACCTGCCAGCTTTTTTTTCCCATGCATTTTTTTTTTACCCAAAATTAGAGGGGCCAGGCACCCCCCCCCGCCCCCCCATGCCCCTTCCCTAGATCCGCCACTGAAATCTCACAATGTTGTACTAAGAAACTGTCAAAATGTTCTTATAAAGCTGAGATTGACACTCAGTGAACCAAAAGAAGTATGGTTTCCTGTCACATACAATCCCACAATACCCATCAACTTTGGTCAACAAATTATTTTGGACAGCGTTAACTTCATATTGAAACATACAATCATTTTATATCATTACCGGCAAAACACTTAGGATGATTGACTGCAGACATCACAGGTGAACTTGCTTCAATTTTCTGGTTCAAATGAACTACAGAGGCCATAAAAGTTGATTTAACTCCTACGGAGTAGAGCTCAACAACTTCTGGAATTTTTGTCCGGATTTCCTTCATAGTACCTTAAAAAAAATGAACATTAGGTCAATTTTGTGGATGTTTTCAACTGAATGCTAAAATAAATGACAACAATTGATTAATCTGGGAAAAAATTAACATGAAACTGCAGGGCAAAAATGACTGAGACCCTTGTGAGAAGGATGACAATTGTCTCACTGTGTTCATGAAGGCTTGAGAATAAATTCCCTAATATGATTCCAGAAAACACTACAATCAATGACGAAAGAGTTGGGGATATTTTCCTTTTCTCCTACCCTATGCAAAAATTAACTCTTCATACTAACAGATTTGCTATTTCATTCAATAAACCAAGCAGCAGACTTCTCCCTCTTAAATGTTTTACCCTGTCTCTAAAAAGAGAGATCTCAATCAAATTACCTGACAGATCTGTACCAAAGATCACTGCTCTAACAGAAGCTACAGATATACAGTGAAAAAGTGAATCTGAACGCAAGTTGGTGTTGATTAGTGCTGTAACTACACCAAGTTTGGATAATCCAAGCCAGATGCAAATAAACTCTGGGCAGTTCTCCAAGTAAAGGGCTACCACATCGCCTTTCTGGTATCCTTGTGATTTGAAAAAATTTGCAATCCTGTTCGAATATTCATCAACTTCTTTAAATGTCCATGTTCTCTTTTCAAATACAATGGCAGCCTTTTGAGGATGCTTGGACACTGTTTCCTGAAATATGTCGGAAATTGTATGTTTGTTCTTTACATGGAGTCGAGTGGTGATAAGCAGATTGGCAAAACGTGAGAAACCCCTGGTGACGATAGAAAAATCATACAGAAAGTAAGACAACAAATGAAGTCAGTCTGATATCATGGCATATTCCCATTATAACTTAAGTATACACACAATGAGTAGCTCTATGGTTACTGCCCTCCAACATGGATTAACATCTAAATTTGAGCCATTGCCAAGTTACCGCATTGTATTCTTAAGCAGGAAATAGCACTCTCTTCACCTGGGATTACTATAATACAAATGGTTACTGGGGAGCTGTCAAGGTAACCAGCTGATAAAATACTACAAAGGGAGGAGGGTTACCCTAGTATCCTACCTATGGTGAAGTAATAATACTCTAAATCACCTTACAACATTAAAAAATGACATAAACTACTTCTGGCTTACAAGTCACAAGCTGATTTAACTGCATGTAGAGACTTAATGGGAGGGGGGGGGAGGGGACTATGTATGAAAGTTAAGTAACTATGCCATTGATTCTTCACATTAGCAAACAAATTAAAGATTGCTCCTCTTCATCTCATCATAAAAACTAATATCATCAAGTAAATGGGTCTTCTGTGGTTATGTGAACTACTTCACAAACTTTGATTATGTGGAAGTCCAGGAGAGAGTAATTTGCTTTCAAATTAATGTAAGGATGTAAAGCCCTCAAGAACCATTTCCTATTCATGCTTGTACAAAGAGTTTTCACGTTTCAAAGATAAAGTTCCCTCTTTACTTTAAAGGCTTTTAAAGACTAAGTAACAAACAGAACTATGTCATTCTGTGTTTGGCATGATTTCCGCACATATCCGTATTTCATTATTAAGACATACAGATCTTGGATAAAACAAATTGTATTAGGCACTACAGCTTTGATTTGGAATAATATAAAAATCTTTCCTCTTGTTTTCAGAAGCTACATGTAAATGCATAGGCCAATTCAAGGGCATGATAAAAATTGACAAAATCACTTGTAAACGAAATGTAAGAGCTGAATAAGTTTGCATGACCAAAATTAAATATCACTATTAATCGATTCTTACAGGGTTCGATAAATTATGCAAACTGTTTCAGATCAGAGATGAGATAATCGTATTCAATAATCGTTTCTTCAGCAAGCGACGTGTTGTTGAGCTCAAAAGCATGTGTAAAGGAAACTAATGTTCTTAGGTGCAACTAGTAAGCCAGCAGTATCATTCTAATACTGCATCCGATACAATGTATATAAGAAGTTCATATATACTGCATCTGTTACCCGATCGATTATCGTTCTGTAGAGGCCATATTGTAAGTAGGAAAAACACATCGAACAAATACACCTACTTTATATCGCGCAAAATTGTTCGAAAGAACACTCGCGGAAAATCCTTTCCTCCAGATGCTAGAAACGCCACAAACAGAAGAACAGGAAAGACAATGAATGGAAGCCGAAAGTAAACCACGATCGTGGCAAAACTAGCCACAATTGCAGCCCAGACGTAATACATTTTCCTTGATTTTATGTGACGGACAACTCGAGTTGGAAAAGACAGCTTTTTTAGACAATCCGTCCTTCCTTGCATGAATCTGCATTCCAGAGTTAGCACAACCAGTACAGTGGTGTAGAAATACAAGTACGTTCGTTCTTAATTAAAAACATGGCGAGTGTCTTTAACGATTAATTATCGATTGACATCTTTCGGAACGATTGATTATTGACTAATAATGGTCGTTAGGTTGAGGCGCGGTAAATAGTTAGCACCCTAGAGACGCTTGCTGTCATACAAAGACCAATCAACTGTGTTTTGCTCTTGAAGTCTTATCGGTACATTCGATCGAATTAGTTCTCGCAAGAGTTTCTTTAGTGAGGTGATATCTTAAACTATGAAGGCGACGAAATCGAGAAGCCAGTTGACCAGTTTACTGATTTGATGCCAGCATTTTCCAAAGTTTGCAGGGTATCTAATTCCTGCGTCGTTTCATGTTTGTGCACAATTTGATCTGACTTTGGAGGAGATAGTCAAGGAATTGAAGCTAGTTATAAATGAGTTCGGCTTCTGTAACGAAAACTGTGGCAAAGAAATTGTAAGTATATCTTTTACCTCGTCGTTTTATTCCACAACCGTCTTATGCGGAGCTTGGAACAAGGGATTAACACACGAATGTTTGCAATAGAAACGTCTCACCAGTGCAAGATCGTTTATTTAATTTAGTGTCTTAGAAATCAATTATCTTTATCTGCATCGACGAGGAAATAATGTGGGGGGGCTTAGCTTTATTATTTACTGGAGAAGTCTTTTACGATGACCATTTTATTGAGTTTGCTTTCGATGCGGTGGCTAAAGTAACACGTTGTTTCTATTGATCCAAAAGTAGGGTTAGTGAATAGGAGTTTGAAGAGCCGTAGTATAATTACGGTAAATAGAAACTTCAAACTTCACAATCGCTTTTATTTCCGCGTGAAAGGTTTCCAATTTGCTCGATTTTAGTTTGGTTTGAAGTTTCGGTGAGCTTGGTTTCGTTATAGTTGCATTAGACTAGTTGCGCCAAACGTTTCAAATATAACTAATTTTCTATGGTCTCTGTAGTGTATATAACTTGACCGTGACTGGACTACTTGATAAAATCTTAAGTGGAATGCTATCGTAACTTTTAAAATAGAGCAAAAAAGGAGAGGATTAAGCACATGGTTTGTATCACTTCGTAGAAATGGCATTTCATTGAGTAAAGATGACTTAACGCAGCCTGTCAAAGGCATATAACCATAATGTCAGTCCATAGATCCAAAATTGGATATCCGCATCAGTTTGATAGTAATTGGACAGTAGGTTTTTAAGTAAATATTATCATGTGACTTTGGCCAATTATTACTTTGGGAAAATCATAATGGATGGAGTGATATTTCATGGTTGGCAACAGTTTTATATTTCTTTATGAGCTGATTTTGTTTTTTGTTTTGTTTTGTTTTGTGTTTTTTTTTTATCAGAACATTTAGCTCCATTAAAAGTTGTCATGAAATTAACTTAATACAGTGGAACCTCAATTGAATGAAATGCCAAGGGACTGGGGAAAGTGGTTCATTATATCAAGGGTTCATTATATCAACGTTCTGTGGCATACATTTTACTGTAACTTCAGCTGGGCTGAAACTGAAGTATTGTTTGTTATACCAAAGACTTTGTTATAGAAAGTTTCGTTAAATTGAGCTTTCAGTCTGTAATTGTAAAGTAAGGTGAGCGCCTATTTTGTTAGGGACTTGTACAGCCATTTTTTTCCCACCAGGTGTGTGTAAGATTTTTGATATTTTAAAATTCAAAAACTTCAGTTATCATGTGCTGAAATGAATGTGTAGTTATGACATCAAACTTTTCCTAAAGCTGTTAAAAATGTTAGAACTGAACAAAGAAGGACAATGGATTAGTCTATATCTGAAATAGATGGAATGCTTTAGTTGAATTGAATAAAGGCTGATAGTTTCTAAAGAAACTGTTTAGGGCTGTGTCGGTGGGGGTATTGAAATAATTTGAATATATTAACAAAGTTGAAATGATAAATTGGCCACTGTTACGATTATAAAAGCTGAAGTTTCGAGCGTTAGCCCTTTGTCGGAGCTTTTATTATCGTAACAGTGGCCAATTTTCCATTTCAACTTTGTTGATATATTCAAATTATTTGGTTGATTTGGTTCAATCTAACTCCTCCTGAACTGTTTTTAAAAATAACTAAGTGGAAAATGTGAGTCATTTTAGACATGTTAATATGCATAATATTGAAAATCCTCAATTTCTAGGATAGAAACATGAAAGTGGTTCCATACATTTTGAAGCAGTAATGTGAAAACATCATACAAGGTCACTTTACCAGTGTTTCTGGACCTTTTTAGCATTTATTAAAGAAAAAAAATTAAAGAGGAGAATGGAATTATTTGATGAAAACAAGTGATACTTGAACTGGTAAAAGTATGTTTTGAGTATAGAAAGATTCTAAACATCAAAAAGGAAAGATAAGTATACTTTTTTATTCTGAAATATCTTGATTCATCAATGGTTACTTCCTTTTAAATATAAATTCTGTTTTCTAAGGACTGGTTCCTTCATTTTTTTTTAAAAAAAAGACAGTACTCATCTGTGTTAAGTATGACTGATGGTTCGCTGGAGTAGTGAGATTTATGTAACCAATGTGTTTTTAATTAGAAAGAAGTACTATCATAAATGAGCCCATTTCACTTCCTTCCTGTATGTTAGCTCAAACCCACAAGTGACGAAGACAGAATTTCTTATTATAATATCAGTCAGGGCTCAACATTAACTTTCCAACTTAGTAGCCAACTGGCTAGTGACATCTTAGATGTTATGACAATTTCAGTTTGTTCACTAGCCAAACAGGCCAGTGAAAATCAAAAAACCACTAGCCAAAACTTAATATTTCTACTAGTCTGTGGCTAGTGGGCTACTTACTGTTAGTGTTGAGCCCTGTCATTGTTAACAATACCAAGCAGACAAGTAATGAGATTAAAGAAAAATGTCTATTATATGAGATAATTAGACTTAGTTGATCTGATACCAAATTCTCCAAACTAGCAACATAAGAATTGTATAGAAGACATTAAGGAGAAATTATCACTATTGAGATCTTGAGGGTGAAATTCAACTGTGTTGATACAAATTTGGTTTTGTTTTGTTTTTTTTTTTGTTAGTCTCAGGTGAAATACACATGCACAGATCATACAAATTTATCTCAAATATCACTAGCCTGTAGAAGCAAAGAACAGGTTTATTTAATGAATATTATTATATAAATAGTAGATTAAAAAAAAAGAACTATGTCTTGGATAGTATATGATCATTATTGCACTTGTTTATATATTTAAAAGACTGTTTTCATAAATAATTGAATAATTTCCATACCTAGAGGTAATCATACAGAGGTAATTGTCATTGTTCAAGTTTGGAATTGTAAGCCAATTAGCATAAATCACATACAATTTCTGACAGTTTATTTAGAAATTTTATCAAATCAAAGCACTTCCTGAGGAAGTTCTAGGTTGCAATAGAAAAGATAGTTTTTTTTCTTGTGGGTAAGCCATGGGACCAGGCTATGCATTTCTAGAAAACATTTGTGAAATGTTGTATGATGGGCATCAGACTGACAATAAATGATTCATGTGTTAAAAACACATTACTCAGTGTTTCCATGGTCCCATAACTTTGCCAGATTACAATATTCTGTGTAAATCCTTTGCAAGCTTTCAGTTGGACTTATTTAAGCAACAAGAGCAAGTGATCAGACTGTGACTCAACAACTTTTGTTGGTGATTTGTATTTACTGGCACTGTCTGGTGTTCAATTTGATCATGATTTCATGTGGAAGATTATCTTTGGAATAATATATGAAGAGGACACTAAAGAGGAATTTGAATCGTCAACGTTGCCGCAACTCTTGTCTGTATTTTCTAGCAGAGGACACGGACTCTGAACATGGCAGTGATAAGATGTATGATACAAAATAAGCGATTGAGATTATTTTTTCAACTGAAGTGAAAACTATTTTTGTTACTTTATTTTATGTGCATGATTCCATGTTTGCATGTTACATTTAATTTGTGCTCATTATTCATTAAGTTCTTGTGTTAAAAAGAAACATTTTACCTCTTGTACTGTTTTTTTTTTAATATTTACAAGAATATGGTTCTATATAATAGTAAGTTGGAGATTTGTCTAATGTTATTTTGATAGTTTCAGATGAGAGAACAAGTTTCTTTTAACAGTAAATGAAACTTGTGAACACAATAAGGTCTAGTTTATTTTTTGTAGTTCAAGTTAATCTGAGATATTTGGATAATGTAAAGACATTGAGTTTGTACATAATTTGTGCTTTATGCGATGAGTGTATTTTTTGTCTGCAATAATTGTTGTTTGTTTTTGCTGTAGGAAGTACTATCTAGATGTACAAAGGAGAGAAGACGGTTTTGATTTATCAGGTCCATTTCATCCTAGAGAAGATCCAATTCCACTGAGAGCTGTAAGATATTTTTTCTTTATAAATTACTGCTTATTTCAACCATGAAATTGATAGTACAGTTCTCAATAACACTGAAAAAAAAAGTGATTGAAAATAAGAAAGATGGAACTCTTATTTTTTCTTTTAATTTTCACACTGACATCTACATACACCAGTTAAGCTCTTGACGCATTCCTGTAAAATGCCAGTTTTGAAGTCTTCTTTGCAAGAAATCCTCATATGTCACACTGAAAAGATGTTAGAATTATTGACATAAACTTAATAGGAAATATATGCAGCTTACATTTAATAACTTGGTAAGGTTTTTCTATAATTCCACAAGTTACCTTCTAGAGAAGGTGATGATGTTGCATCTGGTCACAAGGCTGGGGTCTAGCCTTACTTTTGCTCTTGGGCGACTCAGGAATTTTATTTTTTTCATACAATGGGCACCCTCGATATCACAGTTTCAGAGCACTGGCTCCATTTAATTTTCCTTTGAGCACAGCCTTGGCTTGTATTTAAATAACTTTCTCTTGATGACTTCTTCTTCAACCTTTTCATAAATCAATATAATTATTTAATGATAGAAGCATGTGAAAAACATTTTTATCACACTAAAATTGCCTAAAAACAAATGTCTAATACTTTTCCCTTAATTTGTTTTTTTTTTTTTTTTGTGTCAAACCCAGGGTCCAACTTTGGACTATGATGGGATCCATGACAGGAGCTTAAAACACTATTTTCACAGTCCTAAAATTAGGAGACATTTACAAAACATGCACACGGTAAAGGACCAAGACTCTAGGGAAGGTTCTGTTAGGAACTTTGTGGATCAGACTATGGCATCTGTAGACTACAGACTGAAGCCTGGGCCAATCTCACCGTATGCTTTGCCGCAGACTGCTCCACAACAACCTCCTGCTCATCGACCACATGCTACAATGTCAGTTGATCAGTACATGAAGACAAAGAGGGGTGCTAAAAGAAGGTAATTGTGGTGATGAAGTTGGTTTAAGTCTTCTTCTAAATGTGGTAGCCAAGTGGTTGCTCTAACAGAGTATGGATCCAGAGGTCGGCACTTATTATAAGCTCTGTTCACGTGTTTTTGTCTTGGTCTTGAGTGAGATGCTTTCCTAACACAGTGGCTCTCTTGACTTTTGATTTAGTAGTATAATGAGTTTGATGAGTGCCTGAACCCTGTCAGGGAAACTTGACAAATTGTTAGGGGGAAAAACAATTTTCTAGTTGCTTCATTGATATGTAAAACAGTGTCCATTTATAATTTGGGGTTGATTGAGAATAAAATATCTTTAGAAGAACACAACACCACAACCATAGCCATGCCTCAACCCAAACTAGGTGTAAGTAAAGTCCCACTACCTTTATTCAACTCATACAAATGGCTCACATAGAACTGTTAATAAGCCTCCCACCAAGAAAAAATGGAGAAGATTCTAATTATCATCTTAAGTGTAAGGTGTATTTTTATGTTTTATTGTTATTTTCTTTTAGAAAAATCCCTCCAAATGTTGTTGGAAGACCAAGGAGAATAGCAAGACGATCTCCTCCCCAGCATGTCAGCCGAGATGAAAGGGAAAGACTAGTTAACATGGCAACTAAGCTGATTGTTGCCACGGTAAGGAAAAGGCATCACGTTAGCTAAACCTAAAGCTCAAAATGAAACTTAATACTCAATGTACACTGTACTCTTTGTTATTTTAGGAAACAGTAGCTCTACCTGCCACCAAGAAACAAAGCAAAGGGTTTCAGGCATCGGACAAGGTAAGCTATCCAGACCAGTGATCAGTTCCTCTTGTTTGGCCTATTTACACCTTTACTGTGTTGCAAACCAAAGCACTAGGTAAGCCCAAGAATTATTCCTCATTTCTTCATGTCTTAGTGCATCCTTCCCTTCCATCCCTTCTTCTTAGAGTTGTTCCTTCTGTCTTTCCTTCCTTTCTTTTTATTTTTCTTCTTGTATCCTGTGTACCTACACAACCTTGTATATGTAACTCGACCTTTGTATTTTCTTCACCATCTTTCTAAAGCCCTTCCTTGTGAAGTTAATATAGTTAGTGCACATCTGACTTTCACTTATCACATACGTAGGAAATACCAAGACTTCAAAGGGAGAAGCAATGCCGTGCAGCAACAGAGTCTCTCTCCTCAGGTACATGATATTGTAATTGATAAAACCTGTGATAACCTGAGGTATTTTGTTGGGACGGGACGCTCACATTGTGCAGATTAGATTCCTCACATGTAGTTTTTGTTTTAATCAGATTCTGAGAGTTCTCAAAGAATTTCAAGACGTCCTTCTCCGCCAAAGGTTAGCATTAATGAAGTATTTATTCAATTCTTTTATTTCTCAAACTGAACATCAAGTTTGCTATGCCTTACCTCATAACTAAAAAAGGCGACACTCAGTTCTTCTTTAACAAAAGACTTGCAAACCACTTGTGGATTAAGAATGATTTACTTATAATACTTTTAATGAAGTTACTGTTTTTCTGATGCATTCTCCTCAGCCCAAACCTAGATCAGCTCCACCAAGAAGACCAGAGTCAGCATTTTTCAAGTCCTCCCCAACTGGAAGAGATGGAAAGAAACTCACTAGGAGTGGTGTTCATGTTGTACTCCCGGGAGGATCACAAAGTGATGATGGTGATGAGCGACTCAGGTATATAATGTAACACCAGTAGGAATTCAATGGTGTTTTTCCAACAAAAAGTCTTTAAGGTCTACTGTGTAACTGGAGTTCACATTTGTGGACTCGTATAAAATGATAACATGCAACTTGGTCTCAGTTAAGACAGTACTAAATTTATTTTGTTATGTTCTGGATGATCTCTGGTGCATGGCATTAGAAATCTGTTCATTAAACAATGTCTGGGTTTTTTATTTAATAAATAAATACTTTTACTCAATCTTGTACATTATAGATTTATAATACTGAGAAATAATACAAATGGATTTTTTTTTTTTAGTCAGCCTCCAGTAGTACTATAGTCTGATAGTAATCTGTTAATCAAACAATATCTTGGTTTTTTTATTTAAATAATGTAATTGTAAGCTTGATCTTTATGTAACAAAGTTACCCTAATGGATTTTTTCAGATCCCTTATTGGACGCATGAATTTAGATGGACGCGGTAGCAGTATTATGGCATCACATCACCGACCAAAAGACTTGCGACCTAAGAGTGCTGGTTTACCACTGAAATCACAGGCTGTTGGACCAGATGAAGAAAGCTATGATGATGATGAACTTGAAAGTGTTGGATCTCAAAAATTATCATCAACACATACGCCAAGGATGTCATGGATGGAAATAGAACATGACATGATTGATATGTCAACACAGACAGTTGTCCATTCAGGTACAATTTGACAATTTGTAATTATGATGGGTGATAAAAGGCCATACTGATTTTTGCATGTATTAGAAATTTTTCTCTTGTACACGGAAAATTGACCATGAACTCAAAAGAAAAGACCTGAACTTGAAATAGAACAGGATGTGATCTAGCAACAATTTTTCATTGAGCAAGGAATGCAGTGAAGAACACTCATTTATGTTTCTTGCAATTGCCTGAGCTCTTCGCATTACTACCAGGAATGTGTTTGGCTAGGGTACTAATAGAAGAAAGGCTGATAGTTTCTAAAGAAACTGTTTGGGGCTGCGTCGGTGGGGGTAATGAAATAATTTGAATATATCAACAAAGTTGAAATGGTAAATTGGCCACCATAACGGTTACAAAAGCAGACGTTTCGAGCGTTAGCCCTTTGTGGGAGCGAATGACAAAGGGCTAATGCTCCAACAAAGGGCTAACGCTCAAAACGTCAGCTTTTATAATCGTAACAGTGGCCAATTTACCATTTCAACTTTGTTGATATATTCAAACTAATAGAAGAGTTTAGCTGAAGTTCAATTTACGCTTGGGTTACCCTCGCTTTCCCAAGATCTCATTGGTAATCCTCCCTACCGGTTTTCATACAATTATCACCACCATAAGTTTGGAGAATTTGGTATTGGATCAACTTATAATTATCCCCTGATTTTCTTATTTTCCTTATTCTCATTACTTTTTTGCTTGATGTTGTATTGATATTGTGAGGAGAAATTCTGTCTTGGTCACTCATAGGAGTTGAAGGGTCAAAGGAAGGATTACTTATTAGAGATAAGACAGCAATCAGATAAAGGTGTTTGAAAAAATTTAATTCACATACCATCACATTCTGTGATAGCCTACATGCCTTTCTGCAAAATGACAGCTGAAAATTGAAACCACTTCATTTAAAATTACAATTGGAACTTTGTACAGGCAGAAACATTAGCCTAATTAATTTCACAGAAGGGTCTGTGTTCATTTGGGAGTTGACTTCCCTTAAAGATGTTTCCTAATGTTTCCAGGTACACAAACTGCTACACAAACTGAAAATTAAGACTGCTTGATTTAAAATTACAGTGGAACTTTGTAGAAAAATTAGCCTTCTTAATTTCACAGAAGGGTCTGTGGTCATTTGGGAGTTGATGTCCCTTAAAGCTGTGTCCTTATTTCCAGGTACACAAACTACTAAACAAACTGATAATGATGATAATGAGCAAGTTGAGCGGCATATCATCCTACCTCCAAGACTGTCTCCAATCGTAAGAGACAGCTCAGAGGAAGTCAAAGAGGTGGGTGTCTCTACAATCACGGCAACACGAGGTGCCAGTACCACAGACGTACCAACATCCACCCCTCTCTCAGCCGAGACACAAACAAGGAACAGAGACCTGGAACCCAAAGGTGAGAATATGCTAATTTTTAAGAGTGATTATTGTCTAGTAAGGCATTTATTGTTGTCAATAAAGTGAAGCAAAGGGGCCAAATGTTTGCAAATCTGCACTATTCGCAAGTGAGAAGGAAAACCACATTTTACCATCAGTTAACTAACAACACTGAACCTCATTCTGGCCTTTGTCCAAATATAATCCCTATTTTGATTTCATACCTCATGAGTTTTGTTAATGTCTCATGGAGAGGCATTCTAGATGCTACAGGGATCCACCAATAAGGGGTGATCTAAAAGTAATTTTCGAGGGGTAAATTATGGAACACACCTAACTGGGGAATTCCATCTCTCCTGTGTGAAGCATATTTCTCTCAAGAGTCAGGCAAAGCGACTGTTCTGAGTCCCTGAGGAGTATAGAACTGAGGACCACCCAGGTAACGTTTCGGAAGCCCTCGATTGAGACTATCGCAAACAGTGGTTGGAAAAGCCATATTTATTTTTTTTATATTTTATAGACGTCCGCTTTTATTACTGTTAAGATCAGGAAAGACAAAAATGTCCGTTTCATCGTTCGGGCAAAGGCTGTTTTGTAATTTTAACACTTGTCTTGATTTGCAGTGCTAACGTATGAAGTATATATCCTGACTGGTGATAAACTGGGTGCTGGTACCAAGGCGACGGTCAAGTTAACAATGTTTGGAGAGTACGGCAACTCAGGCGAGAGGCAGCTGCTGCGATCCAGAACACACAGAACAAAGTTTCAAAGAGGACAGGTGAGAGTAAGAGTGTGGTCAAAAAGGAAGAGGTCTTAGGGTACATATACCCTCCCCTCTCTTTTACCAAAGAGGGACTAGCACTTTATAATAACAAGGCATCCTGGCATGCGACTGGACTTCGGTCAAGTGTTAGTAACCCCCCTCCCCCTCCCTCCTCTTTTTTTAATCGGGACTCCCGCCCGGACCATTAAGATGTAGGTAATTTGGACTAGAGGAAGTCATAGAATTGAGGGAACATCAATGGCTCTTAAGTGAGCCACCGGGGAAAATTTTGTTGTTTGTAAAACGAATTTCCTGGGGAGAAAACAGTGTATATTGTATGAAAGCTGTCATATGAATTTAAAAAAATGTCGAACCAATTACACTCTTGCATTTTCATTTCTGAAATGAAACGAGTTTATTGTCCAAACTGAGACAAGTCGGACCGGGTCTACACTTGGAAGAGTTTATGTACAATTATTACAAGCGACTCCTTAGTTGAACTCCAATCGGCTAATTCTTCTTGCTGCACGTCTGTTTATCAGGTGGATATCTTCGTCGTAGACTCTGTCTTTCTTGGAAAGATGTCGAGTATCAGAATTGGTCACAGCGAGACGAAACTTGGTAAGCTACCATAACCAGTGTCTCCCTCACTCTTGACTATGTGTGTTTTTTTCATAAATGATGTTGATGTTAACTTCGTTTTAGGTTTGTAGCAACGTTTGGGAGAACTTTCACTTACTCGTTTCTTCTTCGTTACTATGTCAGATGACTAGAAACTTGCTTTTATTTTTGTATTTAGGTTATGGCTGGTTCCTGGACAAGGTGTTTATCAAGGAAGGACCGGAGGCGACAAGAGCATTCGAGTTCAGTTGTAGCAGGTAAAGGTCAGCCATGAGAGTACAGTCGGTGAACAAGTCCACTTACAATTTTCGCTCAAACTTTGAGTGACCCACTTCAAGACCTTTCATGGCATGCAGTGCTGAATTTGACGAATGTAAAGACTCTTTTTTTTTTTTTTCAATCAGTGATAACAACCTGAAGGACCCTGAATCTACGATTGTCTCGCAAACTCTCGTGGACTGATACTCTGTTGACACTCAACTAGTCACTGGCTTTTTTTTTTTTAAATTTCATTCGCCTTTTTACCTTTTTTGTAGATGGTTATCGTCACGAGATGATGATGGGCAAATTATTCGAGATCTTCCAACCTCAGACGTCATTCCAGGTAATCTTACTTTTAACGTGAACGGTATTCCTGTTAGCTAAAATAACTTAAGTATGCTTTAGTGAGAATTAGCATAAATGCATACGTGAAGGTAAGAACAAAGTGGTGATTTTTCACTCAAGGTAAAGCTGTTCAGAACAGCTTGGAAAGCTCTCTCTTTCTCGTCGTGGGTAAGTTACATTGTGATCTCGGTTTAGTTTGAGGTTCCTAATTTTTTTTCTTATCGGCGTGGAATAATTTTGGCCCAGACTCGCAAACAGGACTTGGTCATGGAGGTGCTCACCCCACCAGTCCTCTCCTTTTGCTTTGCTATATCTCGTCAATGTACCGTTTTCCCTTAGCATACCAAGTAAGTTTTTGAAAATAGGGCGTGGCTAGGGGTGAGGGGCTCGTAAGGTGCACCCGACCCCCTCTTTCTCACCTTGGAAGACTCCACAATTGCCAATAAGACTGTAGTGGAGTACACACCCTGCTGGAGAGATTGCTTTGAAGTTTTTAATTCTGTAGTTTTAAAATTTTGTTTTTATTTAATTAGATTTCTTTATTTTTTTGTGGCGTGTAGCATCGCATCTTGTTGCGGTCTTACCAAGAATTGACGAAAGACAAGACGACGACTTTTACCGGAGCGCAAGCGAGAGTGACAGCTTCTCTAGCGGTGAAGACGAAGATAATGTTCCTGCACCTGACTTGAGAGAAGTTAAAAAGAAATCAAAAAGTAAAGCTGATTCGCTGAGGGAGAAACCTCCGATAAGCTCCAAACGGGCCAAACCTCCCCCGCATGTGGCATCAACGAACGGAGATGAAAATGCGGATGATCTATTAGTGGCGATTAAGGCTGAAGACTTGTTTGATGTTAGCGAACGAGAAGAAGAAGAGAAAGGACAAACTCCCGAAGGACAAGATGAAGAAAAGGAAGACGAGAAGGAAAGATTCTTCCAACCTGAGGAACAGAACGAAGATTCTGACGATGAGGATGCTGAAGAGAATTCTACAAAAAATTCAAAAAGGCAAAGAAGCAGGGAAGATGAAAATGCTAGCGAAAGTGAGGAAGAAGAAAAGGAAGAGGCTGGAAAGGATGACGAGAAAAGGAGGTTATCCAAGAACGGTTCGGATCAGTTGAGGCTGGTCACCACGTCTGTCTCGAAATTCAAGAAGAAAACCAAGAAGGAAGAACCCAGTCCGGAGACTGGGTTCGAAGAGGAGGAGCAGAGTGGAAAGCATGAAGAAATGAAAGAGAAAGAAAATGTTGAAAAGGGGGAAGAAGATACGGCTGAACAAAGGGATGAGGAGGAAAAGGACGAGGACAAGGAAGAGGACGAAGAAGAAGAAGAAGAAGAGGAAGAAGAAGAAGAAGAAGAAGAAGAAGAAGAAGAAGAAGAAGAAGAAGAAGAAGAGGAAGAAGAAGAAGAAGAAGAGCCCAGGGTGGAGTTCACAGTTGACACCAAACCAGAGGTAAGGTTATCTTTTAATGCTTCGACGTTACCTCTTAAGAGACATTACATCTTGTGAGAAACAGCCAGCATGATTGTAGCCTATGTTACAGGCGTGTTTTTGGCATGGGACCACTAATTACCCATTCGTGAAAATCTGGAAAAGGCAGGGGGGAGTGGATGGGGGGGGGACGCTTTATAGGCGAGAGCAAAAGAAAATCCCTTCGCCTATCTTTAACCACCCCCTGCCGAAATCAACCTATTAAGTTACTTGCTTTCCATATCAAAGCGCCTGCTATAAAAGTTCATGATGTTTGTGGGTTTGAAACTCGCTGGTTGTAATAGTGATCGGTTAATTTATGTGTATGATGATCTCACATGGCACTATTCAAGTAACAAATTGTAATATTTTTTCACCAGCATGAACGTGATCGACCTGTTTCTGCTCAAAGTGAAGATTTTGTTGAAGGCTTCCGAGCGGGAGTTCGCGCAAAACAAGAGAAAGAAAGAGAGCAACACAAACACTCTATCAGCGAGAGTGAAAATATCTTGAGGAGAGGTTTGTTCGCTTTTTATGTAACTTTGTAGTCACCCATTAGGAGTAAGTGAAATGTTTTATTGGCGAGCAAACGAACAGAGCCAATTGGGCTGCTGTGCGAAATGGTACAAGGTCGTGTTTTGTAGTCCACCAATCGAAACATTGTTGCTAATATGCACCAATTCTAATTTCAAGAAACCACGTGTCAAACGGCTTAATATATGACTGGTATATTTGACTGCTGCCTATGATCACCTAGATGATTCAGCGCTGATTTAATTCTAATTAGATTCTTTTTTTTCATTATCTTATCTTTAGGTGCATCAATTCACGACGCCTCCAAAAAGGGAGACCTTGAACGAGTGAAGGAATTAATAAGAGTGGTGCCTGCGATGAAGAACATGACAGATGAACGCGGTTTGAACCCACTTCACATAGCAGCCGCTAATGGTCAACTGGATTGTGTTAAGTGGCTAGCGGTCAGCGGTGTAGACTTAGGCGCAGAGACGCCGACTGGCTATACCGCCATGCATCTGGCAGCTATGAATGGTCACGTGAACTGTATGATGGTTAGTTACTCTTTCTTACACACTCTTATTTGCATTATATTCTTTTGATTTAATAAAGAGTGAAAGAAAAAAAAAAACGAGTTGTTTCCGCTAAACGATCTTCGACCATTTCAAACCACGGTGCATTAAATGGTGTTGAGCTATTAACGCTTCCTCAAGATTTGGAGACCTGGTTACCTGTTGAAGGAAAGCGACTCAAATTTGTTTCTCTTCACTTCACACCAGGAAAAGAAGTGGCTTGATAACTCACTTACATGAAAATATGAAAAATTGGATTAAAAAGTAGACGGATACGAGAGTGATAAACCAAATTTCACGATTTTACCATGAAAGCTTAAAAATATTTCACTTATTTACCAAACATTGCTTTTTTGTGTAATTATGTTCTTTATTCAGATTCTATCGGCTATGGGTAGTACATTGAGCTGCAGAACAGTAGACGAACTTACTCCCCTCCATTTGGCTTGTATGAGGTATGTTGTCGCTGCAATTCAACTTTACACTACGGGGCATTTCTGCCGTCTCTTCGATGTTGTTTGCTTTCTGTTCCCTAACTGCCCAAATAGTTGTCCGAGAAATTTCAGGTGGGTATCAAAAGGAATCCGGCTGTACTGATTATCCTTCAGTGCACTCTGTGATAAGTCTACGATACTCTTGCATCCTCTCAACTAACCCAACAATTCGCGAAAGACCGGTTACATTTTTTAATTGAATTATATGTGGTTGGTTGTGGCAGAGTGGTTTTCAGTTGACTGTCGAAAAACCAAAAGCAAAGTAATCACAACTACCAATTAGAAAAATGGTTAATATCATCACTAACCAATGAAAAACAGGCAACCTGTTCGAAGCGCGGGAAAACGCCGGTGACCAAGTAGGATTGCTATTAGTTTTGCATCTGATTGGTTGAGATAGTGGTGGGATTTTTCTAGACCAATCACAGAGCAGAGTAAAGCAACACCAACCTTTACTCTGATTGGCCTTTGGGAGAATGCATTGATTTTTGTTTTACGTCATTCAGTCAAAAGGCGCCCTAACGAACACTTCGTTTTGTTTGCAGCGGGTATGTAAAGTGTGTCAAGTGGCTTATCGCCAACAGAGCAAAGGTGGACGTTGTGGACAATAACGGACGAACCCCTCTTGACATAGCAGAAGTAAGTGAAGGTTCTAGTTATCAGGCTTAAATAATTAAATAGGAAAGACTTCGTTATTTTACAAATAGTTTCTCTTATGCAAAGAAACGACAGCAAGTCTCGTAGGAGAATTCAAGTTGGGGATCATGTTTAGTGGGCATGTATCTTAAGGGATCACTTCACAGTTTGCACATTCCACAGCTAATAGTAAATCTAGGATGATTATTTTTGGAAAGCAAAGGGTTTCATCGAATCCTTTACCAGAAAGGTAAACAGGCATTCCTTCTCTTGGCTAGGAATACTTAATAAAGATTGCTTTCGTTTTGTTTTAGGAATATGGACATGAGGAGCTGGTGAAACTCTTGAAGAAATTTAGTAAGTTCTTGCACTTGCTCACTCTCTGTGGGATTCTTAGCCTGTCAAACATCTGGACTCCGAAGTCGCGAATTGATTTCCATACTATGAAGAAATATTCTCTTTCTTTCCAGAAGAACTCGTTCCAGGAAATCTTGTTATTTTTACCGTTTAAAAAAAAATTAGAATTCATATATTGTCTTCGGGATGTTGAAAAAATTTGCCTTCAAAATTCGTAGTCAAATTAAATTTTAATCATGTCAGATAACTTGTTGAATGCCAGATAATCGCCTGGAAGCTCTATTTCCTGGAACAGATTTCTTGTCAGAGGGTTTCCCGCAATCAGTGTTTGTTAGGTGGCTGATAATGGCTTTGAAGTTAGCGTTGAATTGATTTACAATTAGCTCGGGCTGAGGTCAAGTCTCACGTGCCTGCAACTGGCCTGGGTTAATTCGGGTTTCTTTAGTATTAAACACGAAGGCGCGCTATAAAAGGAGCCTTAGGTCCCACTGGACTATTTGTCAATCAACCGTCGTGTGATGTAGAACTCTTAGAGTCAAGACAGCTTGAGCTACAGCTACTCCAAAGCAGTGAACAGCGGGCGCATTCCTCAAAATTGTTTTATGTCTTCGTCACAATACAAGAATTTTTGAGATTTGTATTTCCTTTCTCCAATGGAAACTGTCTTTATTTGTGGCGGTAAATTTGAGATCGAAGTAGGTGGTTCGCACGTTACCTCATGCCACCATGCTGGTAGAAGTAAACAATAGATATCTCATTAGCTCCTTTTGTTCGTCTACCAGCATTTAAATTTGACCCGCACACGCCAACGGTGAGTGACGAATGAGCCTAGGTCTTCCCAGGGAAGACTTCCTTATATAGCGCGCCTTCGTGTGTAAGCTCTTGGGAGGGATGTTCGTCCATAAGAACCAACACCTTTGACAGTTTTTAATAGCCATTTGCACTCTTAGGAGAAGACAGACTCGGAGGGTTCAGTGTTCTTGTCCCAGAATACAACAGAATGATCCGCCTAGGGCTCGAACTTTGACCTTTGGATCTAGAATTCAGCGCGTGAGGTGACCTTGTCTCGACAATTAATCTCACGATTAACGCATGTCTTGCATCCTTTTAGAAAAAGAGCTTACAAGACAGGACAGCACTCTCGCTCAGTTGATGACCAGTGACCATAAGCGAAGGAAAAGGTAACCAAAAGAATAGCAATTTTTATTATCTGATCTGTGCTCTTGGCAGGGAACAGTTCAATCAGTTGTTGAACAGGATATTTCTGGCTCCGTTTCCATTGATTTTTGTCTTTGGTGTTGTAGTATGGAGTCTGTAGGAAGTGACCAAGATGGCGGTGCACCGTCCAAAGTGTCGGACAGTGGAGTTGGAGGACTGGAGAGTGAAGAGGAAAATTGGATCAGTGATACTGAGGTTAGTAAAACAAAATTAATCAATCTATTCATCCTTCTGTCTGATTACGTCTACGTATTTATCTGTCTTTCTGTCACTGAGTCGGCAAGTCAATCAACCAAAGGGCGAGCGATCAAAGCATAGTTGTCTAGAATGCCATTAAAGGCAAGAAAATATGGACTGTGGCAGGTGGGAACATGCAACGAAGACGTGAAAATTATGCAAAACAAAGAATTTCTAGAAGGAGATCTGCTTACTGACGGGCTTATTTTTCCTGTTATTTGGCAAACCTTAATGCTTCGTGGTTTTTAACTAAAAAGGACTAACTAAACTGACAAAGGAAGGACATAGAAAAATAACAGTCCGTGTGGTTTACGTTTAACCGCTGTATTTTCTTTCCTGCAGGAGGACTTAACAATAGAAGGTGGGAAGGAAAGCCGCTCCGACTCTGCCTCAAGGAATCGCCCGAGCTCTGGAACTGAGCGACCTTCGTCAGCGTCACGTGCTCGGACAGACTCCATGACTACAATAGAGGTGAGTAGACTGGGTCAAACATACTGTCTATATGTGTCTCGTGGGGGAGTAAGTTTTCCCTAAAGTCTTTGGTCTCTACTTTTCTGTAGTTCTATAGCCATCTAATTCTCTAGTTCTTTAGCTCTCTATACTTCTTTAGTTCGATACTTCTCTTGTTCTCTGCTTCTCTACTTATCTAGCTTTCTCTAGTTCTCTGCTTCTCTAGTAATCTGGTTCTCTAGTTCTCTACTTCTCTACTTCTCTAGCTTTCTCTAGTTCTCTGCTTCTCTAGGAATCTGGTTCTTTAGTTCTCTACTTCTCTAGCTTTCTCTAGTTCTCTGCTTCTCTAGTAATCTGGTTCTTTAGTTCTCTAGTTCTCTAATTCTCTACTTCTCTAGTTTTCTCTAGTTCTCTGCTTCTCTAGTTATCTAGTTCTTTAGTTCTCTAGTTCTGTAGTTCTCTAGTTCTGTAGTTCTCTAGTTCTTTAGTTCTCTAGTTCTCTATCTTTCTGTAGTTCTAGTATTTTTGTAAGACGTCGGGCATTTGATTGGCCCTATTTTTCATTCTCTTGAGGAAAACTTTTGATTCGACTTTTACTCACCTTGAACCATTCGTTCGAGGGCGCGAGTGTGTTAAAGGTTTGCACGCACATGAATTGAAATCCATTGAGAAAAAGAGTTTTCAGTGGTTACTACTGATTGACGGACGTGAATAGAAATGACAAAGTTATTCTCTGTTGCAGGACAAAAAGAAGAACTTTGAGAAACAAAAAATTAAAATGAAGAAAAGGAACTCGAGCTTTTTGGACAGCATAAGGATGGAAGTTGACAATGAAGAAGAATTCTAAAACGCGTTTGTCTGCTTCATAAGTAATATCAATACTCGGCTCCGGACAATACTTCCACAGTTTGTTGTCGACTAGCGGGAAAAAGAGAAAAAAATTGATTCAAGGTTGAGAATGTCAGATTTCCTTTGAGCTGGATGTATCATGGAGTTCAAAGAAAAGAGTGCAGAATTCTTTGCATCAAGAGTCTTCAAAGTTCGGGCAAGTGGAAGACAACAAGAGTGGATTTATACAGAACAATTTGAACTTAATATATTTACTATTTGATAGGTGTATCACACCAGAACCTGTGTGTATTGACCATTGTGTCGATTATAGACTTAGATGCTGTGCCACCTTGTAGCTTCTAAGAGATCTTTCATTTGTAAAGTAGGTGCGCACAGGGTTTCAATTTCTTACCTTGATGTGAGTTTTAGAGTACCGTTGTGTAGTGCATAGCCAATTTTATCCATCCAAGGATGGCAAACGGCCTATTTTTAGCGTAGGTACAAGTAAGAAAGGATTCAGACCAAATTAACATGTGCTACCTACAATCCCGTCGATGTTACCCATACTGTCCTACTGCAACAATCAAGTTATTCCTCAAACCCTGAAGTAACAGTGCCGGCTACTGTTTTTGTTCGAGTTTAACTAAAAAAAGAAGAATCTTTTTACCTTCCCTGCCTGAGCTTTCAGCGTTCTTTCATTTTGTGCCCGCTAAAATACCAAACCACAGCTGGGCGTGGTGTCAGTGATTCCCCAGTCTGGGACACCGTTTACAATCATAGGATTATTTTTTCCTCGCATAGAATGAAACTAGTAGCTAACGGCGTTATTCGGGTATCTCCCAACATACGATTGCTTTGTCATGCAGATGTCCAATTTTTCCAGGGATGTGGACAAGAAGTGTAGATATAAATTTGAGGAGATCTCCGTCATTACAAATCATATATTCCGTGTACTCGGTGAAATGAGGCCAAGAGGCTTTCTCATTTGTATTTAGTGAGGTATGATACGATTGCCTAGAAATATTTACTCTTCAGGAGTTCCAAAATATTTCATCAAATTTCCAGGTTATAATCATGCATCAGTTCATGAAGTCCACAATATTTATTGAACAACGAATACACCGTGTTCGTTGCACTTAAATTCCACATTATAAGTATAATTATTTAAGATGATCGCCCAATCACCTTGCAGTATTTGCCTTGTTGTCCTTTAATTGGGAGATCTTTTAAAACGGAAGAATTGACTTGACTGTAAACAAGGCGTTTTATCTTTTGAACAGTAACGATGAATTTTCAAATAAAAGACTTCCAGAGACAGGTTTTCTACTACTCCGCTATATTACGTGATTATAACTGCAATTTTTACCCCTTTTTTTTTTACAGCGAAGCTCTGCTAATTTTTATAAATGGGGCATTTGTTTTGAAAGCTGGCTATACTATCATGGGTTTCCTAACAACTCTCTGGGGGTCGCAGCACATGCAAGTCAGTCTCTTCACTCTCATTACGAAAATTCTGCCCTTACTGTAGCACACCTAGCTTCCCTGAATGGGAAAAAAGCAAAGCAAGTGCATGCCGAACCAACAACAGAATACTTGTCTTTCTCTCTCTTAGTTTGGCATAGCTTTTATAGATTTAATCCCGGAAGAGGCGGTTTCCTCCTACATATGGATGCTTTTTCTGAGGGGGCAAACTTGCTTTAGAAGAGAGGCAAGAAAATGATATAAAACATTATGATTGACAAGTGTCCATCAAAGCTGTTATCAAGTTAGTTCAACCGTTCCCACCTTGAACTGACTTTCGATCGATAATGGCAGCACTATCTGACAGCGAATTTCGTCCAGTTGTAATGGAGACCTCTCGAAGTAAGGTAGGTCGATGTCGTATGCTTTCAGGTTAAGCACTCGTTGGCCCATAGTTTTTCGCAATCTGCTACACCAAGCCTGAGTTGAGATTTTACCAAATCCACGTGCTGAGAAATGGGCGCGCTTTTTTACAGCTGCATGTGAGTTTGAACAAGCACACCTCTCGTTTTCCACATTTGGGTGGAATCCAATCTTCGTTATTATACCAGATTTTCCTCGTGGATCATCTACATAACTCAGATGGTTTCCTCCGATTTTGTTCACCCTTTCGGGGCACCTTCCTTAGAAGACTTTAGGTTTCTTCAGCCACATTTTCGATGCAGTAGAAAACATTAGTTTGAATAACTTCAGTTCAAACAGCTTGCGGCTACACCGAGCTACAAGTAGATAATATGGGTAGTTGCAATCACCACTTTGTAGTGTGCAATCTCGAAGAGATCTAGCCATGTAAGTTTTTGCGATGCATCCGGCGGGTGTAAAATGAATTCGTTATGTATGTGTTTGTTCTTTCGGTCCAACTCCGATTCTTATCTCTTGAACCCTTTTATCGCCAGCCCAGGAGGTCTTACAATTCATGATTGTAATCGTTAATTTGGAAGAAATCTGACGTGTTTTGAAAGTCCTTTGTGTGAGGTCTCAACAAGCAAATCAAGCTAGCATGTATGCATGTGCAGATCTGGATTTTCTTCCCGGTTGGAAGAATATATTCTTACCCTACTGATCTAAGAAGGTAGATTTTGAAGCAAACTAAAGAAATCAGGACCATAACGAGCAGTTAGATGTAGTCGAATTTATTTCCTCGAATATCCAAAATTTCCATGCGCTAAACTGTCAGGAAACTCTTCAAACACACCCTGGAAGTAATCAGCGAACTTCCTGTCAAAATGGGCGTTGACTTCACATTTATTTTCCAACCTTACATTTTACATGTAAATTTGAGTATTTAGAGTAAAATTTTAGGTGATATTAATGGCACAATTATGTTTGAATAAAGAGTGAAGTTTCCAGGCAAGATTTGTCTCCAAGGCTGTTCTGCTAGTATTGTAGTGTGGTTGTCAAATTCTCGTACCAGGTACATCTGTATTCTAGATTACAGCAACTCCCAAGATCGAACTGGTTTTTCTCACAATTTAATGCTGTACATTTCAAGGAGAATTCACGGCCATGTTTAATCAAGATGACATACTCCAGCTGGCAAGCTTCTCCTTTCTCTCAACCAACTATTAGGATCATAATGCATTGGAATCAGAATGAAAAATTACTTGTTAATCAATTCTAGCAGCTGAAGAGTTCATACAGAGGATTTCACATCAAGCTGTGATATTTTACAATTTTCATTTGTTTTCCCAGAAAAAAAAAGACATAGTACTAGACCAGAACTTTTTCAAAGTTTGATCTGTTCTATGAAACTACTTGAAAGTCTCAATCTTTTGTTGTTTTCTGTTAAGTGTTGCACAGTTCAAGTAATAATAATTGCCAAGTTGATTTTTGCCAACCTCATCTTCATATCTTAATCATTCTCAGGAGGAGGTGAACTTCAATAGTACTCCAGTACCAGTTGAATTTCCAGAGAACATTTTGTCAACTCCTCTGTCGTCTGCAATACCACACAGTACAGCAAGAATGGAGTCAAACTGTAGAGTGTTCAGTCCAATTCCTTTTCAGTCCAGGGTTCCTACTCCATATCCTCTGTTTGATCCTGTTTCTACTGGAAAAGGTAAGGCTTGTAAAAAGAGATCAACACTGTTTAGAAGGACTGGGAACTAGTTTGACCGTGAGGTCACTTGACCGCCATGTTTTTTTGTCTTACTGATGTAGCTTGTTATTTTCGTTAAATTAAATGAGTTAAATTTGTGAAGAATTGTTTTGCTTTGAACCTGGAACTCATTCAGAAGAACAAACACCCCTCTGAATAATAACTCATTTTGGTTTCAATGCCAGAAAGTGACATAGAATACTGTCTCTACCCCCAGAATTAGATGTTATTTATTTACAGGATTCAACCCTTAGTATTTTGTAAGGTTTCCCTTGCAATCAACCAACACCTATGTTTTCTATGGGTAGAGGTATTGTCTCTCTCTAGAACAAAAACATATCAAACCAGATCAGCAGAATCTCTCTGCCTTAGTGCAACACATTAAGAGTTTTTAGTGATATGATTTTTTTTTAATTTTTGTTTCCTTGCTTTTGAAGTTGGGAAATATTTAAAACAAAATGAGAATCACACCTGTTAGAATGGTTTAAGCATGGCACCCTTCACCTCAGCCTTGTAGCTAGCCCAAGAAAACTTGACATCCGAGAATTTAAGGATATGGTAGACCTTTAAGGGCAAATTTTTAAATTGTTTTTTTCATGCCAAATTAAGCATTATTATCTAACTATAGCTTCCAAGAAAAATTTAGGTGAGATATTGAAAGAGAGAAAGAGAAAAATATAGGGAGGAGGTTTATATGTGTTAAAGATTATTTTCAAATGCCATATACCACCAAATGTGCTGAAAATTTTCAAATATGTTATGAGATGAATCACTTCAAAACCTCTTGTTTGAATAGTTGACAAAATCTCAACATATGTGATCATTGTGATTGTTTATATTGAAGAAAACTGCATTACAGGACATAAAAGTGTAGGACATTCCAGCACTAGCATTGCTGCAAGGTCTTCAAATTGTAGTCTGAACTGAGTGTGGCATTTTCTTATGACAATTATATTCAGGTAATCTTTTCAATCCCAAGATCTCACTGATAACTCTCCATGCTGTCTGCAATACAATTTTGGATCAACTAATAATCCCCTTATTAATATTCATCTTTGTCCTCATCATTTGTCAGCTCAGATCATGTTGTTAAACTTCATAACAAAGTCCGTGTAATTTTGCTTAATGAGAAGGAGTTAATTAACTTCATTTGTCTGAATTACTACTGTGTGGGGAATGATTTTAAATCTTTTCCCTCAACTTGTTATTGGATTAAGAAATTATTATCATGACCTGTTACTGCTTTTGTTCATTTCAACAGATTGGCAAGGACCTCCAGAAAATAGAGTGTTTTCCCCATCATGGGGATTTGAATCCACCATATCATTTA
Organism: Stylophora pistillata; assembly: GCF_964205215.1. Taxonomy (NCBI): domain Eukaryota; kingdom Metazoa; phylum Cnidaria; class Anthozoa; order Scleractinia; family Pocilloporidae; genus Stylophora; species Stylophora pistillata. The sequence continues at coordinate 28,000,198 of NC_142522.1, forward strand.
GTCAGCAGTTCCAGTTACCAATAGCAACTGGTAATGCACATAATCTTCATCATTATACATTCCCACAAAATTGGCACCATCCTGTCACACCACAAAGTTTCAAGTAAGTATGTTTGAAATGTTATCATTTAATTGCATATGCACTCTTGGCCCTTGTTCTGTATGTTTGAACACAAGCAAAAAGAAGATGGGGAATTACAGCAAGTGATGTCCTACTGATTAACTTTCTGCCACAATAAATGGTTGAAGTAAATTGAACCCTTTAACTGCTAAGAGTGACTCCCTAGAATATTACCCCCAAATCAAACATTTAGGTCACAAGAACGAAGGAACGATCCCCAAATGAAGAAGCTCTAGATTTGTAAGCAAATTCTCCTTGTCAGCACCTTAGGAAATGTATAGAGAATAGTATGGAGAATATGCATACTGATGTCAGGGTGTAACGGGTGACAAAAATTTCTTTTGTGACTTGACTGTTTCTTTTTGGCTCTTCTTTTCTTTAGATATTCTTATTGGAAGAGGTATAATAGGACATAGAAACAGTATTTAAAAAAAAGAAGAGTTTGTTATTCCACATAAACTTTCTTAGACACTGACCAGTGACTTTGGTTTTGTGTATTAGGTACAGTTTTCCTGGTTTCAATTATATCAATCAGTGGTCTATTAATAAATTGCCATTGATGTTGCTGTGACTGTTGTTTTTTGGTATTCTATTGCAGTAGTTATAATCTATACAGCAGTGATGTTTGGTATGCAGATTCTCCTCTGATGGATGGGGTAATTTTTTTTTTGTTGTTGTGACATTTTGTTTGTTTGTGTTTTTTTTTTTTTCATTCCGTAACGTTTACTCCATACATTTGAGGGAATTTTTTTAATCCTGCGTCTTCTAAAAACCTGATTGTCTCCTTATGAATTAAGCTTGGAGCCTTAGATGAGAGCGGTGATGTTATTGAACAAGATTCAAAGGTGACGTCAAGCACAGAAGGTAACATCATTCTTCTCCTAGCTCTTTACCGTCATATATCTGGTATTCAAATTCAATCCATTTTTTGAATGTCAACAATCTTTGAAAAATTACCACAACCTTAAATACACATCAGTTTCAACGACTTGTTTTAACCTTTTAAACTTGATTTTTATTGCAGTATCACCATGGAAACCTCACTTGCCTCTTCCACCCGTCTCAGAGCTTTTGAACACAGCGGTAAGAATTCTTATTTGTAGTATGATTCCCTAAATTGCATCTCTCATAGACAAAAGAGTTTGGTACAGAATCCTGATCCAACCAACGATAACAAATTTAAACATAGCAATTCAAAGAAAGAGCATGAAAAAAAAAACAACAACAACAACAACAAACTTTAAATTTTTCAATTTTTTCCTCACTGGCTTCCAAAATCTGTTGACAGTACTTTTTTTGTTTCTAGCATGGAAGCCTGAGGGGCTGGAGAGAAAGCATCAGTCCAATGTCAGATGAAACAAGCCCATTAAATGCACAGCTCAAAATAACTGACAGGTGTAAACAAGTTACTGTAGCAAGCACCAACATCAAAGGTAACTATATAATCAATTTGGAACAAAAATTGGATCAATTTTTTAAGCCATTTTTTTATGAAACTAAGCAAACTTTAATCAAGGGATGGTGTTACCCGACAGGGGAGGGGGATATTTAATGGTTTATATGACCCCTTCTTTTTGACAGAAAAGGTGATAATTTATATTTGAATAAACTGTGTCTTTCCCCCTTTCCTCCACTGGAAAATCCACTCTTTCCTCTTGATAAACATTCCTCAGTGACATGTATGCTATTACAATAGCAGTTAAAACTCAGACACCATGGAAGTTAAAGAAAAACAAGTCTGCCTCAGATGCTAAAGGCCAGAAACAAAGAAAAGGGAATCCTCGTAAAATAGTTGACAAATTCACATATATCAAGCAAAAGATGATGTAAGTAGCAACTTTCTAATTAAGAAAAGACTTTTTCATGAGATAATCTAAGAGTGATTTTTACTCTCTAATAGAGAATTGGCCTTAGTTTGGGATAAGGAAAAACAATTTTGTTTTGAAACACGAATTAATACTAATGCTCATGTGTCATTGGTTTGATCTCTGTGATTTTCACAATTTTCTTCCAAACCACTCACTGCTTTTGAGAAATATTTGTCAAAGGTGGGTTTTTATAATTTAATGTTCTAAGAAAATATTTTAATTATGCATCAAAAGTAGATATATTCAACTCTAAGTATGGAAAGATGTACCTCGAAGAAAAACTTTTAATTCATGAATCTTCTTGAACATAGGCAAAAAGAAAGAGAAAAGGCCATAAGAGATGCACTTCAAAAACTGAGTGAAATATTACCATGCAAAGACCTGAGAAATGGCCATCCTTCAAGAAAGGAAATACTTGAAACTGCAATAAGTCACATCATGCAGCTTCAAGAAAACATTAGAGAGGCTTATCTCCAGAGAGGACTGAAAACAGAGGATCTGCAAGCTATGTTACAAAACTGTGGCATGTCCAGCTTGAAGCAAAACTGTTTTCGCAATATCAGTGGGCAACAAAATGTCGCAACCATGTTCTCTGGAGCACCAAACAGTCTTTGCAGCACCCCAGAATTTGTCTTTGAAGAAAGCATGACAACGATCTCAGCATCACCATTTTCAGATTTGAGCAGCCAAGGGTCAGAAGAAGTTGAGGAGGTCATGGCTAGACGATCTGAAAATGGAAACACTAACGAAACACCTGAGAATTATATCAAAAGGCCCATGAATGCTTTCCTTTGGTTTAGCAAGCAGTACCGTGGAGAATTCAAGACACAGTATCCTGGAAGAGATAACCGGGAGATTAGCACCATCCTTGCTAAACATTGGAGAGGCATGACTCCTGAGCAGAAGGAACCATTCAAAGAGAGAGCTAGGGAAGAAATGAGAAGAACAAGAGAGTCATACCCGGATTTCAAGTACTGCAAAACCAAGAAAGAGACAACGCTGGCCCCAGCCTTGACCAACAGTTGCGAGAAGCAAGATGGTTGGGGTCAAGGATACAGGTTAGGAAAAAAAAACCGTAAAATCCATAGAATGACACAGAGATTGAAAACTACAGGATGGAATCATATGATTTAACAATGATTTTTTTTGAAAAATGTAATCTCAAGTCGTCTGATACTTACAGGCATGTGAGAGACAAATATATATATATTTTTATTGTTTTCTTTGTCATACATTCTTTCAGGATTGGTTCTCACAATCTACGACACAGGTATGTACATGAAAGATCTTGGTTTGTATTGGTTAGAGAAGAATACATTTTAAGCCTTATAATTAAGAGCTCTATTATCTTTTCAAGAAAAAGGGAGTGGGTTTCCAATTCTGTAAATCTTGTTATATTTTGGAATGCAAACTAGTAAGAGCGTGCAGGTTTTCAGGGCTGGATGTGAACTGGCCATGACTAAGTATTTTGATAATGACGCATTCTTCATGACCAGTAGTGGGAGTGATTTGGACAATACGTAGAATGAGCAAGTAGTATTACAACTTCATATGTGTGTAATGCATCAATCATTTCAAAGCTTCAACATCCCTCCCAGGCAACCCTTGGTTATTTAAACTTTTGAAATTGCTTTGTTAAATTCCTGCCCTCATGGAAAAATTGTGATCATATGGCCCTCCTGATTTTTTTGTTAAAGGCAAAATATGTTGCTCATGCTAACTTTATTTCATGCCTCAGAAATGCCATTATATGCACAACTGCAAATGGCAAAGGAAAAACTCCTGTCACAAAGAAGGAACATACTTCTTGTGAACAATTTGGTTTGAAACCAAAAGGTAAGGTGACTGAATTCATACATTGAACTCAGCTTTGATCTTAGCCTATTCCTGCCAATTGTCTGATTTTTCCTGCCTAACAAAAAAACCAACTTTTGCATTTACTACCAGGACTGACATGCTTTTGTAATCTATGAGTGATAAAACTTGCTTAAAGCTATGAAGAAATGTCTCCAAATCTGTTCATACTTCCCTAAAACCTCTGATTTTATCAATTAGGTTTTTTTGGAATCCCTTTTGGACATCCTTGAAATGTCCTCTGACATCTTAGGGCATCTGCAAATGATTATGTGTTGCTATGAAAGAAATTTCGGTGCTTAAAGGATAAAAATATCCAGATTTTGAGTCAAAAGAAATTTACTGGAACAAGATGGTAGGATTGAAGTCTGGTGACTAAGAAAGATGGAGTCATCATTATTCTGCATTAAAAATGTGTATATTTATGTTTTTGGACATGGCACCAAAAGGGGTATAGAATGGTAGACTTTGGAGACTTTGCAAGATCCTGGTTTTAAAATTCAAGACCAAGACATGAGTGTTTTATCAAATCTGAGACTGAAAATTTACTTCTGAAAAATCTGAACCCAAGACTCTAAGTGCAGAAGATTTCAAGGTACCAATAAAGCTGAATAAAATATCTGAAAATGCCAGTGAGATTCTGAGATGCTTATTTAGTTTTTATTTTAAAGGCCAAGATTTTGAGATAAGGCCAAAATTTTTCAAGACTGATGTTTTTTTAAGGTACCATTCTATACCTCAGATAAAAGGTGGTTGGAATTGCTATGTGTTGTTGTTGTTGTTGTTGTTGTTATTATTATTATTGCTATTGTAAACTTAAGGTCATCAGACAAAAGTTGAGTCAGAAACAACTGCACCTGGGACAACAGATAAAGCAAGCACCACTGCTGAAGATAAAATAAAGATGATGACAAAAAACAGTACACCAACTCAGAATGAAGAGGGAGGCACAGTTAGCAACTGTCTTAAAGACCAGATCAAGAATTCATGTCAGGATGGTGCCTCTGGAGCTGTGTCAAAATTTGAATGGCAGTCCACTTCATGTGACACCTGGGTTCAGTGCGAGAATTGTAAAAGGTGGCATATGTTGCCTGATGATAGTAATCCTTCTAGTTTGCCTGAAAAATGGTGAGGGAGACTGTCAGTGACTTGGTTGATAAGACCTACAGTAGAACCCTCCCTAACTTGAACTCAGTTGACTCAAACACCCCACTAATTTGAACCAAATCTGATTTGACCCCATTTTCTAAGTCATTTACTATCAGGTAATTACTCAAACTCCCCTTTACAACTCTAACCAATTTCACTTTTCCTTATCCTTGGCTCAAATCTACCTTCATAACTTGAACTTGAACTGAACCAACCCCATTAACTCAAACCATTGTTCAGTTTCTCTCGGTGGTTCAAGTCAGCTGTCTTTCACTGAATTTTTTTCTTCAGATTAGGATGCCTGAGAAACATGATATACATCTTATTAACCAAGCACAAGGACCGCACTGGGAGAATATTGGCCCGAGGCCTTGACAGTACGGACCGAGCACATTGAGGTCCGTACAAAAAAGACCGAGGGCTGATATTCATCCAGTACGGTCCCGAGCAAGCTTGGTTAATAAGAGATTTATTATACGACTGAAGTTCAAAGGGACACAAGTGCGGTATCATTCGGGACCATTCAGGACAGTGCCCGGTCCAATACTGAGAGAATATTGACCAGCAATAGAGCATTTTGATTGGTTGATTTTAGTTATTGGCCCTCTGACTGCCCGAGTCATGTAATAATTCTTTATATTAGACAGCCATCAATGAAGCATTCTTTGATGTAGTTTCTCATTTTACTTTTTGGGAACATGCGGGTAGTGACTATATACTGCAGTGCCTATGTTTAATTAATTCATATCCAATTTGTCACTGACTTTTCTTTGTTTTCATCTACTAGGTATTGTTGCCCACATGTTGACTACCCAGCATAGGAAGAAACAAAGTAAGAGTACAGAAGTGATGTTTGGTTGTAGCAGTATGTTCAGACCCTCAGATTTCCCCTGTTCATATTGGTTTTAATTGACAAGGTATACCATTCAGCAATCCATTCACTTTTATTGCAGGACAGTATATTGATTTCATAATTAGTATCATGGTAACCTTGATTAAGAAGCTCCTCCCTTTGTACATCTCATAGTTGTGGAATCACTTTTGAAAGCTCTTTTTTTTATTATCCTTAATACAGTAGGAACCTGCATATAAGAAACAAGGTTTTTTCAAGTTAGCCTCAGGGGGTTCTTAAATAAATGATGTTTGCTGTGAAAATAGACTACCCAAATTCTAAACCAGGTTCTTAATTTTTTTTAAAGAGACTTTAATCTATTTATGGGTGTGGTTGTGATGCTGTGCTTTTTACCAGCCCTATAGTGCCTTGCTTTACATGGTTAACTTTTCCATATACTTGGATATGTTGCACAACTATGGAGGTATTTACAGTACATTACTGTGATCTTATAACACTTCCAGTGTTCTGGCTAGTTTTTTCACCCTCTATGTATCCCACATGATGAACTGTACAGTAACACATTTGGAAAAACTCTTTTCTAAAAATAACAACCTGTATTGAGATGTTAGCCCAGAATGGTTTTTAAGTGAAGAGTGCTTAACTGGGAAATTTTAGCTGAACAGGTGATAATAAAGTAAGCCATACCCATTTAATTAAAAACTCCTCATGACAAGCTAAGTTCAAACCATTCACCTTAAGGTATGTCCTCATGCTTTGGGTGGTACAAGTATGAATTGGAAGAAAAAAATTTGCTGCATTCAGTTTCTAAGAGATTTGTATGGTATTACATTAAAAAAAATTAGTATAAATGTTTTAGAGTGTCACTCTAAAATTGCTAAAGTGAGTGAAGCATTTGAATTGTTTTAGTTAATTGGAAAGATACTCAATTGTCTTTTGTTTGGATAGCCTAAGGTTCCAGTTAACGCTATATATCCAAAGCCTTTTTTTCGTCAAGATCATTTTCACATGATATCACAAGTGGTCTTGATAGTTCAGCCTTACAGGCAGCATTGGTTTGACAAGTAAACTTATAAAAAACAACGAAAATAAATCTTGTGCAATGTCGGGCCTGGTTCTTTTCGTAATGAACCTTAATGCAGCCACGAATCACAGCTCATTGTGTAAAAAAAAAAAACAGACAGACAGCATTATCACATCATTTGAACAAGAAACATTAACCTTGATTAGATAGTCAAGTTTAAGTTATTATTTGTAGCTTGTATAGTCTCATTGGATTTCACAGTGTTTCTTTTATCAAAATTTTGAATTTGAAACACATGGTGAAGATTATTGGCAATTTTTTACTCTTTGAAATTGGTTACTGTAACAATTTTTCACATCTTGGTTTCTGGTAGGTTTTGAAACACTTGTTGTGTTTTTGTTCTCTAGACACTTTTTAAAGTAGGTAACTTTAAAAATAGATTCTTACCAAATTAAAATTGAACATCTTTTATTTAGTTTAGCTTTAGTTACATGGCATTTAAGCTTGATATTTGTTACAAATCATTGAAATAGGTATCCTTGTTGAAGTCATAAATTAGTGGTATACTTGTAAAATAAGGAAATAATTTCACTTGCATTTTGTCAAACTCTATACATTTTCCCAGACTTCAGGCTCAGAAAGTTAATAGAAGTTTGAAATAATTTGCATGAACTTATTTCCTTATTCAGGGGTCATCATTTCATTACAATTGCCAATTTGATGTGATATCTCACATATTGTTGAGTTTTAGTAGCAAGTCAGTGTCAAATTTAGCAATATTTATTGTTGTTAAGGAGCCTTGTCATGGTTTAAAAAATCTGAAAAAAGCTATACACTCAAACTAAAGGTTAAATTTGAGGCAATTCAGTAGTACAGGATAAAAATGGTTTAAAGTGGCAAAGTTCCTTTTAGGCTTTAAAATCTCACTTCAAGATGTAACAACGTAAGCTTCGAAGAAATAATTGCATTGTCAAAATAAAGTATTCAATTTGTACTTTGTAGTTAATTGATGTCATGTTTTATACTCTCATTAATTCCCCTCCCCCAGCCCTTCTTTTCTGTGTGGGCTGGCCATGCAAGCAACAACTATTCCTGGCCTTTTATCGTAACTAAAATACTTCAGAGATTCATTTGTTATTTTTAATGTCCTGTAAGGAAACATGCGACATTTTCACAAAACAAATTATTAAATGAATATAGAATCATCCTGTTTTCAATTGAGTTGTGAAAGTTAAAACCATATTGTAAAGCACAGGCAGGTTAACACACTCTATGTGTATTTAGATATGCTGTCCATGGTGCTTTTAAACATATTTTATTGTAAACAGCTGTAAAAACCATTGCAGATGACAACTGAAGAGCAGTATGATTGGTGTCATTACAAATTGGTAAGAAGTCTAAATTCTTGAGTTACAAGAAACAAACTAACGTACAGTATATCTGTTTATGAGGGGAATGTTTGTAAGATAAATCATTTTAAGCCATCAAATTTGAATATTGTTTGAGAAAGAATTGCCCAATGCTCTTTTAAAAGATCAAGATGATGCTATTAAAATCTAAGGACAGTCACACTTAGCAAAGCACTAAAACATGCAGTCATCTACCATTAATTTTGAATGCCAAGGTTTCTGCATTGCTGAAAACTAAAAGCTGTTGTATTCTTTCAATTTGTAATAGGGCAGCTGGTTTGTTGAGATGTAAAGTGTAAGTAAGCAGATAGTATCCTGAATACACTTGCACTTTTTACATGCATCCCAAGGTAATGAAAAACTGATTAAAACTTAGAAAAAACCTTGGATGCCATGTGTTTGTTCAGTTATATACCACAAATGATGTAAGATTTTAAACCTTTAACTTCAAAGATCCCATGTCACTTCAGAGAATTTGCCATTGAATCAACTAATAATACCCAAATTGATATTATACTTCATTCTAATCCCTTGTCAGCTTGACATTGTAGTGATACTGTAAGGAAATATTCTGTCTTGGTCACTTCTAGGAGTTAAAGAGTCAATGCATTAATACAAGCATATAGAGCTGTTTTGCCACATTGTTTTTCCACATTTTGGAGTCAATAGTGATCTATAACTGAACATAGAATATGTCACATGAATTCTGTTGCACAAAATGGGTTTAATGAAATGTTTGCAACATTCAATGTTCTACTGCTGTAAGTAGCAGAAAATATATTCTGTTCATGTTCATTACAGTATCCTCATAGTTAGCAATTCCCTGCATTGGCTTTTTTAATTACCAGTCTTGGAGAGCCTTGTAAGTTTCTTCATTGGTGGTGCAGCTTGCTCGAGAAGATCTCCAGCTGTAGTTTGCACATTTTCCTCTTTAGATGATGTGTGCTTTCTCTTTCCATGATTCTTAGGGCTTTCCCTTGTTGCCTCTTTACTTGCCATTATACTTAGATTACTTAGTAAATTGTCAACTCTGCCAGGTTTTGGCATTCTTGTGTCTGCTTGCTTGGACAGACACACTGTTGTCAGGTTGTTTTCAGTCTTGGTTCCAATCCTTGCACGCAATTTATACAGCTGAGTGACTTTGTAGACATCATTGCGTTCCCTGGCTGTCATAGGCTGCAACTCACATTCCTGTTGTGATGCATCATCTACAAACATGGAGATTTGGGAGTTGATGTTGATCAGAAAACTCATATCGCCTAGTGGTTCATCATTGTCCTCACTGGTTGTGGACTCTCTCCTGGAGGATTTCTCTTTGGAGCTTGTTACCTCACAAGCAGTGGAGGTCCCTGGTTTCTTTTCAATGCTTTCTGCTTTTGCTTCAGATTGGGATTCTATTTCATCATCTCCAGGTCCAAGTGCCACACCATCAGAGACTAACTTTGACTTTTTGGTAAAAGAGGGCTTATTTCTTTGCAACTTTTCTTTTACTGTTGACCTCCTGCTTTTCTTCTCTTTTGATTTCTTTCTAGCTGTTGCAGGAAAAATGACCTCTCCAGGGCTTTCTACTTGAAAAACTTCTTCTGATTCATCTTTAAAAACTGATCTCCCCTTTCCTTTCTTAAAATTTTTACTGTCTGCCTGGTGGTTGATATTACTTGTGAGAGCTTCAGCCTCCTTGATAGAATTTTCCAACAATGCCGGACTTCCCTCCTTCTTTTTGCCTTTTTTGGAGATGTCCTTCAACTTTACCTCGCATTCCAGTACCACAGCTTCGGATTCCTCCCCAGCCACAACATCTTCATTTTCGTTTTCCTCAGCAATCTTTGAAGGTAGGTTCAGATTGTGTGACCTTTCAACATCATCTGTGTCATCTGTCTTCTTTGGTAACAATTTCTCAGAGCATTTTTTCAAATTTCCTTTCTTAGCTTCTGTTGAAACATTTGACATTTGCTGTTCAGGAGGTTCACTCAAAACACCATCACATACTGAAACAACTCTGCTATTTGTACTGTTAGGCTCAAAAAGATTCGGATCACTGTATTTGTAATCGGTGTAATTGTCAGTTCTAGACAAATGACAGTCTGCTGCGTTTCCATCATTTTCTCTTGAGTTTGACTTACTCCTGCAGAATTAGAATAACATAACTCATTGAATTAATCCAAAGTTTTGTAACTTTTAAAGAATGGTGCAAATGGTTTAAAATTTTTATTATAAAATGGATAATCATTTTTAAAGAGATCATTTTTTTTCTTCACTCATCATTGACAATCATAAATGGAAAAAGGAGCTGATCAATGGTAAACTTCATGGAATGTTCACAACAGATACCCAAGTAAGTGTACCCTCAGAGCTAACTGCAGTTACCATAATATAATTGATTGTCATCACTTGTCTGCTTGTTGTATTGATACGTTAAGGAAAAATTCTGTCTCAGTCACTGACATGGGAGTGAAAGGGTGAAAGTATCACCCTTGAATCAAATTAAAAGGTCATGAGAATAATGGCAATGATCACCAATTTAAGAAACTCTGGATTCTCAAACAAATTCTCATTGTCATTACCACAGGAAATGTAAAGAGATGAGTGTGGAGAATGTGAATGCTAATGTTGCTGTGTGTAAAGAGTAGAAAGAGTAGTCATACAGTGAACACCCGCATATAAGAACTTGAACTTGAACTTTAACTTGAACTTTATTTTTATTTAGACACGGTAAATCTATCAGATAAAATAATAATATTATTACAATCTATTTTTACAGTTACAATCTATTTTAATCTATATAAACATGATCTAAAATTTAAAAGTAAAATAGAAAAAAATAAAGAAATTCTGCTTTACATAGATGCCATGTGTGTTTTGTCGATTCAGAGGAAGAAATTGCGACAACCATTTCGGAAGGATTGAAGTGATTTTGCTTGCCGCAATTCAGGGGACAAGCTATTCCAGATAACCGCACCGTTATAGCTAAAGCTATTTTTCAGGAAATTGGTGCGAGGCAATGGAACAGCTAGTTTGTTTTCAGAGTTCCTTAGATTATATGGAGGATCATATTTAGTGAAAAGAGAACCAAGATAGTCGGGCGCAAGACCATGTATAGATTTATAGACCATGGTGGCCACTTGTATTTGTCGCTGAGTATCTAACCGTCTCCAGTTAAGTTGCACAAAAAGAGGATCAGCGCTTGTGTCATAACTGGAGAAGGTCAGAATACGGGCAGCCCGGTTTTGCAACTTTTGGAGCTTATTCGAAAGACCCTTGTTACAATGCCCCCAGACCTCGCTGCAGTAATTGAAGTACGGTTGAACTAAGACATTGAAAACGGACTCAAGCGTGGTTCGATTAACAAAAGGAACACATGATTTTGGATGCCAGGCTGATCAGGTTCTTATTTATCGGGTGCTCAGTGAAAAATCAGCCTGAAGGTGTCCTTAAATTGTTCTTACATTTTGTTGTTGGAATTCAGAACTGTAACAATGCAAAAAAATGCTTGAGATTAAATTAGCATTTTTAATGGGAAGAAAATTAATAAAAATCGTGACATTATTGTAACAATTAGCCTGCAAAAGAAAATCAGCCTTATTACTAGTTAACTAGTGAACAGAACAAGAAAATACATCTAACATGAAGGGCATGTTAATGTCTTATCCATTTTACAAGAACATTTTATATTTCCAGGCTGATTTTGTTCTTATAAATATGGTGCTTTATTTGCAAAATTTCAGCCTGATGTTCTTAATCCATTTGTTCTTATATGCGGGTGTTTACTGTATTTGACCCATAATGATGAAATAATTATAGTGATCTTACCAAAGGAGATTCTCGTCATAAGCAGTTTCAGTGGTTTCTCCATAACCAATATAATTGCCGTTTTCTTTACTGTGACTCTCAACCTCTTCCAGATGTTTAACTCGTTCCTTCAGGCAAGCTATTTCAATCTCAAAGTTGCTTCTCTGGGAATCAAAATGTTTTTCAAGCTGTTTTACTTCTGTGAAATAAATTAACCAAAAAAGAAAACTCTCTTTTTAATTCACAAGTGTTAGACTTGTTTCAGGAGTGATCCGTGACGGGAGTACTCATTTAAAGTATTTAAGTGTTGAAAATAGCTTCTAAAACTTCTCCTTCACAATGCTTCTAAAGTCAATCCCAGAAGCTTCTTCTACTTCACGCCTTCCACGATCCGGCTTTAACAGGTGATCCTCCAATAAAGGTAACCTCAACAGGTGTCTCGTATTACCCCATGTAAAGCTTCTCTATCGCTATTTTCCCCACGGAATAGAAAACTAATATATCAAAATTGCGGTTTGAATTTTCATTTCCAAGCGGAAAGATTGATGGAAAGCTAAAATGATCAAAGTTGGAACAGCAAAACGTCTGTGACCTCGGAATGTCTGTACTAGTGGATTGTATTGAAGAACTTAATGGAAAATGGAAGGAAGCGAAATTTTTCGACCGTAGGTGAAGAAATAAATAAGCTAAGTCCGTTTTCTTACCACAGAAAGCCAAACGAATCAGGCTTTGTAATTCTTCGCATACTGTGATCAATCCTCCCGTTTGGCACTCAACGCTCCCTTTCAATCGACAAATCGATACAGCTGAAGCCAGAAGCTTTTCAGAATTCTGAAAAACATCTCGGCAAGTATTTTCGTTCTTTCTTATTGGCGTGGAAAACGGAGTTTTCCAAGAGGAAAGAATGGTTTCATTTGCTGCCATTTTTCAGATTGCGCGCCCTTTGTATTGTCAGATGCAATCCGCTGGCGGTTTGGCCCAAGGCGGCTCACAAATGCTTCGAAAATCACATTAGTGCGAGAACTGATGATCAGTATTGATAGGAACAATGGTGTCCTTATTCCACATAGATCCTTCATTCACTGGCTATGGAAAAAGTGGAGTTCGCTTTCTCAAGATCAAACGCAGTGGAAAATACCACGAGATTAAGCAGGTAGAAGTTGCAACAGAGCTGAAATTGGATGACTACCGAGACTACAATTATGGAAACAATTCGAGCGTGGTACCAACAGATACTCAGAAAAACACAGTCTATGCATTAGCAAAAGATCATCCGGTGAGAGTAACTTCATTTTATGTCTGCATCATAGACTTTAAGACGTAAGGCAAACCTTTATGAAATTGGTGGCGGTTTTTCTCTGTTTTTATTTTCGCTTAATCTCTATGTTTTTTTATAGATATAGTTTACGTCATAGAAAGTGCGGCGTACATATATCTTATTAGACGTTTTGTTGTGTACTATGGCTGAGTATTTTTACGAGTTGTGCCGAATTTTGACGAGCCCATAATATAGGGCGAGTCAAAATACAAATAACGAGTAAAAATACTCAGCGATACTACACAACAAAATGTTTATATAATAAGTTATTTATTATGCAACACGCCAAACTGTTATTTCAGTGCGGGCGAATTTCGCGGATTTTATTTACGGGGAGTGCGTGACAGAAGTATGCGAAGCGGAACGAAATTGGCGCGTTGTTGTGCCGCTGTTTCTATTTTCTTCATTATGAAGAAATTTTCTGGTCGTCAAGCTGCTTTTCTTCGTTCGATTCATCTAATGAACTTGGACCTATATTTTCCAGCCATTTTGACTCTTCGTCGTCAGAAATATGATTCAAATAGTCCGCCACTTGCTTTTTTTTTTGTTCCTTCGCTTGCGCGATGCGAGACAACCTGTTTAACCGGTACTACAATAGACGAGTACAAATACAGCGTGATATTTGTACTTGTCTATGGCGTTATTTGTACTCGTCTAGGTGTAGTTGGATAACAAGGGGTTTTATTCATGAGTTGTTTGTGTCAAAAACCCGAACGAGCGAGGTACGAGCGAGTCATACATACATACATACATAAACTTTATTTCCATTCGGATTTATGAATAGCACTAGATGTGCTAGTTAATCTCCGAACATATAACTACAAAACAAATGACAATAAGTTTAAAATCGAAAGACTCCTTTAAAACCTCATATAAAATTGCTAATAATTATCTACTAATCACCTCTAGATATATAACTCCTAATGGCGCGTTTAAAGTGGCTAGAGTGTCCGACATTCTTAATTCATCTGATAAGCTATTCCATGCAGAGGCAGCAAGATACCTGAAAGAGTGAAGTCCAAAAGTTGTGGTCTTCACCGCTGGTATCTGTAATTTCCTTTTACCCCTTAAATCATATGCACTTTGACTGCGCTCTTTGAGAAGTGATGTGATATACCCAGGAGCCATGTTGTAAAGGCCTTTGTAAACCATAGTTAATATGTCCTGGACTCTTTTATCTTTTAGTGATACCATATCAAGCCTGTTCAGTAAAGCTGAATACGAACTTGATCTGTCTCCGAGGACTAGGTGAAGCACTCGCTTATTAACTATCTCTAGCTTATTAGAACTCCGTGCTCCACAATAATGCTATAGTCAGCACTACAGTACTAAAAGATAGGTTGTATGAATGCCTTGTATAAATGCCTTGTATAAATGCCTTGTATAAATGTAACCGTATGGATCCAGAGAGAAGATTTCCAAAACGACCAATGACCCTAGACTGGTTATTGACCCTATCGCATATATGGGATACATGCTTCGAAAAACTAATATTTGAGTCAATGTTAATTCCTAGTAGACCTATATCATCATGCTGCTCAATTCTCACCCCATCAAGTATAAATGAAAAATTAAGATCAGTTTCCCCAAGTATGAGAGAATAAAATTTACTTAGATTGGCCATAAGACCGTTATTCTTAAACCAATCGACAGCAATCGATAGTTCACTATTCATCCTATCATACAGGGCAAGGTGATCTGTATGTGAGCTATATAATTGCTGATCATCAGCGTATGCATTAAGCTTAAGCTTTGTAATACAATAGAAAATATCATTTAAGAATATGTTAAAAAGTAAGGGTCCCAGGACACTTCCCTGGTGCACACCTGTAATTATGCTCCCACGTGGAAAACTCATTGCCGATTTTTACCCTCTGTCGCCTATGCTGAAAGTAGTCATTAAATAAAGCACAACCCTGTGTATCTAAGCCATACGCTCGCAATTCAGCAATGAGAAGATCGCGGGGAGGCTATCAAAAGCCTTTGATAAGTCCATCATTACAACAGCTACAAGCTGCTGGCGATCCAGACATTCCTTCCAGTCCTCAACAAGGCATAACAGCGTCATATTGCAGCTATAAAACCGCCTGTAGGCTGAGAGAAAATCAGAGAGTAGGCCCTGGAAATGTCAATGGAGTAACTGCGATGAAAGGAGCCTGTCATAGATGTTGTTTAAGGCTGGGAGAACGGTGACAGGTCAAAAACACTGCTTATTCATATCCTCCTCAGTATATTTTGGTAGCAGAGTGACTTGTCCCATTTTCCATACTGACGAATACTTACACTGGATCATAGATGAATTAAAAATCGGTCAGTACAAAATGCAGACTGCAGACTGCAGATTGCAGACTGCAGACTGGGTATAAAATGCAGACTAGGTATAAAATGCAGACTGCAGGCTGCAGACTGGGTATAAAATGCAGACTGAGACCAAAATTAGGTATAAAATGCAGACTATGCGAGAGCAATGTTTTTTTTAACGTACCTCAGTGTCACGCAATCGCCTTCCTGAGTTTAGCAGCCGCTAAAAGTTTCCTTCTGGGCGCTTATAAAACAGAGTACAGTACAGTGAAGTAACAGCCTGAGGTAGCTTCATAAGATATGTCCATAAATTGATGCTTTTTCATCGAAAGAACAACATGTTTCCCTTCGAGTTCATAAACTAAAACGGTACAGTGAAGTACAGTACAGTGAAGTAGCAGCCTGAGGTAGCTTCATAAGATATGTCCATAAATTGATGCTTTTTCATCGAAAGAACAACATGTTTCCCTTCGAGTTCATAAACTAAAACGGCTGCTGGTGCCAGAGATATGTCATTTGGTTGCATAAATTACACGCTGCGCATGCTACAACCGCCATATTTGATACATGCATGGGCCAGCGGTAATGACAAATAGGAAATCGCTATAGTTCAGGTTTGCTCGGATTATTCAAGATGGCGGCTCTACGATCGAACGTGTTGTCATGTTTCAGCGCAACAAATAAACGGACTGTTCACATAGACTGACCACAGTCTATGCATATGGAGAGGAAATTGCAAGGAAACGAACTCGGAAAGGCGATTACATGACTGGGGGGTGAGTTAACGATGAAAATATATCGCGTATTGCACGAAACGAGAATTTTGCTGTCAGTCTGCATTTTATACCCAATTTTGGTCTCAGTCTGCATTTTATACCCAGTCTGCATTTTATACCCAGTCTGCAGTCTGCAATCTGCAGTCTGCAGTCTGCATTTTGTACTGACCGAATTAAAAATACTGGTAAGTGGAGAAGCAATGACTGCTGCCGATTCCTTAAGTAATCTGGGAGTAATGCCGTCATGACCTGGTGATTTTCTCACTTTAATATCTTGCAGCAGTTGTTGAACAGAATTAAGCAGAAGTTGACAAGGACATGCCGAAACATACATACATACATACATACATACATACATATAATTTTTGTTAAGGCAGGTCGGTTTGTGGCAACCCAAAGGCTGGTGTGGACCTGCCAGGAACTAAAAAGGAACTACTTAAATATATGGACAATTCTAAGGAAAAAGTAAAGAAATTTCAAGGACTTAAAAGTATAAAAAATCCGTTTGCTTTGATGTTATCACACAGGCCTCCTTTTCGAATTGAATGCGATCTAATGTCCTTGAGGCCTGTCTAAGTTTTTGTTTAAAAAGCTGAAGAGAGGAAGCATCCTTGATGGCTTTAGGCAGCAAATTCCAGACAATGGGCCCTCTGTACCTTGCACTATTTCTACCAAGGTCACTGTTACACCGTACATGCGGAAAGTCATTAATACGCCTTAGATTATAATTACTATCAATGTTGCGTTTTGTGAAAAGGGCAGTAAGTTGATCAGGTAAACTATTATAATGTACTTGATACATTATAGAAGCGAGTCTACGTTTGTAAATATAGCCTAATGATTTCCATTTAACTAGGTCAAGGACATCAGAGTCAGGGGTTTCGCTGGGCAGTTTATGACATACCAACATTTTTGACGCTCTCTGTAATTGCCTTCACACTCGGGTGATTTGTAAATTAATCTCTCCCATGGTCATAACAACGTGGAGCATCAATGTGTTTACCGATATTTATGAAATAGTCATTGAAGATGCTGGCAATCTGCCGTTTGTCAGTTATTATTTGTTCATCCTCCTTCAGAATAATGTCTTTGGCCGTACTAGTATGCTTGGAGTGGAGAAAGGGTCGATAAACGTCTTTTAATTCACACAAACAACGAGTGAATAAAACCCGGTACAAAGCACTTTCCATGTCGTGAGCTGTTTATTGCACATAACACACGAGAATTTCAATGAAATCATTTTCTGAATGCAAATTAGAAACAAAAACTCACAACAATGCAAATTTAATGGCTATGGAAAATATTGCAGTACATATACATCAAGGGAATAAAGTACTGAACGGAAAACTGTACTTACAAAAGTTTTTTTTTAAAATTCTAAGTATGATATCAATAACGTAATTTGAGCAAAGGCCAAATTTTGCGAGCACTTTTAAATTGAGAATATGAGCATGCAAGCAGTTGCAAACAATTTTGTGAGCACTAGTAGGCGAGTGTCCTTGTAATTCTTTTGAGCAATTCAATTGATTATACTTTGACACTTGAAAGAGCTATACGCCATTCTGATTGGCTGTATAGGCTTTTTTCACATGTGAAAATAAAAGCGTATGGATTTCTACAAATGAGCTTTATGGGATAAAGTTCTTATGTTGTGTGTAATAAAGCACTTTACGGTACGGTTACACAATTACAAAGGGGAGGTGGGCGTGCGAAAGTAAAATGACGAGGGTCAATCTGATCACTCGTTTTATTTGTCGTTAGATTTCTTTAAGAAGGGCGTGGGATTGTCTGATAGTTTTGAGTAAGGGCTTAAAGTTCCTTATTCGGTCAAGATAATCTGAACAGTGGACCTGATTTAATTTAATTTTTTTTTAAATTTGGATCTCTTATACTCACAAGTCTTTTATCATTCTCCTGTAAATAGTCAAATTTTATGAGTATCATGTTGATTAGTGTTGCTATTTTATTGGTGTCCCCATTTAGTCCATCTGGGTTAAACACACTGGCTCTTAATAAAGGTTTTACTTCTTACGAGAGGAAATGCTAAAAGCACTCAGACAAGGGAGATGACAAAACGTGGAGCCTTACTCCATGGAGTACCCTATGAAGTACCTATAAATGGAGTTCCCCTAAAAGTCATGTATTAGTTAGATAAAATGATTTATAATAAAATACTTTATAAACATGGTTAATCGTTTAGTTATACAAATCGCAATGTATTTTGAGCTTGCCAGCAGTATGATTGTCACAGTGCAATACAGTCCACGAATTGACTGCCATCTTGAATTTGACACTAAACTGCTGGCCACTTCTAATGGAAGGCTTAAATGTAATCCATGAACGTTTTCTTTAATGGGCTGATTACAGTCATCATCTTATGATCTTCACGAGGCTAAAAGTACAGACATACTTCATGCGGCAGCAGGTTTCACATCTTTCAAAATACCTGTTTATTTAGGGTGTCTGCAAGAGGTGTGGGGTTTAATCTATCAACACAGGGCAACCCTAAATGGCGGAATGGTGGAAAACGATCTCAAATCCTAAAATCTGGAACAATGGAAAGTGACCCCAAATCCTAAAATCCAGAACGGTGGAAAATGACCCCAAATCCTAAAACACGAAAAGGATGACAGGGCATGTTGCACAAATTTTGTACAAAGACAGTCAAGCACTTGGCTCATTTATTCTCATGACGATAATGTGCATGACCAAGCTTAGACTAGCTTGAGAGCAATAGAGGTTTGCATAGGGTCATGCACATGGGAATTTCTCACGGTGTGAGAAGACAAAAGGAATTTAACAGAAAGAACCCGATAAATTAGCTAATGGACGATTAAGTGATAATTCAAACCAAAGAAGTTCAGATATTGTATCGCTTGTCCTCTTCTTAGTTTTCTGTAAGGTTAGCTGAATTTACAAAGGCATAATGATTTAGAATGTGCAGTTAACTAAAGGTGAAAATCGTACAACGCCTCGATTGATTTATTGGGAATTGATTGTTAGGCAATGAATGAGAAACAAACTGAACATCCACAGCATGATATTACACATTATTACCAGCAAAGATAATTTTTTTATGGTATTGACTTAATATCTGCAGAAGTTATGCTCCTAAGGGGAAATAAGTGTGGGTACACTTGATTTTTATTTGGCTCTCTTGATCCCTTGATCAGCCCATAATTCCGTCTTTTAGGCTTTAGGGTAATTTTCCACCGCTCCGTCTTTAAGGAGTTGCCACTAGCAAATGACTGGAAAAAATGGGGTCAAATCCAAAGGGAACTTGGGTTTTGTTCGGGTAAGGGGGGGTTTTGAGTTCACCGGATTCGAGTTAGCGGGGTTCTACCAACAGGATCTATTCTCACCCTGCAAATTAGCTGAATTAGTGAAATAGCCTCTCTTTTGTACAGAAAGTTTATTTCTTCCACTGATATGTAAGCCATAACTTTCACAGTAGGATGGTGGTGTTTTGGACACCTGGTCACAAAGAAATTCTTCAAATTCTTCTTGACGGCTTCCTTCTGTTAACTTTCTTTTGTCTTCCCATGCCATGAGAAATTCCCATGCCCATGACCCCATGCAAACCTCTCTTCAACTCTCACACTAGTCTAAGTTTGGTCACATGCATTATCGTCATGGGAATGAATGAGCCAAGCACTTGACTGTCTTTGTACAAAATTTGTGCAACATGCCCTGTCATACATTGTGTTTTAGGATTTGGGGTCATTTTCCGCTGTTCTGGGTTTTAGGATTTGGGGTCATTTTCCACCGTTCCGGGTTTTAGGATTTGGGGTCATTTTCCGTCATTCCAGGTTTAAGGATTTGGGTTTACTTTCCGCCATTCCGGGTTTTAGGATTTGGGATCATTTTCCGCAGTTCCAGGTTTTAGCATTTGGGGTCGTTTTCCACCATCCCGCCGTTCTGGCTTTTAGGGTTGCCCATCAACACAAGGACTCATGGGTTTCTAAATTTTGTGAAGTGATGAGGATATAAGCTAGGACTTAAAAAAAGTAATTCATGTGTTTAAACTGACCTTCTCTTCACCCATCTAATGGGTAATGAAATTGAGATATATATAAAGCAACTTAAAAAAAAAGATGGATAAGTCAGCAAATACATTTGGCTGGGGTGCTTGATTTGGAAAATTTAGTAAGGTTAAATATTTCACCACTTGCAGAACTCGAAATTAAGTGGGTTTTGTTCATTTTATGGGGTTTTTTTATCTTCCAGTCAAAGGACTCATTACACAGCGGTAAAACAAAAATGGAGGAACCAATAAGACTGATAGCCCCCTGCCCCCAAAAAACCTGGACTGTATCAAACTGTTACAATCGGATAGCTGGCAAGCTCAAATTGTATTCAGATATCTACATCTGTATGATTTACCATGTTTGTAAAGTATTTTATTTGACCAATACATGGTTTTTAGGGTGCTCCATTTAGGTACTCCATAGGGTACTCCACGGAGTAGGGTTCCGCCTTTTGTCATCTCCCCTAAGACAAGCTTACCTTCCTCCCCCATCCCCACAAATTTACATTTTTGGAGGTGCTGTTTGCAGTATTCTGGGATGATTGTTTCTTCAAAAGCTGAGGATTTGAAAGACAAGCTTTGAGAAGTTTTCGTCAAAAACACTAAGAAAGGGAGACATGACCCATAAGCCTTCTTGGATTTGCCCATTGGACATACCTATCCAATCTAGACCTAACTTAACAGATGTATTTTTGTTTGTGTTATAGCTCAACAATATTGAAGAATTTGCAATCCACATCTGCAGTCATTTCCTAACAACACATAAACAGGTAAATTAACTAGTATCGTAGAGTTTATTTTTGTAATTATCAAAAGATGATCATTGCAACAGATTACTCATTGTTCTTTGTTTCCTTATCCAGGTAGTTCATGTCACTGTTAACATTGATGAGTCACCTTGGAAACGTATCCAACAGGTAAAAAAAAGTGTACACTTGGGGATTTTATGGTAGTAAACTGTAAACTCTTAAGAGTGAAAAGTAGGTGGATTCGTTCTACAGACAGTTACATTTATAGAGAATTAACAAAACTATTAGCTTAGATATTTTGTTCTGAGTTTCAATCAGTATAAAATGTATTTCAGGTCAAAATGGTTTCATTTCACAACATGAACACTAAGTTCTTGAGAATAGCACAGCTAGTACAGAGAAGACTGAGTATCGTACTGATTTTCAGTTAAACCCTTGAACTCCCAGAAGCAATTAACCTGTAACTTCTCCCTATAATATCCATACATTATCCAACAAACAGGTAGTGAGAATACTCAAACTTAGCAGGTAGAAGTTGTTCCCTTGGTTGAACACCAAATTCTCGTAACCAATTTACAAGGAACTGTGTTGTAGCTAGAGCGAAGAATTAACAATTAGATCTTGAAAGTGAAAAGGTTTAAGGAATAGCTGAGACCCTTTACACTCTAATATCAGCATGCATATTCTCCATACTGTTCTCTATACATTTCCTAAGATGCTGACAAGGAGAATTTGGTTAACAATCAAGAACTTCCTGAGGTGATGATGATTTCCTTAATTCTCATGACCTTAATGTTTGATTAAGGGGTGATATTGTAAGGAGAAATGAGATGCCAATCACTCTTAGGGGTCAAAGAGTTTAAAACTTAAGGGTGACCAGCAGAGGTGGATCCAGGAATTTTTGATTGGGGGGTCCAAACTTTGGTTCAGAAAGGACTGTTGGACTCTTTGAGGCAAATTACTTCTCCCCCACAACCCTACCACCAGTTACGGTTGCACATTATAATTCCTTGGCGGCTTACCATTTATTTGGATTCATTAAAAAAATCAGCCAGTTAAAAGTGATATACGATCCTGTCTCAAAGTTGTAAGCGTCAGGTTTGATCAGAGACCCTCCCCCTGGATCCGCCACTGACCAGCATCTAATTTTTCCTTTCAGTAATAGTGCTGATTAGGCAGAGGCATTATTCAGATCATAAAAAGAAAGGAAATGATCACTTCCCTAAGAAGCTCTGATTGCTATTCTCTCTGTCCATACCAAAGGAAATGTCTAGAGAAGAGTATGGAGAACATGGACGCTGATGTTGGGTGGGGTGAAAGGATTATAGGTTGCTCATGCTAGAATAATTTCCATATCTGTATTATTAATTTGGTTGATTTTTTCTTCTAACAGAAAGGTGTTGACCATGCCCATGCATTTATTCTTACTCCAGATGTGACAAGATTCTGCTGCGTTACTCAAGCAAGAGGAGGTGCAGATATGTGGTTATACTCTTAACCTCTTGTAACATTGACATTTTGTGGTTAAAATGAGCTGTTTGATTTCTAGAATTTGTGCCTTTGTATTCAGCAACGATAATCCTAATTACGTCATTATTACTGACAGATCCATATGTTTTATACATGTAACTGTAGTCAATCCTAATGATATGTATTTTACTGTTCACCCCTGATCACATCACTTCTACATTTTTTTTAATTATTTACTGGTTAATATTGCAAAAAATAAAATTTTTTGTTTGTTTTGAGAACATTTTTTTTTTACCCAGAAATTTTTTTTGTTAGTACCAGTAATTAAAATACTGAACTTTGTAAAACATTTATTGGCTGTATGTAACTATGTATGGTATGTATTTACAAATATTTATACAGGGTAGCCCAGTTCAGCTAATATAGCTGGTTTAAATGGGGCCCTGTAATAACCCACCCATCCCACCCCAGGGGAGGACATCCACCACACAGTAATCTCGTGTGTGGGAAATCAACGTCTCTGTAATGAAAATGTTTGGTAACTTACCAGTATTACCTTGAACTCCCAAGAGCGATCAAGACAGAATTTCTCCTTACAATATCAATACCATACTAAGCAGGCGAGTGATGAGAGTAAAGAAAATATAAATTATGGGATAGTATAGGTTGGTTCATTTCCAAATTCTCAGAACTAACATCTGAAGAATTGTATGGCAGGCTGAAAGGAGAATTACTAATGAGGTCTAGGGAGTGAAAGAGTTGAATATTTGTGGCACTGTCTTGTCTTTTGTACAGAGGAACCAATGGTGTCGGGTGGCCTCAAAGAGATGCAGATATTGAAAACAACTCAATCAGGATTTGAAGGTTAATATCTCATCATTAGCACGTCATTCTACACTTGTAACAAAGGTTCAGCATTTTTTTTCTAAGTTGTATGATTATAAGTAAGTTTGAGAGAAATGACTTGGTAATAATCTTTAGTTTCTTCTAGGATTTTGTAAAGACAAATACACAATTTTGCCAGACGCTACTGATCGTCCATTCTCTACCAAAGTCTACTGCCAGTACAAGTTTGACACAACAAGGGGTGTGGACTTCTCTTCCTGCTGGTGAGGCATCAAGTTTATCTCCAAGTTTAACTTTTTACTAATTTGGTGCTTACTCTTGGTTGATGGAGAGAAAAATCAGATCTCTGAATTCTGACTGGTGGAGCTCCTCATGTAGAAATCAGCTTGAATTTCTTGTGGGAGATTGGGATTTATATCTGAGAGTTTACATGTTGAAAAAGGGAGCCTTATCATTAAAATTGAAATCTACCTCAGTTGATTTGTATGACATTTCTCTGAAAATATTTAATGGACCAAAAGAGGATACAATCAGATCAGAGTCTCTAGTAACATTTTGATCAAAGCAGTTATTTTGAGTAGTATTTTACACATAGCTATTACTCAATCTTAAATTATTTTAAAAGGAATTTTGTCAAGAATACAATACTGGAGGAGTTTGCTGGGCCTCCTGACACTGGGGTCTACTCACCCTCTGTACAGGTATTATAACTGCATTTTTTTTGTCTTAAATAATGTTGTTTGCATAACATTAAAATATCAAAAGTTGATGTGATGTCATAGAAGACCTTATCAACTCAATTATATGTACTGGTAGAGGTAAGTGAAGGTATTCATCGCCGTTCTTTGGTTACAACCAAGAACTGGTTATAACTAATGGAATGTGAGTAGGTCATCTAAAGAAAGTACCAGTAGGAGTGGTCCATGTACAAAATTTTTGCCCCATTACAGGGCTGGTAGATTTTCATGGTGTATTAAAATTTGGGGAATTTCTAAAATTATTTTTTTGTATATGATATTATTTCTAAAGGTGCTCCAGTCATTGTCAGTCAGTCCAGTCCAGTCATCCTTTATTCAAAGGATGAGAACCAAATTTGTTGGCTCACCATAGGCAGGCTCTTTTATGAGTTATGGATGATTTAACTCAGAGGCACTTTTCAGTCACAATGACAAACCCACCATATTCAAAGTAAATTTGTGCTCATCTTAGGTAAAGTAATTTTATGGGCAGGAAAATGATGGGTTAGATTAAGATGTGAGCTAAGAAATACAGTGGACAATAAGAGTCACCCAGTGGAATGTCCATTGCTAAATTATATATTTATTTATTTTACAGTTTCATCATGTGATAGTAGTATAATAATTATATAGTATAAACATGCTGGTACAAAGTTTTGTATCAATGATTATTTAATAAGGACCATGGGGCAATGGCTCACAATTTGGTTACAGGAGTTGTCTCATTCTGTAAAACTTGTGCATAAATTGTTCAGATCTGAAGAGGAAAAAGAATTTAAATTGAAGCCCCCTCCCCCCCTTACCCCTCAACATATTTTTTTGGGGTTGTATGTACTGGTAAATATTTGAGACCCCGATTCTTCTTAAGCTTTAAGGGGTACTCTGCTAGTTTGTAGACCTATGACATAGACAGACTTATTTTCTTTGTTTGTTCTTAATAACAGAATACTTTATACAAGGCAGAAGCAAAGATCTTGGGCAGTATTCCACAGGTGAAGTGACAACTTTAGCCAGTGTTTGCTCAGGTGATAGCCTGAGATTCCAGTCCAAGAGAAGTTGCTGTATTGAATTTTCATCTGCATTTATGGACTACTTACTGGCTGACAAACAAGATCAATGATCCAATGTTTGTCCACTTTTTTCAGCGACTAAAAGTAGCTCATGATAACCATGTGATAACTCTCATTATCATCATTAACACTGTCATCTTTATTGTCATTATCTTAACTGACCACCCAAATCCTCTAGGGCTTTATTGAGGACATTTTACATACAGACAAAAAAGGTAAAAAAATCCTGACTGGCAGGAAGCATATTAGGTTCCTGTGAACAAGCTTCATTTAACGAGTTGAACTCAGGTAATGGAGAACAGATCCCATATGGTTAAGGGCTTGGAACGGGATCCTGACCAGGCTGCCAGTTCTGTATCCTAGTTTCTTTGCCACAGTGCCTGATCTTCATCCTAGCTGTAAAATTGGAAACACTGAAAAAATGACAAAAAAAAGAAGTCTAGTAATTGAATTCATAGCTAACAACCCCTACCCGGAAAATAGGGAAGCTAATTGAGTTGGGAGGGAAACAAACATTAAAATAAACTCTTCAATAACAAGTTTTACTGAATAAAGGAAATTTGAGGGCTTTGACATCACTGTTATTGCAGGTTTCTGCATGTGAATGTAATTGTAGTGCTATTTAATTTACAGATTGGTTGTGTGGAAATGGTGATGCCAAACATCCATTACTTCACAGTAAACATGGCACCGTTTGGAATGGCAAATAAGGATGAGGTTAGAATTTTAATAGTTTTCGTGGGACTGTAAACTCCTAGGAGTCACGTGACAAGACTCTGATGGTCACGTTCGCCATTTACAGTCCACGTTTTAACTTCGGACAGTTCAGTTTGGTCGACTCCCTAAATCTAAATATATGTGAGATGAAGTCTTTTTTTTTTTTTGATTGATCGTTTTGGGATGCTAGAAAACCAAACGTTTTGCTACATTTTGCATTTGAAAAGAATGACCTCCATCCTTTGTGTAATTCAAGATTTTCTCAACTTGTAGATTCTGATGGCCACAGACAAGCCAGCTGGTATGATAAAGGCAGCTCTGTCAAGAAACCCTGTGGCGAAGTTGTGAACAGCATGGGCTGTTTGTGAACGGAAAGCGTAAATTTTATGAGGGTTAACTTGACTATGAATAAAAATTGGTGAATCTGTCTCCCTCAGTTGATTCAGTCATTTGCTTCAATGCAAATTTTGCATCTATTTTATCATTGATATTTATTTTGAAGAATGGGCAGGGCAGTGAGACAATGTAAATAATTATAACAATCATGTGATTTTTTGTGCGTGGACACGTTAAAACTGTCAGATTTTGGTTTTGACCTTTTACCGGTAACTGATTGTTAATTCTCTCCTTCATGTAAACTAGTCACGAGAATCTGGTGTTAGATCAAGATGATAACTTCTACCTGATAAGTTTTGGTGCTATCATAACCTGTTTGCTAGATAATGTTTGGATATTCAGTTTAGGAAGAAGTTACATATTAATCGCTTCTGGGTGCTAATGAGTTTACGTGCATTTGTAAATTATGGGCAAGAGAATTTATATCCTAGGGTTAATATAATCTTAGTGACCTTAATCGATGTTAATTCTCATATCCAATATTCACGGACCTAAATTTTATTAATACTTCTTGACAAGAGCGTTAATTAATTGATGTCAAGGTGGATATCGGAAGAACAAATGAGAAAACTAAGCCATTCAAGCGTGTACAAGCCAGTTACATGCAGTCCGTGGTATTTTTAAAATGGGGTTCAGAAAAGACAGAATTTTTATCTTCCTAAGAGCCCAAATAAGCCAAGAAATATTTTAACACAAGTGAATTTTCCGAATTTTTGATATTAATCAATAAAATGCAATGCTAATTAAAGAACACTAAAAAAGGGTCCTTGGTACAATTACTAACAGCTTGTTACGGTCTGCAAGCAGTTTCCCCGATATACCCAACGATATACCCAACAGGATCCCCATATGTTCAGAAGTTTTTTATTATATGACCTGCCCGGCCCCACTCGCCCAATCCCATAGAAAACCATAATGAAAGCTGACGTGTGTGGGGTCGGGCGGGTTGACGTGAGTCGGACCGGAAAAAGCCGTCCCATGTTGCTGCTGTCACTTTGCTTTATTGCAAAAACCTTAAGGAAAACAGAAATGCGAAAAAAAAAGTCGCGTTTTTCAGAGAATTGAGAGTTTCTTGTTCTGACTTGAAAAACTTAAGGAAAAGTTTTAATTACAAAATTTTCTGTGTGCTCGTGTGGCTGCGTGTGCCTGTCTATCGCGTCCTATTTCGGTTGAAATTTTCTACATATGATATCGTAAGGTAAAATGCGTATTGACTGAGTCGGGCCGGAAGGGAAAATATTTGGCTCTGGGTGACGAGGGTCGAACCTCCCCCTCGCTCTGTCCGTACGTTATGACCACGATCCAATTTTCCCGTTCGGCCCTCCCACTCAGTCAATAAGTTAATAATGCAAAACTCATTCCCCGGAACCAGTCATCATCCACATTTACTAGTCATTTTGTGTACTCGCCCTCATTGGTTATCATAAACGGCCAGTAACCGCTTGTTACCCACCGTGTCTAGTCATCATTTCTCTGCATTGGATTTGCCCTAAAATGGGCCAAAAAAAAAACTAACAATCTCTAAACCAATCAGATGTAAGACTAAAACCAATCACAACGTGGTCACCCACGTTTTCTCGCGCTTTAGGCAGTTTGCTATTTTTCCCGCGCTTTTGGCAGTTTGCTTGTTTTCCCGCGCTTTTGGCAGTTTGCTTGTTTTCCCGCGCTTTTGGCAGTTTGCTTGGCTTTACTATGAGTTCTGATTGGCTCTCAAGGGTACTTTCCTCTCTCACAATTGGTCGTTGTGATGGCTTTGGTTTTGGTCGACGATGATCACCGTATAGATACCCAACAACTGTGACAAAGGGTTTTCAAAAGAGAAGGTTTTCGCTGATTGTAAAATCCTAATTTGGACGTTTGAGTGGTTAAATTTCACCGAAATTCTCTTCGCTGGTAGCTAAATTCCGCCGGAATATTTCAACGTCTTTTTTTAATTCAAAACGACTCCGATGATTTTCTGAAGAGTGTACGAGCTCCGAATATACTCCGATGATTAACCGAAAACTATCTGAGGGTCTCCGAAGTTACCCGGAGATCCTTAAGGAACAATCGAACCCCGGCTTCATTTGTTTTTTATCGACTTTTTTTATCTCATCTTTTGTTTATTTCAGTTTAATTATTAACTTATCTATTTTTTAACGGCCGTGAAACTAAATAATAAACAGCAAATCATTCGTCAAATTATAGGTTAACATGGTCAGCGTCCCTTTAATCGATCTCGATTATTCATTAAAAGGGTACAAAGAAAATATAACAATGCCTTAGTCAGTCTGCCATTTAGACAATTTCAATTCCGGGAAAGCACTGCTTAACGAAAGCGATAAGCTCTTCCGTAAGAGACAGGCCTCCCTCATTCCTCCTCAACAAACCTTGCAGGTTTTCCAGCTTACCTTTCCGAAGAGCGTACGAGCTCCGAATATACTCGAAGATTAACCAAAGATTATCTGAAGGTTTTCGAAGTTACCCGAAGATCCCTGAATTTTTCAAGGCCTGTTTTTAATTTAAAAGAACTCCGAATATTTTCCGAGTGGTGTACGAGCTGAGCATATATACTCCGAAGTTACTCGAGGATCCGGCCTGAGGAACGATCGAATCCCCATGAACATGGTCGAACACCTATGAGAAATTAAGAAAAGGCTGAAGAATCTATTTCTATGTTAGTTACACGGAATTTTTGATGGTGAATTTTGTCTTAACGAAGTGAAAAGTGCATGGATATTGAGTAAATTTAAATCAGTTTGTTTCCGGTTGGACAGTTAACCACCCCGATATCCCACTCCTTTTTCCTCGTCCGAAGAACAAAGAAAGATCGAAAACGCAGGCCTTGTGAAGACTTGACATGCAGTAAAATACGTTAGTGACGCCATTGTCTAAAAATTGATCGCGAAATTATTTTTTTGAGTTAAACTTGAATTAATAACTTGGATTTTGAATAAAAATATCAGATCTACAGCCACAGCATCAGAGTCTTTTCCCTGACCAGCAAGGTGTATCACGTGGCCACAGCAAATGGGACGGGGGGGGGCTGGTCAAAATCATCCTTTTGGATACCCAGGGCCGTTACCACTGTCGTTTACGACATCTATGTTTAGCCAAAGGCTGTCGCCGGCGATGTCTTCTACGCAGCAGCATTCGTTTAGCGGTATGCATCCACTCCAACCATCCGTGCCCCAAGGTTTTCCTTTACCGCCGAAACCCATCATTCCTGAATCTTCTAATCCTTTCTTTTAAATGAAGCTAAAAGGAAACATCTCAAAATGTAACGGATGTGAAGGAAGCTTTCAAAAAGACTCTCAACCTGTTGATAGCATGGCAGTCATTGGAAGTTTGGAGCTGGACTGGTATCCAAATCTGTACTTAGATGGCACAAAATGTTGGAAGTTAGGAAGAGCACAAAGAAGATACTACCATATCAACACAGCATGTCTGTGCACACGTCGTCCCTGGTATCATACAGGCCGTTTGCAAGGTCTGTTGAGGAGAACTGAGGGAGGCCTGTCTCTAACAGAAGAGCTTATCGCTTTCGTTAAGCAGTGCTTTCCCGGAATTAAAATTGAATAAATGGCAGACTGACTAAGGCATTGCTATATTTTCTTTGTACCCTTTTAATCAATAATCGAGACCGATTAAAGGGACGCTGACCATGTTAACCTATAATTTGACGAATGATTTGCTGTTTATTATTTAGTTTCACGGCCGTTAAAAAATAGATAAGTTAATAATTAAAAATAAACAAAAGATGAGATAAAAAAAGTCGATAAAAAACAAATGAAGCCGGGGTTCGATTGTTCCTTAAGGATCTCCGGGTAACTTCGGAGACCCTTGGATAGTTTTCGGTTAATCATCGGAGTATATTCGGAGCTCGTACACTCTTCAGAAAATCATCGGAGTCGTTTTGAACTAAAAAAACAGACGTTGAAATATTCCGGCGGAATTCGGAATTCCGGATTCCTGCTTTTCCAGACTACCCTATTAATTCGTCTGCGTTGAACAATTTAACCTGGATTTAGCGAATATCTGAAATTCGAAGCTAACTCAGTCAATAATGGGGAAAAACAGCGAACTAAAACCTGAATTAATTCTTTCACTATCTTATTTCTTGGATCTCTTTCTGATCAAGGTAGCTCTAAGTTGATTTCAGCAGTGTCCGTTTGATGAATTAATTCTATCATGAATACCTTTTTATCTGTTTCACCAATATCAAAGAAATACCTTGCCCTAACTCTGCCCTAGGCCACCATTAGAAGATATCAATTGTTTTTCGGGATGTTCCTCTTTAGCAAGGTAATCTTTATTCAAGAGTTAACTGATGAAAAAAGTAGCACTTGATACTAAGCCGTGGAATTTTCTTTCAAGGCGTGCTACTGCTTTAGCATAATGATATGCCAGGATGGCGGGCATAGGATTGTCAAGGAAGGCTTTCATTTGATGACAAATCCTGTTCAATCAATCTGAAGCCCGAAAGTCTCAGCTCTTAAGATTAAACAAAATTTGATCCTCAGGATTTAACATCTCTCAAACTAAGTTATCGAATTTTATTTTAGATCTCCGATACATGTAGATAATACTTGCTCACATTATATTATTTCTTCCATCAATAATTTATGAATGTCTCGTCTTTTGAAGCAAAAAGAAAATTAAGCATGCCCCTACAATTATTATTTCTTTCTTTCTTTTTTTTTTTTCAGAATTACTTTTGAGATCTCTGATAAGTTTGTTAGTCTTGTAGTTTCTTACAAAAATAAATATTTTTATTTTTTCAATTGAAACAGTTAAACCCTTGGAGCCTTATTGTAATGAAGTTGAGTCATGAGCTGAATTAAAAGTGCATACTCCAAAAGTATTTATCAGTTCTTATGCTAAAGGTCTTACGTTTGTCATTAAATTACATGGTTCGTTTTTGACGCGATTCAATAAATATCTTCGAGCTTAAGAACTAACATCATCCATAAGCTTTAGAGGCTAAAAACCGAATTGTGACAGTATGCACCAAAATGAATTTGTTTCTCAAATTGCTCCTTGAGTTTATCATCAGCTAACACAGATCTTTTTTTGGACGTGTTCTCAATAAAACTCTGAGAGAGTCATTGTTAAAAAATGAGGGAACTCCCAGCGCTAAAAACAAATTGGAAAGGTATCTTCCATGAATCAATGTTTGTTTCTCAAATTATCTCTAAGCTTTAGTGCAGTACTTCTTTACAACGAGATTAAATAAAAATCTTGAAACCTAATTTTTTTTTTTTAAAGTTTGGGCTTTTGATGCTGAAGCCAATTGACAGTGTATGCTTAACAAATTAACCACAATTTTCCACCGCCTATGACATCATTGATGATAGAAATGACGTCATTTATCATTAACTTATATCGAACTTTTTTCAACGTGATTAAAAATGAATTGAAGCCTAATCCCTGATAATGTCTGAGTTCTTTCTTCAAAAACAGAAAGTGATATTTGTATCTCAAAGTGCTTTTATAATTTGCAACATACTTTAAAACTGACAAGGAACTTTTTGACCCGATTATATAAACATCGTAAAGCCTAGTTAGCAAATGTCTAAACTCATGAGGCTGAACGCGAATTGAGACAGCATGCTATAATAATTGATACTTCTCGATTTGTTCGCAGAATTCACCCTGGTTTTTAATGCTTTAGCAGAGAAGATGGAGAGCTCAGTCAGCTTATGTTCATTGCATGTTTTTCAGTATAATCCTGTGTTAGATATGAGGGCTGTTGGCTGGCTGAAAGAAGTTTTAACCTGAATAAGCATCATTAGAAAATATTTGGGTAGAAAACTTTGAACCGGTTTGTGTTGTTGGTTGTACTTATTTACCAAAGCATAAAAACAATAAAGTGTTTACTGCCACCTCAATCAGCAAACCAGAGTCAAATGGCAATTATGATCAACGAATTCTTCGCTTACGGACCTTTTTTATTCTTTTATAGAGGTTTTGCACAGGAGCCATGTTGGATGGCAGGAACAATGAAAATATTTTGCATAAGAAAGAATTTTTTTCCCATCGGTAAAATAATCTATTGTTCCTGCCATCCAACATGGCTGCTGTGCAAAACCTCCATTGGTCAAAAGATCGTCTAGTTTGCAAAAAGGACAAAGTGCACGCGGCAATCCCGTAGGGTATCTGAGTATCCGGTAAACAATGAATTTTAATAAGCGAAACAAATAAATATGGACCAAATCACTTGTCAACAGGAGATAAATACCGACCTGCACGTGAATACGAGAGGAACAAAACAATAGAACATCACGTTGTAAACATTTCTTTAGGTCAAATTCACTCTCGTTGAGTGTACATCATTTTTGTTGTTGATCAGGGCTAATTTGTTCTTGTTTTCGTTTTTATCAAATCTTGAATTAAAGATCAAGCTTGCGAAGAAAATAAACTTATCAAAGCTGTTATATGCCTTGGCCTCTTCTCAGATTTCCCTGAATCCTGAGGTCGAGGAACGATGCTATTCGGGATTGTCGAGTGCACTTGGGCTTTTTTTTCCGACAACGTTTCGGCAGACAGCTGCATTCTCGTTGACTTTAGTCCAATCTGTAAACTATTTTTCAACGACTTGCGAAATGGTTCACTTGATTTCTTTCGAACAAAGTCTTCTTTGATATTTCTTCAATATTTCTTCGTTGTGAAAAAGAGTCAATTTAAACCAGTCTATGCAGCGGGAAATTTCAAATTCATCAGTTTCTCGAAAGAGCTCGTGACCAGGCATTAAGGTTTTAGAACACATTTTGTTTCCAAATGGAAACCGAACTCAGTTGATGGCCCAAAGTAAAGGATTTAATTAAGATGGCACTGTTACAAATTCTTGCTTCGTGCATAAAAAAAAAAATAAATAAATAAAATAATTCCTCAGTTGAATACGGGTTGCTAATCTTTTAGTTTAATATGGTTTTTGGCCAACTTTCTCTCTTGGTATCCTTTAGTTGTCAATCGTGAGGAACGATCGTCCAATTAAGGGAAGTCATAAAAAGGCTGTTAGTCTTAGCGAATGACTTGTTTAATTAGATCTAGAAGTTATCAGAGTCGAGTGACCGTTGTTAATTTGTCGAACTCAAACAACGTTTGTGAAAGTGATTTGTCAGGTTTGCACTAAAGCGGCTGTCAGACTCAAATGACGTTCGTCCGTTGATGAGTCAGGCAGTTTTAATCAGTCGGTAAGGTTAGTTTGTTTTGTTTGGTCTGTTGGTAACTGCTTTGGTTTTTTTTTTTTAAGTCGTTTACAGAGTGCTGATAGTCATCTGTTGTAAGGAGCCTTCTCCAAGTTTTAAAACTAACTTTTCAACGTCCAACTTTGGAGATAGGATAACTTTATGGTGTTCATCATTGTGATTATTGTCGTCAAGAAAGTACGAAAAATCATTCAATTGCATCATAAGATTTAATTTATTTTGTATTTTCAAGTATTTTGTTCGAGTGCCACCTTGATATCACCTTTTCCTGAATTGTGCGAAATCGTACTAACTGCATGTGAAACAAACCAAAAAATGAGCGATCAGAGCTTTGAAATAAATGATTTTCAGTACTCCGTATCCAGAATTATGTCATTTCCCAATCGTTCCTGTCTTCAATTCGATGCAACGAGATTATCTGAGACATTATGCACCAAATTACAGCTGGTAGTTCGAATAAATTAAACGATCGCTCGGGGTTTGTATAACAATTTGTAACACAACAAACGATTCCAAAAATGGTGGCTAATTAACAATTATTCCACGAGCGCGCGTTGGATATTAGATGATAGATAGCCAACGAGGCGCGTAGCGCCGAGTTGGCTATAATCATCTCATATCCAACAAGAGCAAGTGGAATAATAGGCCATTTTACAGTTGTGTACTTAGTTGCCAAGCCTTTGATTTGGAGTGAGGCTGAAGGTGACCTTGTTGTGATAGAGACCTGTATCTAGTTAGCATGATAACAAAGTGATTTACATTTGAAAGGCAGCGAGGTTTGTATCATAACAAGGTCACCCCTAGCCTCACTCCCGTTCAAAGGCTTGGCAACCAAGCACACAACTGTAAAAAGGACCATTGTTTTAAAAAACGTTAAGTTATTAAATTGTATTAAATTTTATTAAATTTTTAGCTCCCTTTTAATTTTAAGCTGGCACGTACGCTTGCCATATTTTTAGATTATGGTATATTGGCTGATATACCATAATGGCTAAGCCAATAAAAAGTCTTGAATTGCATATCCAATGATCTAGTTTTTAATAATTGAGAGTATTCCCTACCACGTAATCAGTTTTGTCCATTCCAATACAATCGGGGAAAGAACAAAAACTCCTTACACTAATTACACCGATAAAGAGCCACCATTTTTGCTAGTATTACTAAATAATTTAAAGTTCTTATCTTTGCAGTGTCCACTAA
Source organism: Stylophora pistillata (assembly GCF_964205215.1). Classification (NCBI taxonomy): domain Eukaryota; kingdom Metazoa; phylum Cnidaria; class Anthozoa; order Scleractinia; family Pocilloporidae; genus Stylophora; species Stylophora pistillata. The sequence goes on from NC_142522.1 coordinate 28,035,062, forward strand.
ATATGCGCTGATTCCGGTGTCTTCTCTTGATCTGAGAATCTTTGTTCTTCCATCCTTTTGAGAACATTGCTCTTCCCAAAAACAAGAAAATATGAATATGATCAGGGAATGTTTATTTTCCATGAGCCGGACAAGGACTGAAAATCAAAATTCTGTCTTGTTTTACTTTTAACGCAATTATACGCAAAGCAAAGCTTAAAAAAAATTTTCTAAAATCTTATTTACAATGAAGCAAAGGCTACTGAACACGAGTGGAAGGGTCATCAGACTTTCACGTGGCTACATTCATTTCAAAAGTAAGTCTGGACCCCATTACATTTAGCAAGCAGAACATTTTTAGTTGGCTGTTTCACCACAAATATTTTACAATTAAAAGTTTTACTTTTCACGAAGCCAACACTCTAGTTCAGTCTAATTTCGAGTTGAAGAGCCACTTAGAACTAGCGACCGATTCGTGCTACGTCTTTGAACTGAAATAATAAAACTAGTTTAGGTCTCTGAGGGAGCTTAAGGCGATATTTTTTTAAAGATAATGCTCACCTGCTGTTGTAGTGACATAAAGTGCTTTAGTCGCTCTTCTTTTCTGGTTTCTTCCTTCCAGAATGTGACGTTATGTTTAGGACATTGGACAGCAAGCCTTCACTCTACGACGGAGAGCGCGGTTTGCTGAAAATTCTACCACCTTTGATGAATATGCATTAACAACTGCAGCCAATAATCGGTTGCTGCGTCTCAGATTTGACGCAGAGTTCTGTTGCACGCTCAGCCAGCTAATCAAGAATCAAGGTAAATCAAAGGCATTGTTAGCGACGGAGTGGCACGTGAGAAGAGAAAACAATTCACAGTTCACTTTAAACGCACGGTGGCGGGGTGGACGAATCTACCTCAGATTCTCGGCCTTCTTTTCAAAGATATTTTTTTTCATCTAAAGTCCACCAAGCATAGAAAAATAGAAATATTTAATGTATTTAATAAATATTGATCTGGTAATAAATCGCTAAACCAACAATTATGAGCTTTTTCTAGACACGCCGTCTAGTTAAATGGAGAACTACTGCAGTTTTACAACATATTATTTTCCCAAGCGCAATGCCGATAAAAAGACTTTTGAAAAGATCACGGGACTAAATATCTCACCAATTTTTAAGCTGCGTTAGCGATATTTTCGGTATTGTTTGGGAAGCCCTTCGACCAAGTATTGTGTGGAATCCCATTTCGCGGTAAATTTCAACTAAAAGTAGACTTGTCTCTGAAAACACCATGACATAAACAGAGTGCATTTGAACGCTCAAAGTAATGGGCTCCAAGCGACTAATAAGCTCTCTTGTATGGGATAAGCATGTAACAGGAGCCTAAACTTATCATGAAATGGTATCCAAACCAAACTCCAGTAAATAAATCCTAACTGTATACAAACTTCTTTTTTTTAGCAGTTGAACACCAAAATAGCGCTAACTCGCCGAAAACGCTTCAAAATGGCCTGAGACGCTGGTAATCAACAAAGAAAACAACAAGGCAATAAGGTAAGTCCATTTTATTTTAAAACAAGACTTTTTTTTCTCTCCTTTTAAGGCAAACCGATAACATCCCATACAAACCTTTATAAATATTAAACGTCGCACAACATTGTAAGAGTCACGTCCGCTTTTCTAGTAGTGAGCTTGGGCTGCCTGTGATCAGCAAACCTTTGATATGTCTCCTGGTTATAAACCGCCGCCTGGTTAGCTCAATTGGGAGAGCGCCGGACCACTGTGTGGGAGGTCGAGAGCTCAATACCGGCCGCTGACCAACACTCAGGGTCTTAAAATTAATTGAGAAGAATATGCTTCCTTTCTTTAACATCAAGAAATGGTTAGATATTCTAGTCTTCTCGGATAGGGACGAATAAATGGAGGTCCCGTCTCCTGCAGGGTTGGGGTAGGAGACGTTAATTTCCCACGCACAAGATTACTGTGTGATGGATGTTCCCCCCTGGGGTGGGTTGGGTGGGTAGGTGAAATCGCTACGGTCTAAACACGGCTGCCAGAGGCGCCTGTCTGATTTCAACCTTAAAATGGTCCTTTTTACAGTTGTGTGCTTGGTTGCCAAGCCTTTGAACGGGAGTGAGGCTAGGGGTGACCTTGTTATGATACAAACCTCGCTGCCTTTCAAATGTAAATCACTTTATTATCATGCTAACTAGATACAGGTCTCCATCACAACAAGGTCACCTTCAGCCTCACTCCAAATCAAAGGCTTGGCAACTAAGTACACAACTGTAAAATGGCCTATTGTAACTAAACACGTACGTTGTTTAGAGAAATAGAGACCTTTACCTTTACCTTTTACATCAGTGAGGCTGACTCCTTCGGCTGTTATGAGGACGTTAAGAAATTGAAATCTTATTATTCGTGAGCTAAAAAATGGAAACACACTTAAAAATTTACTTTAGGAGGAAATCAAACCTAAAATATTCACGATTGGTCGCTCAGCCATTTTCCCCATTAGAGCTACGCGGAATGCCGGGAAAGAAATCGTCATCCTTCTGGGGGAGGGCCAAAACAATGGTCACTGATCGAAGCCCTAACGGGGGAGGGTTCGGAACCTGGGCGGGGTTGTTCGAAATGGAGTTAACGTTAGTCTAGGATTAGTAGTTAACCTTGACTTTAATTTCTCCTGTAGAAGAGTGTGTATAAGTGCCAAGGCTTGTTGGGTTTCTCTCAATATGACTCAGAACTAACGGGAAAAAGAGACAAAAGAAAAATCCCTTTGCAGAGGTATAAAACTTAATTAAAAATTTGCGCTAATCCTGGGTAAGGTTTGAACAACCCGGCCCTGTCCACGAAAGGTAGTTTTGTCTACCGTGCGCGTGTTTTCTTCTCGGGGTCACGACAGTAGTACTTTGGAATTAAAAAAGATGAAGATATCAGGTAACAAAACAGAGTGGACTAGTTTTTTAGCTAAGACGATTATGAGAATTGAACTTCATTTTCCTGCACAATCAAGGAACGGTTGGCACGGAGATACACAGAAAAACAGCAAAACTCTACTCATACGAAAACAAAAATTTCCGAAACAATTCGCTGAAAAATAACGCAATACTGCATCATAGCAAAACTTGACGTTCTCTCGTATTTGCCTTTAAATTTTAGCAAAATGGAAGAAAAAAAAAAACCCCTTGCCTGTACCACTGTGGCCCCTATCTGACGCTCGCCCCAAAACCTTTCTTCCACGTCCGAAAACCATTCATTTGTCTTGATTGTCAATGTCTTTCTGGCGTAACACTTGTCAAAATAATTAATAGCTCTATGGAGGACGTTTCCTTTTCCTTTTCTTAATGAAAACAGATAACTTGAAAGAGGAGAGTCATGAGAGTGAGTGATACGAAGGAACTCGGCGAAACGCAGTTTCAGCAAGAGAAACTGTTGCTGTATATTGAGCATTGGAGGTCAAATAAATGAAATGATTAGCTAGAAAATAAAGCGACGAAAGCCGTACTTGATATTGCTTATTTTCCAATTATGTGCGTCACACGGGATTAGCCCCCACATCCGGTGACTATATTGGTAGCTTGACAGATTGATTGTATTGGATGGTTGGCCTAAGGTCACGGTACATATGTAAAACATTGTACGAAACATAAAAAGCAAAGTGGGCTTCTGCAAAGAGTATCTCATATCTTTAGAATAAAACTACGTGACACATAAATGAATTTTTTACTTCTTCCGGTTCGATGAATTTGATCACTGAAATGCACGCACCGGGGGGATTGTGCGTAATACTTTGATGCTAAACTTACTAAATTTAGTAATAATTGGCTTTGTACGTGATATGCTCGGTGTTCTGTCTTACTATGGCAAAAATTGTCTCTTTAAAGCTCAAGATTTCTCTGATTAGATTACGAGACGAGAGGCTTAGCTTATTACCCATCTTTATAGCCTCTTGTAGCTCAACTTAATCTCACTTTACATCTATTTTCTATTTTATAGTTTATTATGCCATCACATTATCCACTCAACCCAATTGCTAAACCTCGTGATAATACCCAGACAATAGGCCAGTTGACATTCCAGGGATAGTAAATGGGAACACACGTCAAAACACGCATTGAGTAGGAAGACGCAATGTTCACCAACTGTAACTGCAGCGAGGACGATTAACTGAGGCTATTTGCATCGTATGATAAATGGGTTGTGGAACCAGCTCTCAACTCCCGAAAAGAGGTAGGTGTTTGTCTCTGAGGTTATCTTTTGTGTGGATTTATCAAATTCGTCGAGACCTCTGTGGTTTTGTTGTGGTGAGGCTGGTATTTTGACTAAAAGACTGTGTCGTTGTCATCGCTGGATAAATTAAATTAGAGTATTATTTCTCGGCAAATTAGTTCTAGACTGACCAAATCATTCCATTGCGTGAGGTAGATTGAGTAAAAATTAGTGGCCTACAACGATAAGAGCGGTGTCACAGAAAAGAAAGGGATACTTAAGGCTCGGCAAGTACTTAATTCTACCCCTTTGGACACGTTTTTACCTCTTGGTTACTATTTCTTAACCTCACGTTGTGTGCTCTTAGTTTGCGAATGCTCGATTAACGGCATATTTATCATGAAAAGTTCAATTTGTGTTTGACTGAGCAATCAGGCTGATATAAAGAAAAACTAAGTTAATTTAACTTCATAGTGTAACATTATGATATTCATTCATTTCCGCCTGAAATAATTAAATTTTAACCAAATTTTAGCGATTAATTGCGCTAACGGGCAGAATTATTTGAGAAATTTTGACAGATCTTTGTTGTGTCGACCGACGGCGAAAATGGAAACTTTTTGTGCAAGATTGCGTGTGTTGGAGATGTTGATATTTGCTTTACCGTGGCTTCTGGCGACCAAAAGAAGTCTTAAGCCCTTAAAGCCATTTGTAACATTGAATATTAGGCTTGTTTAAGTTTATTTCCACATAACTACTGCATCTCTAGTCATATACTGGACCTGACTTTGGATTGTAACTTACGTTTAAAATATGTGCAACACTTCATAACTACAGTAATACACATAATCTCTTAAAAAACTGTCTGTTTGTCTAACACCATAACAACCGAGGAAACATCAATTTTATTTGCTTTGAATGTAAACAAATCCTGGTGCCTGTTCACCGCCGTTTCCGATCGAGTTTGGCTGCTTTCAACTCGTACAATCCCATGTAAAACGACCTGTTTAAGTAAAAGGATTCATCGAAGATATCATAACTGAGAAAAGATTCAAGGCTTTTATATTACCGTAAAATTCCGAAAATAAGCCCCTCCGTATAGAAGCCCCCCAAATCTGAAACGCAAAAATACCTCCTATAATAAACCCCTCCGATTAGAAGCCCCCGGAGGCTTGCATTTGGAAATTATCCTCAATTAAACAAACCAAAGCAAACTACACACAGTCACCATTATTAGGAAGCCTTTTTTAGTCATAAAAGAATGATTCCGTGCACGAAAGAAATGTGGGCAACAAGTATTGAAGTTTGTTGTCTTTTGCGCTGTTCGCTCCTCCGTTCGCACCTTGAATTCCTTCGGTCCGTTGACAAAGTATTTGCAAGGAAGTTCGATCTCGCCGCCACCTTGAACTCAAACTCCCTCTGGTGCCCCTCGCTTTTCATAGTTATCATGAACTTTGAGCCTGAACTGCATTACCGTTTTTACTGTATTTCCGTTCTAATAAAGTTTATTGCCGTTATGTTTGAACTTGGTATTTTCAGTGCGATTAATTTGATACGAATTTCAAGCCAAAACCCTAATATTACTAGTTGCACATTAAAAAATTTTGACACAAATTTCCCTCCTATTACAAGCCCAGCCAAATTGGGAACGCAAATTTCCCTCCTATAATAAACTCTTCCGAATATAGGCCCCTTCCAAAAATAAACCCCTCATACATAATATTCGGAATTTTGCGGTATCTTGTAGAATCTCCTCTAATTGAATGATTTTATGAATCTTGGAGGCAATCAATCTCGGAATCTCGTCAAGTAATAGCTTTATACAATGAATATGTGAAGTTCATGTATTTTGAACTGCGGTATTAGATACGTATGATGCACGATCCTCGCAGTAGAGAGCGCTATTTATGCAATAGCGAAAATCAGACCTGAAAAATATCAGGCCTGTACGGGATTCGAACCACTGACCTCTGCGATACTAGTGCAGCGCTCTACCAATTGAGCTAACAAGCCGTTAAGTTGATTCGTAATAAACCCGTGATGATAAATCAGATACAATGAATATATGAAGTTCATATATTTTGAACTCCGGTATTAGATAGAGGTTAGTGGTTCGAATCCCGTACAGGCCTGATTTTTTTCAGGTCTGATTTTCGCTATTGCATAAATAGCGCTCTCTACTGCGAGGATCGTGCATCATACGTAATAGCTTTATGCCCGCATACAGCTTTTCCGATTTTATGAATCTAGGAGGCAATCAATCTCGGGATCTCGTCAAGTAATAGCTTTCAGTATACCCGCATACAGCTTTGTCTTCTAAGTAATATCTGAAACTTCATTATAAATGCTTTAAATGTACTTAAATGCTACATTGACCTCATGATGCTGATAACATTTGGAGACGATCTCGTTTACATCCAAAATGACTGGTCTACTGGTGACTCTTTTAGTTTGAATTTTAGTGATCAATATCGGTGTTGTAAACTTAATCGCGGTTACTTCCCAGTTCGGCCCCACGGAATTTCCCATTTAAACGGAAAGAGCCTTTTTTACGCTAAAATATCTGAACATCTGTGAAGTCCACAGAAAAGAACAGTGAACTACAGTTAGTCGGATATCGAGTTCTGTTCGGGGAAACTGTAAAACCTACAATCGTGACTTTTAAAAGAATTCCCCGGCAATTTTACCAAAACAATCCTGATTACTGGGCAATCCTCCACCCTCCCCTCCCTTGTCATGGTAAACTCTCATCGTTTCCTCTGCTTTGAACATTGTTTTTTGAGGGGGTAATACCTTGAATCAGTACAAATACGCAGCGATCTGCAAACAGCTATGATAATTAACACTATCGGCCTCCCCCTCTCCCGCACTCCAAGAAAAGAAAGTAAGGAACTTAAAAACTGCCGCAACATTTTAGAAAAATGTCGGAATGACGTTCATTTATATTTATATATCCTGCTGTAGTAAATTGAAAGCCTCTGTATACGGTGATTAGAGAAAAGATCAGCCATGTGTGGGCACGTGTTGTACATGGCAATGAAATCAGGCAGTGCTGTGACCAATGCTGCCGTCAAATCATCGGCCCATATGATAATATCAAAAAAAGAAATGATAATATCAAAAAAAGAAATTAAATAAAAGTTTCAAATCAAAATACGTTACAAAATAATTGAAGTTAATAGCTATTATGACTTATAAGGGCGGAGTCCACACAGGTTTTTGTGTTCATTTTAGTTAAATACGATGAGATTCATGTTGAAATACAGAATTCGTTCTCCTTGTTCTTCTTTTGGTACCGAGGAACTCTAAATTTACAAACAATTAAGTCAGTCTTGCATGGAAATTTTGTACATCATATTTATCATAGTTAGTTATCGGTAAAGGGTGAAAGTTTCTAAAGAAACTGTGGTGCTGCGTCGGTGGGGGTAACAAGGTTATTTGGTTATATCAACTAAGTTGAAATTGTAAATTCGCTACCGTAAAGAGTTAAAAAGCTGACGTTTCAAGCTTTAGCCCTTTGTCAGAGCGAATGGAGGAATTGTGGGTTGCGTGTGCGTTGACATGCAGAAAGTGGAGCTACGCTATTGGTGGGAACATGGTGACGAGAAAAACAAGATTAAATTAGTAGAATGAAAAGCGTTCGTTGATATCTATGGAGTTAAGAGTGCCGATTTGAAAGATAAACTTTTGTTCAAGAGTTTTGCAGCTTTCCGAGCTACCTAAATGTAGGGAAAGACCGCGGATTGCCATATACTGCTTAGAATGATTAGGTAGATTAAAGTGTCTAGCGACTGGTTTTGATGCGTCCTTGTCATTCCTTTCTACGTCGCGAAGGTGTTCTCGGAATCGGTCACCTAGTCGTCTTCCTATGTCGCCTTTGTATATCTTTTTGCAATAAGTGCAAGAGTTATCGGTACTGGCGCAAATCTGGAACCTCGTTTCCGGCGCCCGGCTCTAGCATCGAAGCTCAGTTCACTTTTCAAGCCGACATTACAACCCAGCTTTTCCCGAAGAGCTTTGTTCAAACAACCCTGTAACTGAAGTGGGCGGCATATAGACACTCTTTGCGTCAAAGGGAATAAGCTCTAATGGTATAACGTTTTATGGTCCTTACACCTGCAAGAAATTCAATGTTAATTGTAGCCACTCACCCTAACAAATTTACCTCCTTTAGCCTGGAAATTAGTTCATGAGAAAGATTAAGAATTTGAAACGCATTATTTGCAACGATAATTATTTGCAACGATAATTATTTGCAACGATAATCAGTTAATCTGACTGAGTATTCGGATATTGTGTTTAACGTTGGTAATTATTTGAGGTAAATTGCAAGCTATGCTAGGAATCGAACAAGCGTCCCCTTAAGGCGATCGGCTAAAAGTTTTGTAAACTATAGGTGAGGCGAATCAAATTTAGAACTTGTGAAAATTCTTTCCTTGGAAAATGGCAATGAAGCAAAGGAACAACTCCTACGAATTTCAGTGAAGTGATGACTCCTCACCTCTGCAGAAGTATTCTGAATCATTAACACCAAAGGGTCTTGTTTCTTTTTTTTTAATCATGAAATGATAAAAGAGAAGATAAAAGCAAGGCACGTGTCGACCCATGTTACTTGTTGCAATATTTTCGACCCTTATCAATACCAGAACATAACCTTGAAAATGGTTTTGCATCAAAATCATACTGCACCAAATAACTGTAAATGGATTTAAGTTGGTGCTTAAATTTAATTGATTTTGTCTACTTTCAGCAGCTTCAGCCTCTATATTAGACCCAAATAAATAATGTCGTTGTTAGATATCGTCGTTCCTCGTTTCGTATAACTTGTCAATCTCTACTTTTGAATTAAAAAAAGAAGAGTTATTCGCCTTGCCAAAAGCACTCCGAAAAATCGACTTTTTAAATCATTGACAATACCCTTATACTTTTTACCCCCATTCCCACTAATGCAGAAACATTCCCAGCTGTTCCATTCAGTCAATTTCCTGGTCCTATTTCACAGTTTTAAGCATGTATTCTATACCCATGTAAATGATTGAATATCTAACTGGTGTATTTTAGACCAGCTTAAATTATGCGAGGCAGTTTTAAGAACTGTACTCGACTCGCCTTGTATCTGAAGTGATCTGAAATTGCATTTTTACATGTCTGTGCGATTGTTCTTTGGGTTTCATTACGAACGGTTGAGAGCCCTCGTAGTCCTCAGAGATAGTGCTCTAAAATCGTGATTACTTGCATTTGTACATGTCTGTGCAATTGTTCTTTGGGTTTCATTATAAGCGATTGGGCGCTCTCGTAGTCCTCTGAGATAGAGCTTTAAAACACGGCTCTTTGCCAAACCACGAAAGAGTCTAGATCTGCCGCAGAACCTAACCTCTGTATAAGACCAAATTACTTATAAAATTCTTCATACCAAAAATATTCATTACACTCAGGATTATTTTCATGCCATAACATCAAGTTACATCAGTATAAAAACCTCTTGACGCTGTATTGTCTAGTAGATTCAAGTCTCCCGGCTCGTGCGTTTGTGCTTTAATGGTGTTGGAGTACCTCTGTACATGTGTTATCTGATCGCACAATTAGCGGGATAAAACCTTTAATCAATCATGATCAAATGGCTGATGATTTCGAAATAGTGAGTATTAGATCCTCTAATGTCTTCTTTAGCATCACAAACACTTTCGTCAGGATTGAATTACTCACCACATTAAAAAAAATATTTACCAAAAACAAGAATAACAAAATTTTTCAACTGAAGAAAGTCTTTTTTTCGGCTCCCGGAAGCCTAGACTGAATCCTCTTATCTGTACGTTGCGATACTAAGCAAGCGGTTGAGACAGTCATGTAACCTCATCATTTACGTTAAAGGCGGAATTAAGTAGCTGTCTGTTCTGGAGTTTGGCTTTTCTCATTGGACAGATTCGGGGGTATCAGTACTGCTTTCATCGATTTATAAGCAAGTGAACAGTAGTAAGGGCGTTAGTTCAGCGACCCACTGGTGCAGTGAATTTTATCTTTAGTGGAACGTCAAGCACCTTGCTTAGTTTTGCTGTTTATTTTGTTGTCCTTATGGCGTACCTTCGCCAGCAGCCGGTAAACACCCTTTGTCTTGCAGAGTTATCCCAATCATCTGCCAAGGTGTTGAGGCTGCAATATTTACTAGCTCTTCATCTGCCGAAGTCATACTCTCGGATGCGACTGCTCCACACTTCGAGGTTTGTGAGAACCACACAATTTACTTTTGGTGCTCGGCCGAAAAGCAGTCGCATCTCTTCGGGGCGTATAGCAAAAGCCATACGTTCATCATCAACCGGTCAGCGAAAACATCGAGTAAAACGCCGCGCCGGTGTCAGATCAACTGATCGACCTTTGTTAAATCCTAAGCAAATCGTTACCCCACAATCAGGGCAGAATGTTATTGTCAGCGGTGGCTCTTTCGTGAACGACCTGTTTGAAAAGCCCCTCGCTGTCAGAGTTAGTGATGACGTTACTATGACAATTTTCCAGCCGTTAATCGTGCCAGGGACCACCTCATCCCCGATCAAAAGGGCGTTCACCAGCTCTTTCTGTCATGACAGTGATTTAGGTGGTGTGGCACATCCTCTCACGCGCAGCTCTGGAAAGTCCAGCGTGGTATCTTCTTTAGGTCGCACTTACTCTCAGGATGGGGGTGAGTAGACTAGATTATTCAGAGGGCTTTATTCAGAGTTCAAGTTAACCGCTGCCTTAGCAGTTATCGTGTCCCTGAATCTTCGTGTAACTTTGATTGCACTTGATATTAGCGGCACAACAACGGACATTTTACGTTGGCTTAATGTTAGTAGAACTGAATGCCAAGCCAACACTGTTTTTTTTTTTGTGTGTGACATAAAAATTTGCTACGTTTCCCCCAATATTAATTCTCTACTCAGTGAATTCCTGTCATAAAATCTCTATTACCAGTATATCGCCGAGGGCGGAATACGTTTTTGCAACAGGTAGTTCGACCATGTCATTATTCAAGTAATTTGAGAAGGTGCTTCAGTTAATTGTTTTTTTAATTTGTTTTCTAATTATGTTCACGGCGTACGCCACCAAACTGATTGCCACGAGCCGCTTGATATTCGTCGCAACCGATAATTGATAATTGTTAAGATTATGTCATTTACAAATCTGCTTCTTTATCATTGAATATATTGGAAGCAGTTGCCTTATACTGACTACTTTAATTTAGCAAGTAATCTCCTCATCGTTGCTCGATTTCGAACAAAAATGCGAAGTACAAGTAAAAAGTACTAATTTTATTACGCTACTGCGTTTTATCTTTGTACAGCTTGGAATTTTTTAGGACTGGACTGGATGCAAATTATCATCATTTCTGATCTCACGCTTTTGACATGCAATCCATTATCTCTTTCGATATCCTGCGTTAACGCAGCGTTTACCCAATATGCCCTGCATACGAACCTTTGATATACGTCTGATTTCTTTCCATGAATATTTAAATTATTTGCAGTTTTAAGCTACACCCAAATGATCTATTGATTAATATTTCGTGTGCACTCAAAAAAAAAAAAAAAAACCTCGTTTACTTGATATAGCTATAGAAAAGCTATAAAGCTTACTGCTGATTTTTTATTTGGGCAAGAACCAGCTTCTGCATGACAAAAATCACTCATCTCTTTGGCAGAAACTCGCGCCCAGTCCCAAGTGACAGTTGCGGCCCAACAGCGGGCAGAAGCTGCGTATAGACGACAGCGCATGGCACAGGAAAGAGAGCAGACCGCTGTTTTACGGGCTGAGATGGAGGTTGAGCGGGCTCGCATGCTGAAGGAAATGACCTGTGGAAGCAGAAGACCTTCATACTGCTTAGAACTGGAAAATCTAAAGGAAGAGGCACCGGATGACGGTGGGTTTCTTTATATATAAAGTAGCGTCGTAACCAGTTACAGATAAAACCAGTCTTGATTTGATCACAGGAAGGCACCAAATGACGGTGGCGCTGTGTTTTTGATGCAGCATCAATGTCAATTAGAGAAAAAAAAAAACCAAGAAAGAAAAACTAATCGTGATTTGAATCACACTCACCTCTGTCATTTTCCCACGCTTCCAGTGAGTTTACGAGGATTTGATTTAATTTTTTATAGGCCACTTGTGATATTCAACTTTTCTCTTATTGGCTGTCACGATTTTTTTTAAAACTGGTTCTAAGATACTCAATCGAAACGCGCTCTCCTCTACCAGCATAGAGAAACCAGGTTTTTACTACAGTCTTCACGTTTGTTACAGAAATCGTTGTATTGTACTCTTCAAAAACGCAAACCCACCTGATATTTATTTTGAGCTAGTTTTTCAATCGGATATTCTCCAGTTAAACTCGGAAAGTAGTTTTGTCACAAGAAATTGATAATGCATGTCCCGAAATCGGCTAGTAAGACGCGTGAGTAGAAATCTTACCTTCACCTTGCCTCGCCCCTCGCAAACAAATATCGTTGTAGTGCTCCGGAGGTTATAATCTGTTTTCAGTCAAGTAACGGTTATATCGTCTCCTTTATTGCAGTGCGTAAAAACCTGGAGGAATGTCTTAAAGACTACTCCACCATCGAGGAAAAGAATGCACGAAATTCACTCCCCAATGAATACCCAAAGTCTGCTGTTATTATGAGAAGCGAATCAAGGGACGAGACAGGTGCAAACCAGAACACCGAACACCAATCTCAAGAGAGCGATGAAAATGAAAATTTAGAGAGACGAAGTAGTACAGAGCAGAACAGTGATAAAGATCTTTGTCTTAGCGTGGAACAACAGCCTTCGTTACCAACTGGAAAAATTGGCTCACCTCAGGCGTTCCCTGGCAGTGTGCGCATCGAGGAAAACAAGCAGACCCGTGGGTATTCAGGTGATGAAAAGCCCCGACGACGCTCGGGAATGGAACAGATCCTGGCTCTGAAAGTTAACAAAGAGAAAACCATAGAAGAAACCTCCCAAGAAATCGATGGGCCACAAAAACGAAAGAGAAATGAAGAGGCATCGATTGTTCAAGATTCAGATACAAATCAGAGTCAAACTTTTGGAAAAAGAGTGGTCGATTCTAAAGATGTTACGGCGATCACGAGGGACGATTCCGTGGCAGTAAGTGGCGAAAATTCAACGGCGCAGGATGATAGCGTGAAGGTAACGAGTCCTAATGGACCAGTTCCAATAGGTGAGACAACAAACGACGTAAACTATGCTAGTAGTGACACTCATCCGGTCGCAGTTACTGAAAATGTGAACGAAGAGCAAACACGCTTAGAAACCAAAGACAAGAACGATGAAGGCGAACACCATCAACATCTGAACGAGAAAAGTGACAACGCCGCAAACGGTACAGAACCGAGCCAAACAGTGATCAAAGGGTCTAAAGGGCAGGATCCTGAGAAAATAGAGAGCAGTCTTGCGAACATTGCTCTGAGTGAGAATGAAGATGGAAATGTGGGGACAGAAAATGATAAAAATGAACAGTTTGATCAGCTGCGTGAGATCACACTCCAAGGAAAATGAACATCATATATAAAAACAATTGGTCGAAGGACCAAATCTCCTTGGTTTCCCGAATCATTCAAAGGACTTTTAAGCCTGCTTAGCTAAGAGAGGGACAGTGACGTTTCTCGGAAGAGAAACTACTAAAAGAAAAGTAACGCCTCTACGTAAGAAGTAACGTGGTTTGAACTTTTATCTTAGTGTAGTACAAAACTGAAGAAAGCAGGGCTTGAGAACTGTGTCAAAAATGCGTTTGAACCATTGGTTAGATTAACTGTATAAGTATTTTAAATAAACCCATTTTAGAAATCTCTCTGCGAAGAGGCTGTGATGGCTCTGTCGGAGGACAGTTTCACAAGATAAAAAATAAAGATAAATCATAATAATGAAACGAAAAGAAGTGTAAAACTAAACCAGTAAATCGAACATTGTCACTTGACTTGAAGTCCACCATCATGGTGAACCACCTTAAACTATTTAAAATGAGCCACGACGCTTTATCACGACGCTGAATGAGCCATAACAGTAATAATAAGACTTACTTCTACAGCAGCGGCAACTAACTTTGATCCAATGATTATAATAAAAATAATAATAATGATAATCATAGCAATAAAGTTTCTAAAAAATGATGAGAATGATAATCATGTTTTTTTTAAAGTTTAACTCACATGGCTCTACCCTTTTAGACGATGAATGACAACTAAATTAAAGATAGGTCAATCTACCATAGACAAGCTGATATATCATATCTAAATTAATGTATATTCTAATTTGTAAAACAAAACTTTGAACATGTAATAAAAGTTACACGGGGGTTTACTGACGAGCCCAGTGGGCGCCTTTTTTGTGTCGTATGCTAAATGCCCCCACTACAGATCACTGGAAATCCACTTATGTTTGATGCTTTCTCATTATGGAAATCAAGAGTACCAATTTACAAAGAAAAGAACATCTTGGGAACTGTCACATGACTTCTGAAGGGACAAAAAATCAACGAGGTGCATGAGTCTATTTGTTTACCTGGCGTGTGTCAGACCCTTTGTCAGTGGAGACCAACGAGCAGGCGCACCCCCTCCCCCTCGTTTTGTCTTCTGCTTGCCCCTTTTTTTCGCTCTTGTCCACATATTGACAATCGGGAACAGGTTATTGTTTACCGTGCAACCATTTGCAAGAAATCGTTGATTTTCAGGCTGTCCTTCGGTGACCGCAGCAAAGCAATTGAGAGTTGTTAACCAGGTGGAGCCGCAAGGTTTTTATCGCATCAGGTTAGATTGTTTATACATGCCAGCGAAGCGATAACACTCTTTAAGATCACGCCTCCTGGTTAGCTCAATTGGTTACAGCGCCGGATTATGTTGTGCGGGAGGTCGAGGGTTCGAGCCCCGGCCGGACCAATACTCATGGTCTTAAAATAACTGAGGAGAATTTGCTACCTTTCTATAATATCAATAAATGGATAGATATTCTTATCTTCCCGGATAAGGACGAATAAAACCGTAGGTCCCGTCTCCTGCAGGGTTAGGGGCAGGAGACGTTAATTTCCACGCATGAGATTACTTTGTGGTGGATGTCCTCCCCGGGGTGGGATGGTGGGTTACTTGCACGTTGTAAAGCGCTTGGGAGCATCTTCCTATGGACCATGTGCTATATAAATAATAAATTATTATTATTATAAATTATTATCCTCGTAAACTCTTCATTCAAGTGTCGATGTCCTTTGAAGTACGAAGCATCTACTAAAACTAACTATTTTTATTCCAAGAGATGCCATTGATATTCTGACGATAAAAAAAGACATTTTGGGCCAGTTACTTAAACAAAGTTTAGCCGTTGTTTTACAAAACCGCGTTCTAAACTATCTTCCCTTTGGCTGAACCTTTAATCTGAACATTTATATTTGTGAACAGTGTCAAGAGAGCCCAAAGCTAACAGTCGGAGGAAATTTTCTTGGCCCGGATAAAACTACGATTTGGGTTGGACCTCGTTTACATAACCGGCCCTTCATGTTTACTTTTTTCAAATCCTAAGGATTTTTCGTTTCTCTTAGCAGTTTATCCCCACTTAAGGTTACAAGATACTTTCACGGGTGGGTCACAGAAAATCATTTTTAAAGCCAGTGCTTTAAGTTAATCCCATTAAACTGTGTATCATTTTAAAGCTTACAAACTACAGAATTTGATAAATTACATTTTTTAAAATTTTTCTATTGAAATGCAGAAACGATAATTGAGCAGAAGGAGAAAATTACTCATGTGTCTTCGGTCGATTATACGCAGTCTTTGGGAAGTCAGTCGGGAGATATTGTGGTAAAAAACCCCGTGGCCGATTGTCGATTGGCGTTTCGAGTTCGAGCATGTAACTTTTATTGCTGACCCTTGCATTCCTCATCATATTTCCAAAAATGTTTCAAAATCAAAATTTGGCCTCGTTATTGTTTTCTTTGCCGGACTATTGATTTTACTCCGTGCCAATTTTCAGGGGAATCGGTTTAATTCTGTGGGCCACAAAGTCGAAAATGTTTGGCTAATTGGCTCGAAACTCAAAGTGGAGAAAAGCGCCTCCAAAGTTTCCTTCGACGATTTGTTTACTTAGATCCGAATTTGATTTTTTCCTAAATCGCCAGAAATAATGTTCTTATCTACTAGAGTAGTGAAATTCGATAGATTACACCTAGATACTTTCAAAAAAATATTTTTCGAACAATTCATTGCCCTGAAAGTATCTTGTATCCTTAACTACTTACAAAACAACCTATTAAGGTGACAGCTTTAAAAAAAAAAAAAAAAATCGAATCCTTAGTCGCAGAGCAACTGCAGAGCATTTATTTTTTGCCCACGGCAACCGAAAACGGCTCTGGGGGAATCCTTAGAGAAAACCCCTTCTGATTGGCTTATTGGTATATTCTTCTTTGTTTTGGACTCTTCTTTATTTCTATTCATCATGCCAGAGCCGTTAGACAACGTCTTTTCTAAATCCTTTATTTGTCAGAAAAAAACTATGGCAGCCTCATGTTCCATTTCGAGACGAAAGGTGGTAAAAGCTATCTTTAGGTTTCTGTTCCAAGGAATACCCTTTACTATTTTGCAGACGACACCTCAGAAATTCACAAGATTCTTAATTTTCAAACTTATATGTCTTGCCACAGTCTCTTTGTCGAGGGAAACGCAACCAGTTGTACCAAATATCACCCCATGAATTTTATTCGTTTTGGGGAGAAATCAATACACAGAAACTTCTGATTTCATTCATTATTCAGAAGACAAAACCATTTTCAATTTAGCTCGTCGCTCCGGTTACATCTTGATTTCCCGAGCTTGTCAAATTTTATCGATAACAAGGTCATAACAATCCTGTTTCTTTATATTTTTCTTTCTTTCCTGGTGGAGAATGTAACCAAATTAAGGAGTCATCATGGTAACAGATCACAAAGGACTCTATTTTCCCTCATGTCTCTATTGTTAAGCTTGCTAAGCCACAATTATATGTAGCTGCGCACAACGCGTCCAATATGCAACTGGTTTAGTAGGTTTAACATTCATCATTCATTATTGCCGCAAGCATTAATCGAATTTTTATTAACATCTGC
This sequence comes from Stylophora pistillata, assembly GCF_964205215.1. NCBI lineage: Eukaryota > Metazoa > Cnidaria > Anthozoa > Scleractinia > Pocilloporidae > Stylophora > Stylophora pistillata. Next base: position 28,052,336 of record NC_142522.1, read on the forward strand.
GTACAATTTATTGTCATTTCAATGGGCTTTTTCAACCCCATTTTACCAGTAGATGCGAAGATTATCGCCTATTTGCGCTGAAAATGTTGGAACCATGTGGGTAACTTGGTAAATTTGAGCATAGTGAAGGTAAGGGAATGACTAAGTACGCAGACACATAAAGTAAAGTATATTAGAGGAGACAATTGATTTGAAAAACTCGTTTCATTTTCGTGATTCGATTCCCATATGGCTTACGTTTAACGATTAGAGTTTGCAATTTGTATTTTCGATTTTTTTTTCTTTTTCTTTCTCTCCTCGAGCTTCATAGCACACAGACTAAAAATGGACTACATTTCTAACATCATAGCTGATTAACAAATTTAGCCCTTTATAACGTGACGGAAATAGTGGAAGACAAGAGTCACCTCTCTCGAAATGCTTGTCATTATAGGAAAGAGACTTCAAAGGTAGAGGCAGATTCACATTTAGACGACGCAATGTTTTCTTGAAGCATTATAACCGTTTTCATATCGAGCAGTTGAAGCTATCCAAACCCATAATCTTGTCTGAAAAAGGAAGAAAAAATAAGAAAGGTATTAGCAAGCAGCCTAACTCCTGCGCAGTTGAAAAGGAAGTGATAACGTTGTTTTTAAAACTTTGTATACGTGTTGGCGTACTTTCATGAAAACCAAATCAAGACTCACTAGGGACACTTTCATTTTAGCTCGATCAGAATTAATCTTTGTAAATGTAATATGTGATTTTCATAGAGACGGTAAGACGTGTACAAATTACTAAAGCTGCAGTATAAACACTGTAATAAAGAGGCGAGTGAAAGATTCACGCAGAGATGTCAATTATGCAAGCAGTCTACCGATTTAAACAAACCAAACTTCAATGAAAGTGAAGGTTCCCTGTGGCCATTAAGTGTCAGTCATCATCATCATCTTTATTTGCCTTATTTTAACAATTAAAAAATAGTTAATTACAGCGATAACAGTTAGAAGGTGAGGAGACCCAAAAAGTCACCAGGCTTATGGGAGAGCCACCTCACTTACAATAATAAATTAAGTAAAGAAAAAGTGCTGCGAATGTGCGGCTTGGCCAATTCAGTGATTATTTAAGTAAAAACTCTTGCAATTTCGCTTTAAAGCTGAGAAAGTTTCACGAACGAGTGTTCACAGCTAGATTGTTTTCACGACTGGATTTTTTTTAGAAGTAAAGGCTTCTGTTTGGTGATACATCTCACTGAAATTCAACAACGACAAGAAAAACATCGAATGTAAAAATATACATTTCTTTCAATCCCGTATGTCTGTAAAGCCCGCTAAGATCATGTAGCTACACTCTAGAAAAATTTCAATATGGCTATTGTTATTATCATCATTATGTTGGAAATCCGTGCATCTCAGTTTAAGTTTTGTGACGCGATCATAACATAATGGAATATTTAAAATAATTTGAATATATCAACAAAGTTGAAATGGTAAATTGGCCATCGTTACGATTATAAAAGCTGACGTTTCGAGCGTTAGCCCTTCGTTGGAGCGAATAGAGGAATTGTGGGTTGTGTGTGCTTTTAAAGGCAGAAAATGGAGCTACGTTATTGGTGGGAACATGGCAACGAGAAAAACACGAATAAAGTTAGTGGGATGAAAAGCGTTCGTTTATACCTGAGAGATTTAGACTGCCGGTTTGAAAGATGAGCTTTTGTCCAAGAGTTTTACGGCTTTCCGTACTACCTAAGCGTAAGGAAAGACCGCAGATTGCCATATGTTGCGTAGAATGATTAGGTAAATTAAAATGTCTAGCGACTGGTTTCGATGTGTCCTTGTCATTCCTCTCCACGTCGCGAAGGTGTTCTCGGAATCGGTCACCTAGTCTTCTGCCTGTTTCGCCGATGTAAATCTTTTTGCAATAAGTGCAAGGAATATTTAAAACCCTAGAAACGACTGATCTTTTTGAATACTTTCCTTTTTCTCCCCTCCTGACCAACTTTGATCTACTTATACTGACACAACCTCACAGGCAATTATAGAACAAAACAAAATTGATTAAAAGAACCGTTTGGTTTCAAATATCATTCCGATCTTATGTGGTAGTGGCTTTGATTTTGTAAAATGTGAATAGTCATAAAAAAGCTATCCACTGCGAAGCGACATAATATTAACGGTACTAATTTACAGATTGCCCAACTATCTCCACATCTTCCAATGCTCTTTCTGCTTACTAACAAATTAGGTACAAAATGGTGAGGTTCGATGAACCAAAAAAGAATTCTTGCGGGGAAAGAGTTTAGTAGACACACGTCACTTTTTGTTATTTCTGGATCAAGACAGCTTGACTTTCCAAATATCGACTTACCCGGGCATTGCGGTCTCCAGCTGCTCTATGTCAGCATGTGACAGGCTAACCTTCGCCATAATCACGAATAGAATTGACATTTGACTAGAAGCCATTCGTTCTATGCCAGAAACTTGCGCCCCAGAATATGTCCGATTAATTACAATCATTTCAATGACCCGTCGTTTTCGAATACGGCTATTAGTATACTTAACAGGAGACGAAAAAAGTTAGTCTAAAATGCCTTTCCTTTATTTGTGGCCACTGCCTCCTATTTTATTATTGCAATTTGGGAGGCGAAGCCACATATGTTGTCTAGTTGTGTTAGTAGCAAGTAAAGCAAAATAAGTAAAAAAATCCGGAACGTTAAGGTGCATGTTTGGGGTGGTCAGTCATTTACTCGACCATCTCAGTTGACCCGCAGAACAAAAACACCACACTTTTATTTCTTCTTTTTTTTTTTTTTATTTCTGAAAGTGTCGTGTTTTTGTCAACGAAAATTTGAGGATGCATCCCTTCAAATATAGCTTGGCTAATCAAGTCGTTCGGAATTCTAAGAAAGAGAATAAATTTGTGCAAAAGGAATTATCAATTTTATTATAAGCAGTTTTATGATAGCTCTGAACCTTCATATCATAACAAGACGAATCATGGCAAGACAAATCTCGATGCACTGATCGCAATTCGCCGATAAATAACGAGACGTGCCAGGCTGGTTTTCAAGTTACAAGCGCATATACTTATAAACGAGTGTCTCCAAGAGATGGTGACTTTGCTATGGTGACATTGGTGACATTGCAGTCGTTCTTTGGTAGTGTTGCGTGACATCCCAAGAAAACGACTGGGATGACCTTTCAAACTTTTTTATTTACTCATTCCGAGACTTATCTATATCCGCAAATAGCCATTGTTAGTCTATGATGGGTGAGTATTTAAGACCGATATAACTGACTTCACTATCTAAGCTAACTTCCTAAACTGAATTGGATCAGTGTTGGAAATGCTTTTGATTGAACGAATTTTGCGGTCAAGAAGTAAGTTAGAGTTCGGATAGTACATTTCATAATCCATCAAATATTTTAGCTCGCGCGCGAGTGGTCTTAACGGATCACGTGACTAAATATTCCTTAGCTAAAACTGGGTGATATCCGTGGATGTTATCTGAGTGATGTTCTCCAATTTTCAAATCTAACTTCCTATACAAAAAGTCTTCGTTTACAATTTTGATTAAGACGAGATAACGTTTTGTGGTTACTACAGAAGTAGGGAAATATTTGTTTGTTCATAAAGTCGTACATGAAAACACTTCAAAGAAAGCATCCCATACAGCAAACAGGAAGCTGTTCGTAAACATTTTTTCACGCGAGATGCAAAATATCTAAAGGATAATAAAAACTACAGCCTCGCTTTTGCGCAAAAATATGCTCGCATCTTTGTTCTTGAACATTATCCGTCCCTCGAAGCTCAGAGTTTTCTTCGAGCTTCGTTCTTGGAAAACTGTTCGCATCTTGGAAGAGATAATGTCCCCGGACAAATATCGGTGCATTTTTTCGCGCCAGATAGAGGCTATTCTAATATAGTTTGTGATATTTCACTTTTGTTATAATGATTTCAGTATTTTAAAAAATTATTACCTGTTAAGCAATGATTGGATTATTGTGATATCAATACAAGGAAGCAGGCGATATTGATCCATATCCAAACAATCAGTTTTCAGCATGACGCGGAGACCATTTTGAGCTACCTCAGCGAGCGTGGTTACACTGACAATAATGGCATCGATCTCCTTGAAAAGGACAGCGTTTTAGACAACAGGGGAGAATTTGAAACATTAATATTTTTTACATAAAGATTGGTTTACTAAATCTAGCCTCGTAATGCCTCCCGTCTAGACTGAAAAAGTAGTTTATTGAATTGAACATGAAAAAAACACATATGTGGGGAGATTTCTAAGCAGTTTTCTTTGTGGAGAATTATTTTGGGATCCACGTTAAGGTAAATGTAAGGTATTTGAAAATTTAACGAGCATACTCAAAGATAAATCTACAAGACAACGTTTTCACAAGTCTTCTAATTTCGTGCTAAGGAATCTCTCTTATCTCTTATGGAATCCAAAATCCTTCACGTACTCTGCATAATCCCAAGCGATGATCCCAGATTAATATAAGATTTTTAAGGTGTGGAAATATTATCCTTCTCGTTTGTGATTCGACAACGCGATCCCTCTGTCAATATTGGTAAGGAAGCTATAATTTAAAATCCCGAGTGTTAACACCCAGATTCGCACCGAGAGTCGCAGGTGAAGCGAGCGGAGCTGTGTAGGTGCATTTTGCAAATTTAAGGTTTCTGTAGAAGTGTGCACCACCCTTCTAGTTGTCACCAGATTAAGCCGAGCGAGAAGTAAGTTGTTTATTTATTATTCAATCACGTGATGAGCTAGCTCTTGCATTGAAGATGCTCTGATGTGGTTGAAACTTTTATCAAAACTGTTGTCCGTACCTACTGCTTATATAAAAGTATTTCGTTTATGGCCGGCACCTTTCTTGGAAATTTTTGCTAAGCTCGAACGTTTGTAATTGTTCTCTATAGTTTGGGTCATTGCAACGAAGTTCTGGGTGGTGAACTAGGTAAAAATAATTTTTTTTTGCACCATGCAGGCCCATATCTAGTAGCTGTTAGCGCATGGCCGATTGTCAAAACAAGATTAAATGTATTTGATATTGAAATGTTCTACCAGAGTTCGGCACAACTAGGACTTTTGTTATTTGAGAACTTTTGCTGTAAAGCAAATTATACCGTTTTTCAATTGATACGTAAAATACCGGAATGACCGAAGTTGGTTCAATATATTTTTTTTTCTCAAAGCTGTTTGAGATCGAATCTTACACAGATGCGTTTGCGACAAGAACTGTATCGTTTTAGTTTGACAAATTAAAATCCTTATTGAGTTTGTTTATTGTTGTTGTTGTTTCTTTTTCAGTTCTCCAGTAAAAAAAAATTTTCTACGCAATGCTTATAGTTATTATCATATGACCATACAGCATTTAAAAAGATCACCTAGACTATCTCTTGAGCTTAAAAGCACAGCTATTTAAAATGCTCGAGAAAAAAACATAAGGAAAAAGGATACGGTTCGTTTTCTCGGCCGCAAAGCTAAAAATGTAAGGCATTTGTTTTCTTTGCTTTGATCTGATTTTATATTGTACTCTCTCGTAAAATGAAGAATATCAAAAATCTGAAGTATGACAGAAAAGGTCACCAATCTAGATTATTGATAAACCCAGCACAATTTTACTAGATGAAAATTAATGTCCTTTAAGTTAAAAAATTTTTTCGTGTTATCATTCTTGAGGAAATTCTGCTTCGAAATAATTGCTCTGACTGAATTTTGCTCATGTCGGAGAGATAATCGTTAATCCTTTCATCGGAGAAAAAATTTCATACTTTTAGTGATCGAATGTCAACATTTGACGTGAAGTCCATTTGTCTTCATTATGATCGTCCAAGACTATTAATCACCCTCCATTGCCTCTATTTAACGGCTCTTTTTTCGAATTGGCCGGTCATGACTGATTAGATGTTTAATCTAACTTTCAGATTCATTTTAGGCTGATAAAGACGTGTTTCGTTTTGTTTTTTTTTTTTAATTTGTTTGCTTGCTATTCACCATGACAACAGCAAGCAAACAAAGTGGTGCAATATATATTCACTCTGTGATATTTTGCCAAGTGGCTAAGTTTGTTCATCAGAAGCAGGCAATTTACTTACGCAGCAAACGTTACTTTCTAAAGCTCTCTGAAATTATGATCTCTCTCTGCGCTAAATGGTTTCTATGATTAGAGTTATGTTGTTTAATCGCCAAGAATTAAAAATGCGAGTTAATGTAAACAAAAAAAGAAGTGAACAGAGCGCTGGATCCGTTTCTAAGGTTTCTGAGCCTCAGCTACTCGGGGACTACTAATAGTCCCTTTTACAGTTGTGGGCTTGGTGGCCAAGCCTTTGAACAGGAGTGAGGCTAAGGGTGACCCTGTTGTGGTAGAGACCTGTATCTAGTTAGCATGATAACAAAGTAATTTGCATTTGAAAAGCAGCAACATCTCTATCATAACAAGGTCACTCTAAACCTCACTCCTGTTCAAAGGCTTGGCCACCAAGCCCACAACTGTAAAAAGGAGTATTGCCGCGCCGTTCTGTTATTGTATCTCTATCATCTTCAGTGGCGCTAAAACGAAATTCACCGCTGCTAGGTGTGTCTCTCAACGGAGACCAACACCTCTGTATCACTGGAATTTAGGAGCATTGCGAGGATTCTTGTTATGATTATGCAGTATGGCCGCGTTCATTCTAGAGGAGAGGGGGAGAGTACTTGTGCATCCAACAATCAACTGGGCTTTAAACCCTTGCTTACAAATTAATTTTTTAAAAGAGAGATGTAATTAGCCTCTCCGTTTCTCGTTCGTGTTACTGATATTGAGAAGCCAATGAAATTTTTTATTTTTTTGGCCGGAAGAGAAAAAGTGTGACTTATCATTATTCTTAAAGTAGTGAGATGCAACGTGATAACAGGAGATTAAGATGGTATGGAAAATGTTTAAACAATTGAAGGATTTAGAAATTATTACTCCCTACGTGAACAACGGATCAAGAGAAAGCCCTGAAGCAGCGTGGAGCGTCTACACAAAAGCAGGGCCAGAAGGGTGGGTGGGGTAGATCATGAGGTCAAATACAATAGATCCCTGTTAACTCGAACTCCCAAGGCAAAATAAAAATGGTTCGGGGATTTGAGTGATCGGTAATGATGTTGAATATCAAGTATCTGTTAATAATTAATAAGGAATCGTGTTTTAACCTTTCTTGCGCAATCAATAGTCATTTTCTCTCGTGTTACGAGAGCTATTTGTTTCTTTTTTCTGTTATAAGAATGTTTAGTTTGGGAAGTTGAAGTAAATATATTGCGTTTTCATAAATGTTCTCACGTTCGTGTCAATCGCGATTAGAGGTTGGGACGTGTCAATCAGCTATGTTCTGACATTTTGATGTTTATCAGTGGACCGTCGTTTTACGAAAAGCTCGAGGTATCGGGGTAAATTTGAGCCAAGGAAGAGTAAAATTAGTTCGAGTTAGCGGGGGGGCTCGAGTTAACCGGATTCGAGTTAGCGGGGTTCTAATGTGCACGGAAACTGATATTTCTTACCGAAAGCCAGGTCACTTGTTCAAATAAATATCTTGCTCTGCAAGCTACGTGCTGAAATAGGGTAATGGTTACTGAGTTAAAGCTGAAGCATGCTATAAGCTCCTGATAAGAGTGTATCTTAATGCAATTTTCACTGCCAATAATAACTAATCCTTCCCTCGAACCACTGACGCACTGATATTTGCATGTGATTAATTTATCTGAGGCAGATGCGTTTACCTCAGCTAAAAAAAGGGGTAAATGAATAGTGAAAACTGGCGAAGGAAAGAATAAAAGTACTTTTTTTAAGTAGTCAGTACTTGCCAGTACCCCTAGTCCAAACTTAGCTAATTTCACGTTTCGTAAACTGACTTCGAGTACGTGCCGTGGTTTCGTCACAATTAGATGTTGACATCGAGTGCTTTAAATCATGCTAAATGTTAAACAAAAGAAATTTTCGTGGACTGCCGGTTAATTTTTAAATCGCTTCATTTTAGGAATAAGTTTAGAAGTTGATTGCTGTTGTTTGCTGCTAGCTCAAGGAAGTTGGCAAGATATTGAGTGACAAATTCTGAGGAAAAGCAAGATTATAGTAGGTCTTTGCCGTTATCACAGATTTATTTAAAAACATGAATCTTTGAGTGTTAGTTTTTTAGCATACTTTGGGAAAACATAGTGTCATTACAGTATCTCGAGCATCAGTAGATGGCATTTTTGAGAAAAGGACTAAGGAACTCCTCTTGTCAGGTTTCAACTCTAAAAAGGCTGAAAAGAAAAGGTGAGGGGAAAAAAACTTTAAAGAAATAAATGATTTTCAAAATCATTTATTTCTTTAAAGTTCTTGGAAATAACGTGAAATTGTCGAATCTAGCAAGGTGCATGGCTGTCATGTTCATCGATACATTTTGTTGACAAGAAAGCACATTCTAACTGTTGTGCATTACAGTTAATTCAATATAGAGCGAAGATGTCATTTCGATCCTTTTTTTTTTATTAGAAAAATGTATCTTATCATATGGAGTTCACTCTAAATCAGGCCGCAGAGGCAGCACCTGTCTAATTATACTTCACTTAGGGATCTCTAAATCCCACAGGGATCAACGAACGCTTTTCATTCCACTAATTTATTCGTGTTTTTCTCGTTGCCATGTTCCCACCAATAACGTAGCTTCATTTTCTGCCTTTAAAAGCACATACAACCCACAATTCCTCTATTCGCTCCGACGAAGGACTAACGCTCGAAACGTCAGCTTTTGTAATCGTTACGGTGGCCAATTTACCATTTCAACTTTGTTGCTATATCCAAATGATCTCTAATATTGCGTGTTTGCAGCCATTAGCCTACACTTTGAAAAACAGATGCCCTTTGTAAAGTCAAAGAGTTTTAACTAAATGGTTTGAAATCAAGTGTGATAAATTCAAAACCAAAACAATCTCGTCTAAGAGCCAAAATGTTAAAACAAAGCACCGACGATGTTTTTCATTATTCATCGCACTTTTCTACGCTGACGGAGACAGAAACAGAACTGCAAGATTATAACCGCTTCATAATTCGTAGTTAACAGAATTCATGCAAAGTTTGATAAAGATGTGTGATGGCGATTAGACTTTAGGTTTTATTTATTTTGTGCAAAGGAAGTTTTGGGGAGTTAAGCTAGTCAAGACGACGACTGAAGACATAAATTAAAAATGCATTTACAGTGCTTTTCGATCATGTATCCAAAAAAAAAAACAACAACAATAAAGTAAGGAGGACATCCTGTCGGAATGCAGTGTAATAATTTGTCATAATTCATTTCGGGTCGATGACGGAGAAGGTGGTCGCCCAATCTTCCGAGCAACGAGGCTCCTGTATAAAACGCTCCGGCGACGAAAAAAAAAAAGAAGAAAAATGAGCATGAAAACTAGGTAAAAAAACCTAGAATGTATAAGGTTAAATATAAAATAGGTGACGGGATCCTAATAGAGTGTATAAATGCATTAGAATATTAAAAGTATATAAGAATAAAAATGATCAATGAAATCCATAGGCTGTGACAGAGGCACCCTTTAAAATCAGTATGACTTAATTTCCTAGGAAATCCGGAGATAGAGTTCTGTTTGATTGAGTTATTCAAGTTATTCCAGTACGGAGAGACAACGTAGGAGAGCGAAATATTTACAAAAGAGCTAATATACTATAATTGCTCTACATTGACATTTGACATTGGTTTGGGCTGTTTATAGAGGCCTTAGTGCAAAATTTACTTACAGCATGAGCCCTGCATACAGCTATTCTTTTTAATTGGTTACCTTGTTATACTGGGCTGACAAAGTTTGGACATTTGCATGAGAAACGACGGAATTTCTTGTATAGTCGAATTTTACAACGCATTTAACGCTGTATAATTAGGTTACCCATGATAGCTCGTTGAAGCGCAAATGAATTTTGCGTATAGGCATATGATCATAAAGTGCTTGCTTGTAAAGACTTGCCTAGTGGGACCACAAATCGACCACTTGATCAAATGAAAATGCACTGTCCCAAGGGGTTTAAAATAGTTGTTAATTTTTTCATCCTAATAGTCCATGGGAGATTGCAAGGACATGGAAGCGTTTAATTAACAGTGATCTACGTTGTACAACGTGTTAATGGGGACGAAGGTATTTATAACAAGGATTAGATAGAACCTGTAAGCAGTCTTGAGTGCTAAGAAACGATCAATTCACGATCAATGTGGCCGCTGATTGGTTGCTCAAGTTGTCTCGACCGATCGACTGATCGCCGGTTTAAACATAGTTAGTAGAGGGGGACTGGTTAGGAAAGCCGGCGAACTTCTAAGAGTGAGCCTATTGTTCGTGTTTTTATGTTGAAAGTACCGTCACGTGACCGCGACCCTGCACGCAACACCAAACAAACATGGCGTCGGTAGGGACTTCTAGTACTGATTTTCTGTTTGGAGACGATTTTGATGCTATATTTGAAGCTCTACTAACTATGGTTTAAATCAGTTCTGGTTGTCGGGGTAATGCTTCGCTGCTATATGCGAAAGCGGTACAGAAGGATCTTATGAGTGGCTGTTGTTCAACGTTACTGAAGTTCGCAGAATTTAATATATTAGCATTAATCATTATTTTGTGAAGGATAGCTTTAAAATTTACTAAAGTCGTCTTAAAGCATGTTCATGGTTGTCCGTTTTCACTGAACTGTTCTTTCGACTTGCACCAACCCTTTAACGTTTGGCTAAGTATAACCAAATTAGTGAAAGTTTAAACTATTTGTATTCTCTTGACAATATCAATACATTAGCAGCAAATCAGGTGATTAGGAAAAATAACAACTAAATTCTCCCATATACTTTGTAAGAAAAGGCTCGACAACATGAGAATTGCGACTCAGATCTCAGGAGGTAATGATTTATTACAATACCATCCCCGCTAACTGGAGTTATTATACATTAGACTTACTATGAAACATCTGATTGATCGAAAGCATTCAGTCAAAATTCAGTAGCATGTGAAGTTGACATGAAAATCATCCCAACATTTGCAGCAGACATTTGGTTATGCCGGTCGGGTTCAAAGTTTTCCTAGTTTTCAAGCCCCTCGTCCGTGTAGTGTTGTCAAAATTGTAATGGCTAAACGCTTCGCCTCTGTTTCCGAAGAGGACAACAAAAACAAGTATAAAAATTACGAATGAAAATTTGAGCCACATTTTGAATCGCAAGGTAAAACTGCTTTGGCCAGCGTTCTGAAGAAGTCTAAGCGGGCGTTAAAAAAATGTGATGGCAGCCCGTACTCGAAGAGATACGTGTCTTCTTTACGATTTTGACTAAACAGGCATTTCCTGGCAAAGGGGACTGACATTATCGATCAAAAACCCAAAATTCATCGAGGTGAACAAAGTATTTCCAGCGAAGTATGTTGATTTAAAGCGGCGAAATAAAAAACTTTTCATACATGGCAGATCACAAAAGCCGCTCGATGCGTGTGCGAATCAGCTAAGCGTCTTCGTTTGCAAATTTTTTTGGAAAGTATAATAGAACAATTACTGAATTTGGTTTTCGCATGATAGCGTGAATTATCAAAACCTCGTGTCTTAATTCACGATATAATGCTCACGATATAATGCTCAACCTCATACAATAATTGCTTATTGTTAAGGGGCAGGTGGGCCTTTCTTACTCATTCAAGGATATTACCCAGGTTGGCATTAAATACTGATCGTTATGTGGCCTGGGTTTAACTCCATAGACTGACCACGTCACTTCTACCGAAGGTGACCGAAAGTTTTTGCCAGGTACAAAGCGAGAGCTAACTTATAACCATGTTGGATGCGACAGACATTTTCTTGCAAGAGTTCAGTACAGTTGATGGTGTCTCTCAACCGTTACACAAGCTCGAAAGAAAGCTCTTTACAGCCATAAAAAAAGGAGATCTGGAAAAATTCAGAAGTATTCTTGACTATTCCCAACCAAAATGCGACCTCAATTGTGTCAACAAATCTGGCAAAACATTCTTACAAGAGGCGGTAGATGTGGAAGATACTTCTGTCCGGAGCGACATGATCAAGATCCTGTTGAGCGGAGGAGCCGACCTGGATCTAGCCTTGTTGTACGCTGTGCGTGATGATGACGTCAGAAGCTTGGAAATTTTGCTGAAATTCTATGGTCCCCCGTTGCTGAAAATTTCTCCGCCATTGTCTTCATGCATCAGGAAGTATTCAAAACACGAGCTTCACATGACACCACTGATCCTGGCGGCTTGTTTGCAGAATTTCCAAATTGTGAAGCTTCTTCTAGAGCACGGATTTACCATTTCTGATTTGCAAAGTGATTCTCAACGCCCTATTGAAGTCGTCAGCGAGAAGCTGGGGCCTGCCATGCTCCGATTGAACAGATATCGAGCTCTTGCAAGTCCTGTATACCTTGCAGCTTCATTTCTAAAAAACCCGTTCAGTGGTCCGGATCCTGTTCATCGCGCATGCGTTCTTAACAAGAAACTGTCTGACATTGCTGAGCAGGAGTATGAGTTCAGAAAAGAGTATTTGGATCTCAGCGATGGTTGTAAAGAATTCGCCGTGGATCTTTTGAATGAATGCCGTTCAATGAAAGAGATCAGGTGTGTTATGGAGATGCAGAGCGAAGATAACGCGCTACCATACGTCCAAGGAAAGCTCAGTCTGAACATTCTGGAGTTTGCCACCGTCACCGAAAATGAAAAGGTATTTTTTCTGAGTTGTAACGTAACTGCAGTGCACAATTATAGGCTATCTCAATCAATTTAATTAAATATTTTTAAAATTGTTCCGGGCGCAAGACTACTATCCCCAGGGCGATAATCTTTAAACGCATGCACACGGCGCTTCTACGATCAGCCTTTGTCTCAGGCCAGCGAGGACTGAATGCTGCTCTTTTATAAATTGATGCAGCTCTAATAATCCTGAACACATGGCTGACAATGTTGAAGGCGATTCATTTGTTAGACTATACGCAAGTCACCGGCTGTTTCGCGCATGAATAAAGACACCAGTCGAGTAACGATTGCATGACGTTCGTCGTTCTATGGCCAGCGCCTACACGACCACGTATCGAATGGTTGCGAAAATTTCTTTTATTCAAGAGATTTTAAGAAAATACATAACATATTTAATTTAAAAAAAACATATTTCGACAGTTCCTCTGTCATGTTCAGTTCTAATTTACACCAAGTAAAAAGTTGCACTTTTAGGGACACCAAGTAAAAAGTTGCATTTTTTAGTGGACTCAGAATGCTAATTGGACGTAACAGCAAAGGAAACATAACGATGTCTACAATTACCAAGAAAGTTTTACTTTAACATTATGGAAAAAGATTCGAGGGATTTCAGTAAGTTTTGATGTCTTCGTAAAAAGCCAACGCTTCGTTAAGCATTACTTGACTAAATCCTCCGGAACTAATTGGGTTTACAGGGCTGCAAAAACCTATTGGACAAGAATTAAAGAAACGTTTTACCCTTTGCATTTGCAGTTCGTCAGCCATCCTTACAGCCAACTTGTGTTAAATTCTGAAATATACAGAGATGTCCCATTCTTGGAAAAAAGTTCGTGGAAGCAGTTTGTCTTGATACTACTGGCTTTTGTCTGGTATCCTCTATTCTTCATGGCTTGGTTGGTGTTAGACACTTTTTTTCCCAAGCACGAGATGTCAAGAATGTTTCACTCTCCCTGCGTAAAGTTCCTTGTTCATTGTGGTTCCTATCAGACATTTCTTTTCATGCTGTTTTTGTCTTCATTCGCGTTTCAGAGCAATTTTCTACAGTACGCCATAACGGGTGAGTGATGGGGAAGAGATATATATAATTTTGTAAGTTTACATCTGGATGTCATTATTTTAGCTTTTCTTGCTTAAATTCCAAGATTGATATTGGTAAACAGCCGGCGTCGAGCAGTAATTTGCCCGACCGCAATCTTTGGTTATCTTTGGCCACTAAGTATGAGGTAGCAGGACCTCTCTACAAGTGACCTCAATAGGACAATGCCTCTGTAAATATTGACTCCGTGTCACTCCAAAAAAACCTCGAAAACGCTAAAACGATTCAACGGCAATAAACAATTCCAATAAGCACTTCGCGATTTACGGCATAATGACATTTCAGCCACTAACTAAACCTCAGGTGGAACTTTAGCAAGTCACACCGTGACTTGATGTGTTCAATATGATAGTGCAGTGTTAGTCACACGAAACTGCACACACTTTCCTATACAAAACTTTGTTACGTCATCACAAGCCTCCCTGTTAAATGTATGTCTTGGTGACTTGACAATTCCTTCTCGTTACACAGATTGGCTGATTTTGTTGTTTGTGCTCGGACATATAGTAGATCTCGTCAAACAATTCTACCACGTGGGAAGAGTCCGTTTCTTTTCCAGCTACTGGAACTACCTGGCTGTTGCAACAGTGTTGTCATTCATTCTTCATTACATCCTTTGGTGGTCCGGCCGCTCAGTCCTTATAAAGAAACTGGAAACTATGACGTGGGCCAACCACGCCGACGACTTTTCGTACACGATCGTCTTGGTCTCAGACTGTCTCTTTGCAGTGGCAATACTTCTGGCCTTTACCCAAAATCTGGCCTTTATCCAGTCCAACTCGACTATTGGTCCTCTACTGCAAGCTTTTATGAGAATGATGTTCGATGTGATGAAATTTTTCTTTTACTTTATATTTGTCTTTCTCGCGTTTGTGGTGAGCTTCACCAAGCTCTACCTACAGTATGCCAAGGCCAGACAGCATTTCCATAACAGTTCAGCTGATTCGAATCAAACAGATCCTCTTCATCTTGAAAGGTGAGTCTAAGTGGTTTGTGTCGTGCTTCATGCCAACTTGGTTACTTCGGCAAGTCAAAGAAGGGACAAAAAAAAAACCCTAGTTCTTCAGCACGTGCTACGTGCATAGAATTTTTTGCTGCTGATCTAACACGTGAAATCTTTCACTTTCTTTTGCTTCTTCGGATACCAACCGGAAATATCCGAACATGTTCGCTGTGTTTGACTTGTTTTGATATTATTTGAAAATGAAAACAACGAAAAAAAAGAAAAGTTCGTCAAATTTTCATCTTGGTTAGAACAGAAGAAATAACTAATTTTAGCAGTCAGTCTCAAATAATTTAACGGTACGTATTTTGAAATTTCTTAACCATTATATGGATATTATGGAACTTATTAGCTGTTCGAAAAGAGAGGATATATCTTCTCTTGCTGTTTGATAATTCAAATGTGTACTTTCTGTCTTGCAGTATTTTAGACAGCACGAATACAATCTTTTGGTCACTATTTGGTCAGATAGACCCTAGCAGTTTTAAAATTTCTGAGGCTGAGTATGGCGTCATTTGGAGAACTGGAATGACCTTGTTTGGTGCGTTTAACATCACAGCGGTTCTGGTAGCCCTCAATATGCTGATCGCGATACTCAACGACTCTTACGTCCAGATAACAGTAAGCTTTACTCTTAAAAAAATTGATAAATTTATTACTGTCACAAATGGTGTTAGTTCTCATTGGTTCGAGCAAGTTTCCAGTATTGTACCGACAAAATCACTGATAATTCATTCTGTTTAAGTCATTCGCGTAACTTCTCAGATAATGATTCGACACTTCGTTTTCTGACAGGCCAACTTGGATGCTGAATGGAAGTTAACAAGAACCAGATTGTGGTTAAACTGGATTTCCAAGAAGGGGGTTCTTCCGCCTCCTTTTAACTTGGTATATCTGTTTGTCCCCATTGTAAGCTTTTTTCAGCGTCTTGTCTCAGCTTGCTGCTCGGAGAGGGCCTTGGTGAGTTAAACTACTAATTTATTACACTGAGCAACATAGAGAGAGTTTCCTCCTAAATTGGGTTTAAGGCAAAATTAATGGCGCAATGAAGAAACCACCCAGATATCAATAACATTTATTGACAGCTTAAGATGTTTCAGTAACACTTAAACTAAAACTGACCTGTTAAATTATCCAGTTACTCATGTGATTTTTTTTTTTCGTTTTGAGTTCCGATCTGAATAACCAAAAAGCCATTTCCCTTTTCCTCCTTTTAATTTAAATGTTAAGCTGAATGTGCTAATGTAACTTATTGTTAGACAGGGATGGCGTAGTGGTGAGAGAACTCGCCTCCCACCAATGTGGCCCGGGTTCGATTCGTTGGTTCTCTTCTCTGCTTGAAGGGTTTTTCTCCGGGTTTTCCGGTTTCCTCCCTCACTGTAAGCTGTGCTCCAAGATCACACATGGACCGTATAGCGGCTGCCAGAGGCGCCTTTGTAAGCTTTCGGTTCGGCCCTGTGGAGCTGCGTCGTTGCTGTACTTTGCGACGGCGATTAGCAGTGACAATTATAATTATAATTATAATTATAATTATAACTACATCACAAATGGTGAACGCCATAGCGTGTACTATTGAGTTATGGATGCACGCGGGAGGTTGCTAAGCACGAAAGAAGCGTAAGAGTCGCGTTCACCATTTGTTTTATAACATAACTTTCTGAGCTACATCGCAAAAAAATGTTCGTGTAGTCTTACATGACAAGAGAACACAAGCGCGCGAAAATTCATTTATAACAACCGACTGCTCACCAGCAACTCAATAAAGTTTAATCACCCTTCCTGAAATACCGACCAAAATCCTCTTTATAAGGCCTGTATCCAACAACCGGTGAAAGAGTTCAGCAGAACTATGAACAAACTGTGGTGTTTACCATTTGCTTTATAACATAACATTGATACATTGTAATAAGAGTTCCCTTTTATTTAACAAATCTTACATGATCAGAAAAAACAAACGCGCGCGGAAAAATAGTCTTAGCATTTGCTCACGTCAGCAGCATACATCCATGGGCAAATAGTTGATGCTGAACTAACCAATCAGAGCGCGCGCTTTGCTTTAGTTATGTTATAATTAACAATTATTCCACGAGCGCGCGTTGGATATGAGATGATAGATAGCCAACTCGGCGCTACGCGCCTCGTTGGCTATAATCATCTCATATCCAACAAGCGCGAGTGGAATAATTGTTTTATTAAAAACGTTAAATTAAATTATTTTATTTTATTAAATTTTTAGCTCCCTTTTAATTTTAAGCTGACACGTACGCTTGCAATATTTGTAGATTATGGTATATTGGCTGATATACCATAATGGCTAAGCCAATAAAAAGTCGTGAATTGCATTATCCAATGATCTAGTTTTTAATAATGACAATTATTATGCTGCCACCTTTTTTTTTTTTTTTTTTTTAACACAATCTAAAATGCTATTGTTTCCTTCTGTCTCTTTTATTTTGAAAACGACGTTTGAAAAAGGAACAAAAAATCACCCGGAAAGTTGGCAGAATTAAAGAGAAAGAGGTAAGAAGAAATTCTCCTGCGCATGTTAAGGATTAAGCGTTAGGAGCTCAGTAATTTAACACCGACTTATAGCTGACAGGTTAAACAGTTGGGTTTTATCAGTAAAGAAAGATGAAAGTGACGATATATTTTTGTAAATGGTCTACGGTCATTGTTCGTTTTCATGTCTGTTTCTCCTTGTCGATTGCAATCATTGAAAGAAAAACGGTCGTTTACTCCCTCGTTGAAGAGCGCAATTTTTAGAAACAAACAGACATGTTTTTTTCTAGATTTAGAGAACCTGTGGCCCATTTCTCGATGTTCCCAGCAACCTCACGCGCCCGGGGCAACATTCAAAAAGTAAATTTAGGAAAAAAAGGACTTTTGGTCTTACCTCAAACTTATCCTTTCTATCATGTTTCCTGATCGTTTGAATTTCAAAACTATCATTAAATCGATCATAAATGTAAACGTTACGAGTAGCTTTCCGAGACTTGAGACTTACGGAGCTTTCGAGAAATAGGCCTTTAGTTCGTTACTCGTCCCGACTATATTTATGTGATTAATCAAATTGGTTCTCGTTATCTTTTGCCATCTCACAGAGACGAGAAGTGATTCGCAATCTTATCCTAAGGACTCTGACCAAGAAATCATACCTCACAGAGGCTGAAACTGAGCCAGTCGACTCCGACGAAGAAAATGAGGACGAAGTGGCTGTTACATTAGAAGAGAGGGGCTTGGACACCGACCAAGTAAAAACGACATAATGACCTTGTGTCTGTCGCTATTAAGAGTATGTTAATAGCACTTGTTAACCTGGTAACACAATTGTTTTTACATTAGTCTGGGCCTAATGTAAAAAATTGTTTTTACATTAGTCTGGGCCTTGGAAAAATGCTAGAGTCTCCCCTCTCTACAAAAATTCGGGCAAGCGCAATGATCCATCCAATTATCGCCCCATTTCAGTAATTCCTTTCGTAGCAAAAGTTTTTGAGCGGATAATCTATGATCAACTGTATGTCCATCTTACGAGGTATAATCTTCTTTCCAAACATCAGTTCGGTTTCCGTTCATCACACTCGACGGTTACGGCTCTACTCGAGGCAACTGATAGCTGGGCTCTTAATATAGACCGTGGATTGATCAATGCTGTTGTCTTCTTAGATTTAAAGAAGGCATTTGATACAGTCGGTCATGAGATTCTTTTATCTAAGCTTCGTTCGTACGGAATTGGTGGACTAGCTTTGCGTTTGCTTCGCTCCTATTAAGTTGACCGAACACAGATCTGCCAAATCGATTGTTCTAAATCCACGCCAAAGTTCCTTAATTGCGGTGTGCCTCAAGGCACGATTTTGGGCCCGCTTTTATTCTTACTCTGTGTTAACGATTTACCTCAGTGCCTTAATTTTGCTTATCCTCGAATGTATGCTGACGATACTAGCATTACTTACGCTGGCAAAGATTTAAACGAAATTGATGATTATCTTAACAAAGATTTGAAATCTGTTAATACCTGATTGTCTTCTAATAAACTCACATTGAACCTGACTAAGACCGAATTCTTAATAATAACTTCAAGGCAAAGGCGAGTTTACTTGTCAGACAATCCGTCTCTTACCATTAATAATTTTCCCATTGAGCAGGTGTCGTCAACAAAGTCTCTCGATGTATCTATCGATGAAAACTTAAGCTGGAATACCCATACTGAAACTGTTTGTAAGAAAATTTCTTCAGCTTTGGGCTTAGTTAAGCGCATTAGAGATTTTGTACCATTCTACACTCTTTTGAACATCTTCAATGGTTTGGTAAAGTCCCAGTTTGACTACTGCAGCTTAGTATGGGATTGCTGTAGTACAAGTCTGGCCGAAAAACTTCAGAAGCTGCAGAACCGTGCGGCTCGTATATTGTTGTCCGCCCCTTATGATTCTAGTGCTCTAGACCTGTTCCGTAGACTTCATTGGAAAAACCTAAGGAATCAGAGGCTTTTTGCGAAAGCCGTTATGATGTTCAAAATTCTAAATGGACAGACACCTGATTATACATCAAATAAATTCATCTTTCGTAATTATACTACTAGTTATAGATTGCGAAATAGTGAAATGAGGCTGGCTCTTCCGCAACCTCGTACTGATTATGTTCGTAAAAGTTTCTCTTATAGCGGTGCCGCGTTGTGCAATAGCCTTCCGACTGATATTAGAGTATCTAAAACAATAGGTGAGTTTAAGACGAAGCTAAGTAACTTCAAATGAATAAAGGCTGATAGTTACGAAAGAAACTGTTTGGGGCTGCGTCGGTGGGAGTAACGAAATAATTTGGATATATCAACAAAGTTGAAATGGTAAATTGGCCACCGTAACGATTACAAAAGCTGACGTTTCGAGCGTTAGGCCTTCGCTCCGACGAAGGGCTAACGCTCGAAACGTCAGCCTTTGTAATCGTTACGGTGGCCAATTTACCATTTCATTTTTGTTGATATATCCAAATTACTAAGTAACTTCAGTTTTGAGTGAACTAATGACACGGCGTCCCTGAAAAGCAGTACTTTTATTTTCATTTGTTTTCATTCTAATAAGAAGTTAGTTCAGTTCGTGTAGATTAGGCTTTTAATCTTTGTATATATTTTATAATTATTATATAGTTTTAAGTTTTACATTTGTAGGTATATTGCTTGTATACGACTGAGGGAAATTTACCGTGTATAAATAAAGGGATCTATCTATCTATCTATCTATCTATCTATCTATCTATCTATCTATCCTCTCCTAAGAGGCTACGGTCTACGAGGGGTATCGAATGGTCCCATTCAATTTACAAGTGCTCGTAAAATTTGGTCTTTGCTCGAATTGCTCGCAAAAATTACATGGGTGCTCGCTTGCTCGTGCTCGCAAAATTTTTTGCAATTGCTCGCATGCTCGCATTCTCGTTAACATGTGCTCGATTGCTCGAAATTTCGTTAATCGTGCTTTGTAGTTATTTTTATTCATATATAAACGATAAATCAGTTATGATATGGTTAAAACAAAAAAATTGAAACATCCCTACCTCCGGCTTCAGTCTTTCTTCAACAGTTCAGCCCGTAACTGTTTTGGAGACGCTGTATGTATTATCGGAAAAAAGCACGATGCTCCATGACAAGCATTTCGCTTATTGATTTATTCTTTATTATTTCTTTGTCGCAGGCTTTCTGCTTGAGAGGGGTACAATTTCGCAGTTCAAATATGTGATCGTTCATCTATTCACTTGTTTCTTAGGTTTTTAACAAGTACCCAAGATATTTTACTTCTGTTAATACTGGTTTTGCTTTTTCCCTCAGTAGATTCGCTTTCATAGCTTGAAGCTAGCCTTACAATTGTTGTATCTTTTCCCGGGTATTTTACCCAATGACTTAAACCTTCTTTCTGATAGGAAGTTCGACATAACGGGAGGTGACATAACCTCCTGTAGAGATAACATTACTTGCGAACCTTTGCTGATCTAAATTCGCATTAATTTGAGCAAATTATCAGGGTTTGTAGACATGATGGATTTTCCAGTGTGCAATGAGAAATAAAATGGACGGAGTCATAATATTTTGAAACAGTGTACTCGGATCGCATTTTGTAGCGGTTTTTTTTACCTTGGAAGCTTCCTAGCCACTAGTAATAATAACTATTAAAATCTGATGCCAAACGGTGGCACATGAAACCCGATTAAACACAACAACATTAATAACAACCCTCGGTCGTTTGGGCTTTACCAGAAATTCTTTAATGAAATGTTGCCTTAATCATTGTGATTAAAAATTAAAGGCCTAGCCAAACGAGGAGACATGTCTAGAAACTTAATGTCTCAATGTCGCGCGGAAACACGAAATGTAAGAATTCTTCTCGAAAGGCACCCGCGAAGGTAGAAAGTAATCTAGAGAAATACTACTATTACAAGTACTATATGACCTTCAAAGCTACTACTAGAGCTTGTCAGATCTGTACAGCTGTAATTGGTTAGATTCTAGAAGCCTCCAAATAAATAAAGCTTCATTGCGTTGAATCTTTTTGAGTCGATCAGCGGGAAACCAGTTTGCGGATCATCGAAACCGAAGCCCAAAGGGCTTGTTAGACCAAATGTCACGTTATTTACATTTCATAAGAACTATAAAACCAAAAAAACATACCATCCATTTTAGTGTCGGGTAGTAAGAGATGGAAATCTTTTTGGATCGCGGGCTTTGGATCTAGTACATCTCCTTGAGAGCTCTTGAAGTTCTTGAGCGTCCACCCTGACTGACTCATGTGAAGCTACGTGACGTAATTTGGCATCAAGTAGAGCACAGTTGGCTGTAAAATGCTGGGACTGGTTGAACCGCCCTAGCTTTGCACCTATTGTTCTGTTTTGGAAGTGTCAGCCAGATTATTAGCTATTACTTGGCGCAAAACAACATATCCTATTAATAAACGAGAGATTCCGGCTTGCGGAAAATTTACGAAGTACTCGAAGTGCTCGCTGCTCGACATCTGTATTTTTCTAAAGTGCTCGCTGTTCGCCATCTGTATTTTCTAAAGTGCTCGCTGCTCGCAAGAAGAATTTGACAACTGCTCGTGCTCGCAAAGATAAACACACTGTTCGCATACTCGCAAATGCTCGCATGCTCACAAATGCTCGCATGCCCGCAAGTGCTCGCATGCCCGCAAATGCTCGCAAAGACCATTCGATACCCCTTCTACGGGTGTAGATCAAAATTGCGAGGATATAATCAGGTTATTCATAATAACAATAATAACAATGATAAAAATAATAATAGTAATTATAATAATAATGATTACTACATTAACTGATACATCTGCTACATTAAGGCTAGGCCATACTTGAGAATTAAGCGATTAATAAATTGATTTTAAAAGCGCATGGTGTTAATGTTAGGCCTGTGACTGCGAAAAATGGAATTTCTGGCGTTTTAGTGCCAACGAATAAGCCGGAAATTAAATATTTCTGCGGCACGAGAGCAACAGGACAAGGGCCTGGGCCCTTGAGTATAGATGCATTATGGGTATAGTGATACGAGTATTAAAGCTTGTGATTGCACGTCGGCAATCATTATAGGCCGACACCTTCTCAGCTATTGCTAAGTTTGTTTATTTATTTATTTTTTGTAAGTATGCATATAGCCTTGTAGGAAGGTTACGTGAGCTTGTGCCTGGTTCCTACCCAGATTTCCAGTCTATTTTTCCCTTCGGGGTTTTTTACAGCGGGTTTTTTCTGGCCACCGTTCTAACCACGATGTTTGTTAGGGGTTGCTAAGCTCTCGGTATGTATTTTTGTCGTGTGCTTTGATAACGATTACTGAAAATGCAATGGTTTTGAGTATGTGTTCCTTCATTATTCTACGCTGGTGCTCGGCCGAAACATGCAAAATAAACCTAATGGTTCACTATATTAGTGTCTGTTGAGTAGTGTAGCTGAAATGTGGGTTTTGGAGCGTCCAACTCCTGGAACTCCCGAGGTGCGAAAGTGAAAAGTAGAGCTTCCCGTGGCATGCTTATGTCAATTTTATTTCATGTTTTTTTTTTATCTCCCGCGGATAATTTCGCTGAAAAGGAGAGGCTGCTCGAAGTCTAACAAATAAACAACAACACCATTATCATATCATCATATCTGCCATACCGTTTCGAATACTTTTTTCTTCATTCTCTCTTGAATTACTGGGTAATAATTCAATTATTAGAGAGATTTAGCGTCGCGTTTACTTGAAACGGCAAACGTCAGCTTGCCCTTCCCGTTTCACGTAAAACAGCCTGAACCTTGCTGCTTTAGCTCTGTGTGAGCTAACGTCATGGTAGATTTGAAGACGCCTTGTATGAATTGCAAGGAATAGTTTTAGTGCCCTTTTCCTGGCACTTAACTTCTACTCTGTGAGAGAAAAAGTAAAGAAAATCTTACATACACGGCAAACGCGAGACTGGTTACCTTCACGTAGAAACAGCAATGCGCAACCGGCAAACGTGAAAAAATGGCGGGAAAACAAGGTCACATGATCACTCTTGCCGTTCACGTTTCACGTAAACACGGTGCTAAATCTCTCTAATCTTGCGGATTCATTGATAGCGAATTTTATTGTCGATTCAGTGTCAAGAGAAATAAATAAGATTATTCACTGCAGCCATTTCTTTTACGTTTGGCGGCAAAACTTTATACTTAGAAATTATTGACCGTCAGGTTTTACCTCGTTTAACAGCTGCCTTTATACATAAAGAGGTTCCGTAGCAATTTTCAAACCTGGAAAAATTTAGCGTCTAATTCAGGGGGCCTCATCATCATGGCATAGAGAAGTTTAGGTTTTAAAAGTGTCGCGAAACCAAACTCAAACTATCGCAACAACCAATAAGAGGAAAACGAATTATAAAAAGCAGTAATGTACACGCAAGGTGGAAACAAGCAATTGCGCAAACCGCAGGAAGACGCGAGTAACCTGGTCAAGGGGATGGCATGAGTTCTCTGGACCAATCACCTGCAAGTAAAATCGAAACCAAGGCAACCTCGGATGATGTTCGACATTCAATCGACAGTTGTTCATGCCAATGTGATGGATCCAACATGAATATATGTAAAGTACACTTGTGAGAAGTGGCTGTATTGAAAATGTTGTTACCACAAGGAGCTGTGATTGAGGATGTTTTTCAATAGCGTTACTGGTGTCACATTTTGTACAAATAAATACAGTAGAACCTGTATCAAGCGACACCGTACTATGGATTCACCCTGTATTCTACCGTCGATCGTCAAAGTCCCGAAATGTAAAGTACTTCAGAAAATTAAAGAATTTAAAAAGAAAGAAATTTCGGAACTTTGACAATCGACCGCAGAAACAGGGTGACCGCTCAATGCGGTGCTACTAAATACAGGTTGACGGTATCAAGTACTATAAAAAAGACTAAATTACCCTCTCCGTTTCCATCTGTGATCATAGCTCCTTAAATGACGCGACAGGCGTAATTTTTTCTGGGTCGATTATGACATCTTTCAAAATATGCTATATTGGACTCGCCCCAAACTTTTTTTTTCCTGTAAGGTGATCAGTACTGCTTTTTTGGTATTTCTAATTTCTTTTCAGTATAAAGGCTTAAAGAGGTTAAGAAATAAACAAAGGTAGTTGAAAATAAATCAGGCCTGATTTTATTCCGAGAAATCGTTTGAGAGTAGGGACAGTTTTACGGCTGACAGAAATGATTAGAAAATGAAAAATTTGGAGCAGATTCAGAAAAATAAATTCCCCAAGTTATTTTATACCATTAAAATCCCTGAAAACCACATTAAAGGCAAATGGAATTATCAATATGCATTAGTGGTGCGCTCGGCTATACGCATTAAGTACGATATAAAATCATATACAGGGCGTGCGTTGAATTGGTTAAATTAGTTAAACCAGTGTCATCTTCTCTTAGAAATGAACACACTAACAAAAACTGCTAAGAAATAAAATGAATATTAAGTGTGATCTGTTAGAAATTGACTCAGCAACCACGAGAGACCTTAAAAGCAAAGCGAGTAAGTAAGAGAAAATAAGAAGAAATAAACTGGACTTCTGTAAACTGCTCAATCCACACTCGTCGATCCTGGCGACATTTGAAATTATAACATAACCAAAGTAAAGCGCGCGCTCTGATTGGTCAATTTAGCGTCCCCCATTTGCCCATGGGTGTACGCTGCTGACGTGAGCAAATGCAAAGACTATTTTTCCGCACGAGCTTGTTTTTTCTGGTCACGTAAGATTTGTTAAATAAAAGGGAACTCTAGCTACAGTATGTTAATGTTATGTTATAAAACAAATGGTAAACACCACAGCGTACACTATTGAGTTATGGATCCACTTGGGAGGTTTGCTAAGCACTCAAGAAGCTAGAGTCGCTCTCGGCTATCGCCTCGAGCGACTCTTACGCTTCTTTCGTGTTTAGCAACCTCCCGCGTGCATCCATAACTCAATAGTGTACGCTGTGGTGTTTACCATTTGTTAATTGGTGTCAAAATACCTGCGCGAGGGGATTGTGTATTTTTTAAAGAAATTATTTTAGTCGTTAAACAAATCCCATTTCAATTAAACACATCGCTAACTAAGTTCCATTATTCCCTCTTACTTCAGCGCAAACAAAAGCCATTTTTTACATGTGTATTCGGTTCTGAGCTGGAGTGCGCGACTCAGGTTTGTTCTTTCAAATTGCGTCAGTGAACCAGTTCGAGTGTCCTTAATTTATATTCCATTTTAATGTTATAGTGTATTTATGAATTACCTCCGGACCAAACTGAAGAGGAAGCCACCTCTTATTAGTATCTCATCGTCTCAGTGACTTTTATTTACCACGATCTTCAGAGGGCACTGACACGTGAAAGGAACGGTGTTTGTAGATTTGCCAGGTATTCACCTGTCAGAACTGAATCTAGAATCTTTCCAATAAGAAGCTTGGATTATTTGCATTAAGAATCTGGCAGGTTTACTTGCGTTTACTTGAGTTTAAACCTGCCGCGAAGCACCAATCTTTTTAGACATGAACACAGAAGCTCAGAGGCGGTACCTTGTTGTTGATTGGCATTTTTTTCCGGCAGCGCTTTATACTAACCGAAGCCATTCGTCATTTCAACTGCTTAACAAATTACGGTTTGTTTAAATGATCGTTTCGTTTCTGTTCATGTGAACAGTGCGAACCTGGTATGCAAGCGAAAGGGCTGGAGACGTGAACCGGAGACTTTTCCAGATAGAGGCTAAATTGAATAGTACAGAATTTTCTCCGCAGATATCAAGCGCATAATTTGTAATGGAAGGCAAAGATATTCTCCAGCAAGAGCTAGCAGTGAATAGCATTTGTTGGAATCCAGTACGTAAAGGGAACGAAAGCTTTTCATGGCAGTAGCGAAATGAGATTTGGATTAAGTTAAAATCGCCTTAGGTTCCTCGCTGAAATTCGGATTAAATATTGTAAACTCTGGTAAAATAGTTTTACAAGTTGCTTCAGAATTAAGTGAATCTTCTGTACGAAAAAACATGATTAATTTGCTACTTCATAATGGAGCCGACTTGGAACACACCTTGTTACACGCGGTGCGCGAAAGTGATGTTAAAGGTGTTGCCATTTTGCTCCAAATTTATGATCCTTCAGCATCAAAGCGGACGTCTTCGGAGTTAATGAGTTTGAAATATCAATGTCATTGATCCTGGCGGCCTGTTTGCAGAATTTCAAAATTGTAAACTCCTTTTGGAACATGGATTCACCATTCCTAGCTTAACGATTGAAAACTAAAATCCTGTTGGCTCAGATATCAAGCTCGATGGAAAGCTGGGACTCACTTTGTTTCGTTTAAACAGATACCGAGCTCTTGCAAGTCCCATGTACATGGCAGCATCATTTCTTCAAAACCCCTTCAGCGACCTGATCCTGTTCAACGCGCATGCGTAATTAGAAAGGAATAGTCTAACATGGCTGAGAAAGAGTGATCGTTGTAAAGAGTTTACCATGGATCTGTTAAATGAATGCCGCTTAATGAAAGAGATAAGGTGTGTTATGGAGATGCAAAACGAAAAAAGTACGCCGTTAAACACGGATGGAGTGGTTTTGAGCATTCTAGAATTTGCCATCGTTACCAGGAATGGGAAGGTGTGCACATCTTTCTTACGTATCTTTTTAAAAATTTTCCTACTTGCCTACCTGGCTGTCTGTCTTTCTCTCTGTCTGTTCGTCTGTCCGACTCCCTTAAATTATTTTTGAATCTTTGTAACTTTGTGACGGCCCCAAGCTTTATTACCATACTCATATAGAAGATGCACCCTTCAAAAACACGGGTATTTACTTTATGCTTTTTTCTCAGTAAAATCACCCCACCGTATTGGACTTCCAAAACTCAACAACTAATCGTATTTGCTATTGTCAGTTTGTCATCCACCCTTACAGTCAGCTGGTATCTGGTATTGAAGTCAGAAATTCTCAGACATGTCCCATTCCTAAGAAACAGCCCGTGGAAAAGATTCGCAGTGGTGTTCTTATCGTCTGTATTGTCTTCAACGATCTTCATGATTTGGCTTGCTTTCGAAATCTTTCTTCGCGGGCACAAGGTAGCCAGAATATTCCATTCTCCTTGTTTGAAATTTATCATCAACTGTGAAGCTTATCAAATGTTTCTTTTCATGCTCGTTTTGACTTCGTTCCAACGAGACACGGGGATCCTGGAATATTCCATCATCGGTGAGTACAGAAGAATTTTAAAATTCAGCATTTTATTCTTTAACCCGGCTACATTTCCTCGAAGGCTAGGCTAATTTTCTAAATTTCATTATCAAGCAAGTCAGAACTAACATAATGTTAGAGCAGGAGCTTGCAATGCAATTAATATCCTCAGTTTGAACTGATGGGAAAAACGTTTCAACTTACAGCGTATGCACCATCTTCAGTCTATAATTTAACACTGGTTCACTTACACCATCCTACCTTCCTTTATGCAGATTGCATTGTTCTCTCATTCGTCATCGGACACGGCTGGTAGATGTTGTCAAGGAAGTTTACCAGCAAGAAAGAGTTCGCTTCTTTGCAAACAAATGGAACTATTTGGCTTTGGCCAGAGTGACCTTGTTTGTTCTTTGTTCTATCATGGGTTGGTTTGCCCGTACAAGTCTCCAACACGAAGAGGATTCTTTACAATAGGAGAACCATCGTGAGGATCACTCCTACAGGTTTGTGCTGCTTTCCGAGTGTCTTTCTGCTATGGCGATACCTCGCGCATGTGCACACAACTTCTCTTTTATCGAAGAAAATGTCGTCATGGCCCTTTGTTACAAGTATTCCTACTTATGTTGTTTGATGTAAAAGTTTTTCGCTTTTTTCGTTTTCGATTTTCTGGCATTTGTTATGAGTTTCGCGAAGTTATACTTGTAGTATGACAAAGCAAAGCATCATTACCTCTCAACTGAAATGGCCACATACCAAACAGATCCTCTGCACTTAGAGAGGTGAGTTGGAGAAGTAATAATGAATATATCAACTCTTTTGACGAGTTGATATATTCATGATGATAAAAAAAGTCACCGTTACGTATTCAACGAAATTATTTTTCTTTCCTCCCCTTCTTTTCATTGTTCTTCTTTTTCTTCGTTGTCCTCCTGTTCTTGCTCCTAATCTTCATCTTTCTCCCGGTTTTCGGCTTGTAGTAACGATTCCAGAATACTTACATTTAGTAATTGATAATAGTACTTAAATTGTGTTTGTTTCGTTTCGTAGGTGAGGAATGAAGAGGTAATTTCCCGGATCAGTTTTTTTTGCCTGCCCTCTGTCAAAGCCTAAGATGCAATAGTTAATAACACTCATTTTAAAGACGCCTTTAGCATTGCAAAGTGTAAGGCTAAAAGCTAATTCTTTCTGATTTAGTGGTTTTCCTAATTTGTGGGTAGAAGTATTTTTTTGGAACTTGATGAGCACATTGTTTTTTCACGTTGTCGTCTGTCGCTTTGCGCGCGTTTATTTTAAATTCCTTGCGTCAGTGGTTGAAAAAAGAACGCACGCAGTTTTCTTTCCTTTCTTTTCTTAAAGAGGTAATTTTCAGGACCAGGTTTTTTCGCCTGCCCTCTGTTTATTCTAAAACGGCGTCGCGTGGGCAAAACAAAGACAACTTTAAAACAAAACACGTTTAACGCGAATGGAAAAAAATGATCGCTCTCAGCTTTCCGAGAACGCTTGCTCTCAATAACATGACTGGAATAAATCACTTTCCCTGATAAAATACGTCGTAAACTTTTATATCTATTTATTTACTGTGTACTGCAATGGAGCATCACACGTTAGGACTCTATCGCATGCGACAATCTTACGCCATGATTACAAATCGAATCGCGCAGTGTGAATCAACCTACGTGAATCAATGTGTAAAATCAATTTCCTTCCGACAGACGCGTCATGTCGAGGTACTGAAATTTACTAACTCACCCCCTGCTGATCTGTCTGTGTTTTCCACAGTAGGCTCCCGTGGGGAACCAAAATGTCATCGTTAAAAATTTGCGAACTAGAGCGAAGTTAACCCGAGTCTAAGTTCGCGTCACCGAACAGAAAAATCCCAAAAAACAGATATCAAAAGCTTCATTGTCTTAAAAAATCCTAACCCGAACAGTAGACAAAGTTTGATACGGAATTTTCTGTCAACAAGGATTTCTGACTAGCGATGAAAACCCTCATCTATGGTATATATGTACTTTATGTTGAAATATCATTGCTGTTAGCGCGGTATGGCATACATATCGAGTATTTTTTTAATGACTTTCATTTAATTTTTTTAACAGACCAACTTGGATACTTAGTGGAATTTTACCAGAACAAAAAAAGCGTTCTCACACCTCAATGTAATCTTCTCTATATGGTTCTTCCACTCCTCTGGGTTTTAAAGAATCTTTTGAGAGTTTGCTCCCAGGAAAATACTGGTGAGTACACTGTAGCGAGGATAATTTCATGATTTCTGTCAGGTAATGAGAAAAGAAGGAAGGCGAGAAGGGGGTTGGGGGGGGGGAGGGGGGTCGGGATTGTGAGTACGAATCCAGCTAATAAGAAAGAAAAAGAAGCAGGAGTGACTAACTCTGATTACTTAACCTGTCACAAGCTTTCAGTCAGTAATCAGCGATACCTAGTACCTAGTACTTAGTACCTAGCACCTAGCACCTAGCACCTAGCACCTAGCACCCAGTACCCAGCACCTAGTACCCAGTACCCAGTACCCAGTACCCAGTACCCAGTACCCAGTACCCAGTACCCAATACCCAGTACCCTGTACCTAGTACCCAGTACCTAGTACCTAGTACCTAGTACCCAGTACCTAGTACCTAGTACCTAGTACCTAGTACCTAGTACCTAGTACCTAGTACCTAGTACCTAGTACCTAGTACCTAGTACCCAGTACCTAGTACCCAGTACCTAGTACCCAGTACCCAGTACCTAGTACCGGAAGAACGATGACAGGAGAAGATTTTTTAAAGCGATGTCGTTATTAGGTCTCCTTGGAAATACACACACACACAGGACAGATAATTCTGAAATACCTTTTCAGATGTGTGTTACAAAGAAACCTTGGTGTTGGTTTTTTTTTTAAGCAATGTTGACAGCGAATGCTTCTACCAAAATGGAGAATTCGAACATCAAAAGAGGACAAGATGTCTGAGGTTTCTTTCATTGAATTGCCCTATAATTATTGGTCAAGCCTTGAAAGTTGGCAAAATTACAGTTTTCGTTCCCATAACTGCGCGACTAAAACCACTCGTGCTCAGTAATATATTTTCTCTCAACATAGTTATTTACGGGAAAGTTCGTTCCGGGAAAGCCAAAGCCCTCTTGGAAAATAAGAAGAACTAATGAAAAAGAGGTAGGAAAATAACGCATTGTATTTAACTTGAAGGCAAAGATTTATTTTATCGATGACTTTATTTATTTATCTATTTTATGAATCCTCTTATTAAAATCGAGTGAGAATGTATTAAAAAGGTAAAACGATATCTTAACTTTTTAGAGACGAGAGGTGATGCGCCATCTAATCCAAAGGAACCTGGCTAAGAAATCATGTCATTTAGAGAGTGGTAACGAGTCAGAATATGACAACTAATACTAATACTAATACTTTATTTAACGTGGAAATACGCTTAGCTTAAGAGCTAGTTTACAGGTATTCCACCTAATACCTAATGAAAACCTAACAGCTAACCTAACAGCTAACATCGCTAATATCACAGTGGGTAAAATCACAAATTAAATACTGATTAAAAGCTTTTTAAAACTGTTATTACAATATTACCGCCGCAATCAAAATGCCATTAAAACTAACGTTACAAATCTATTAATCCCCGAAATTTAATGGTCTAATTCTGTTTACTATTTCTTTGGTGCCCACTTTTATTCTAATGTCATTTGAGAGTTCATTCCATTTCTTGGCTGCAAAATATCTCCATGACAACGAAAACAACGTCTCATCTCCAAACAATGATGCAGGAAACTTCCCCCGTAAGGAAAATGGATTCATGGAAAAGACGTATTTGTGAATATTTAACAAATGGTAAACACCACAGCGTACACTTTTGAGTTATGGATGCACGCGGGAGGTTGCTAAGCACGAAAGAAGCGTAAGAGTCGCTCGAGGCGATAGCCGAGAGCAACTCTAGCTTCTTGAGTGCTTAGCAAACCTCCCAAGTGCATCCATAACTCAATAGTGTACGCTGTGGTGTTTACCATTTGTTTTATAACATGACATTGATACATTGTAGCTAAAGAGTTCCCTTTTATTTGACAAATCTTACGCGACCAGAAAAAACGCGCGCGCGCGGAAAAATAGTCTTTGCATTTGCTCACGTCAGCAGCGTACACCCATGGGCAAATGGGGGACGCTAAATTGACCAATCAGAGCGCGCGCTTTAGTTTGGTTATGTTATAAACAGTGATATATTTATGAAGACAAAGAGTTGTAACGGGGTTCTCACGCATTATGCATCTACATATTAGAAAGACACTTTAAAGAAATCTTGAGGGAGCGATTATCTAACGCCGTGCATTTATGCAGTCATTTGGCGTCGGTCTTTTTGCAAGAGCGAACACTTACGTACTATCTAAGCAGGGGTGAGAAGCCGGCTGGCCTCTAATTTTGAGCTCAGCCCCTTTCCTAGCCTCTGCCCAGTTTTGCGTCACTGGATAACTGAACGTGGGTGACTGAACGATAAAACATGAAAGCCTAACTAAATTGCCCAAAAAGAAATATCGTTCGTGATCTGTTCGTGTGTAGTCCGGTGCCGATTAATGCTGACCATAAATAACACCAGAAGGCCTGTATGGCCAACAAAAAAAAGATGTTAATTTTTTTACTTGCTTTTTTTAGTTAAGGAGAGAATGCTGAAACCCCTAATAATGAAATATTGCAAGTATTGCAAGTTTACATTGCCAGAGTCGAGCAGTATGATCTAGCCACCGATTCAAATATAAAAAACCTGTAAAAGCCATTGCCTTTCACGGCGATCGATTCTTAAACGCTGTCACTTTAACATTAACACCTTAACTTAGAACACTAACACCCGATGGCCATTCGACTGAATTTTCGTGTACTCTGGTCATTTGCTTAGCACAATATCGCTCGCCAAGTTTAGCTCGTTTAATTTGTTTTTTTTTTTTTGCATTTATAAATAAACATGAAAATTTCATTTTCTGAAAAGCTGATTTAGAAAGTAATTTCTTCATAAAATTGTAAAATCGAAAAAAGAGGATATCAAAACCAATTCTTTTTATGGATGATTCTCTTCTTCTAGTGTTGTGAGAATCGTTTTCTGTAGTTACAAATTATTCATCTCTAAGTCTCATCAAAATTATATTTGGCAGAAAAACCTATGTGGAATCTAATTTTCGTGCCTAATTTTGCCCTTTCATTGAAATGACGAAATATAAGTCTTAAGAAATTGCTTTCGCACAAAATTAGATTAGAGTGGCTTCTTTTTAAGAAAGCTTTGGTTTTATCTTTTTGTGAGGTTATATTGAATTGATATATTCTTTTGTGGGGTATCATGAATTTGTTTGTCATTAGGCGTCTTTTGTTATCAAAGCAAATATTGTTAGGGACAACGTGTGCGTTAAGTTGAACCAGTTGTTCTGATGAATTTGTTTTGTCCATACAGTTATGCATTCTAGGGTAGTATTGTCCGTTTATTCTGATGTCTCTTGATAATACCCAAACTAAGTTTTAATAAAAAGAAGAAGACTACTTATTTTCCCAGAAAATCCATAGTATTTATATTCTAAAAATATCCTACGCTCAAAACTCAACTCTAAGCCCAATAGAAAATAGAACGAACGCAGTCTGTGTGTATCGTGTCGCAAACGTTTCGTCAACATAGTGTCTACTTTCATCGAGAAAAAGCTAGAAACAATTAATTTGCTCCTTTTTCCGGTAAAACACAACAGAGAGAAAATTGAAATTTATTTAGTCTGGATCAAATTTAAACTTGAAATTGTCTGCTGTCTTTTATGCGGATCAAAATCTTCACGCTCAAGAGCTATATCAAAATGAGTTTCAAAGCACACCTAAATTACTAACATATCGGAGAGTGAAAGATCTAACCCTTGCGCAAACAATACCTGAAATTTACTGTCTGTCAAGTTATCCACATTAACGCCAAAATCTAGATTTTGCACTAAAAATATTTATCATTTTAGTTAATACACGTCAATCAGGTCAATAAAAAAATGAAAAAGGTAACATCTTCGTGAGAGGGTCGAGACGTTTTTGGAAGAAACGTTATTTTTATACCATTACAGCTCCATTAAGTTTGTCAGCCGTCAGTTTTATTTTTCTAGTATGACATTAAAATTCCGCTTATGTAAATATTATATCGTACCCCCAAGTGTCTTTGTCGGGTTGTTAGTTCGAAATGAAGAATCTTTGATCTCATCCTTCAATGTTGTTATAGTGGGGCCGCAAACAGGTTGTTCGAAAGAAAAAAATGACATCCTTAAAATAGCAAGCAGTGAAATGTTCTCGGGGTGCGGAAAAGGCTTACATTTTTAGATTTAAGTACTGATTGCAGTTAGTCATCGTTTTTAAATTTAGAAATTAAACCGCTATCTCCTTTACGACAAAAACTCCTTGGGATGAATGCAATGTCTCCCCTCCTCGAGTGAGGCTTAAACTTCGCGCAACATGTTCACGCTTGCAACAAAGCAATCCAGAATTGACATTACAAATTAACTTAAATCCGTCTCGATAATTCGAGCTCTGTAAGGCATATAACAAGGGGTTGAAAAAAGAGTTCGAGAACAGTAAAAACCGTGTAGCCCTGTGAAGCTCAAACAAAACGTTGTAGTTCTCTTTGACAGTTCTAATGTCGGCCGATATCAAGAAAATGAAATATATGGAGAATGGTAGCGAGCACGCAGCAAAGACGACTGCCAACCAAATTACTAGTCGAGCCAATTGCTTCTTGGCCTTTCTTTCTTCGACATTGCATGTCGATTCCGAACAAATTGTTCTGGTAAAGTATAATCCACGGATGATTTCAAAATAACAGAAGATGAGTATCGAGGAACTCATGAGACCAAACCCAACACAGGTGAAGATGATGAAGGGTTTGTGAAAGAAATATTCATCCAAACTCCATGGACGCTTGCAAGGATATTTGGTAGACGAGATGTCGTACGTATTGGCTTGAATATCTGGTATGCACGACAGTAGAGCTAACAGCCACAGAACTGCTATAACATATTTAACAGATTCTTTAGTCAGTTTTGCGGTGCGAAACGGTTTCACAAGCGCCATATATCTCTCCACGGCGATGGTGCAAACTGTCAGTACAGCTGTGTTAATGGTGATGGGGACGATAGCGTTCCCCACAAACAGCTTACAAATCAAGTCTCCGGTGATACCCTGTAGATGAACTTTCGTTATGGCAAAATCGTACAAACCGGGACAGAGTAGCAAAGTGATCAGGTCGGCCACAGCCAAGTTCATCAGCAGATAGTTTGTTGTTGTGTGCATCGAGGAGTTCTTCCACAGAATTATTAAGATGATGCAGTTGCCCACAATTCCAGGAAGAACAATCAACGAGTAAATCACGGCGAAAACGATGTCCACTTTGGTTAAGGAACCATCGGGTTCAGAGCTAAACAGACTTTCGTTGGTCATTTATCCACCTGTTCGGATCTCTTGATCAGAAAACCACAAAATGTTTTTGTTTTCAATTCAGATTCTAAGCCTTTTGGGATAACTTCTTCCCTCTCCTGTTCTCAGCTGAAAAATAATGAAACGAACTTAATTTTTTTTTCAATATTCCGTACCTTTCACAAAAACACTGCTGTTGGCTTGACAGGTGAAAAGTCGACAGCCTAAATGTTGTTGTTTACATAGACGAGTGAATGCAGGTTAAAATGTAAATTTCTCGCCGAAAATGAAATGCTAAATGTTAGGTTTCAGCTGTATATAGTATATTGGTCATCGGTTCGGAATAACCTCACGAAAGAGTTTCCTCATTTTATCCTCAGTCTTGAAGTTCTTTAAAATGAAGACAGATATACTAAGGCCGTTTCGTGTTGATATTGGTGAAATCTATCAGCGATTCGTTCTATGCACTTCTGAAGATTTCAGCAGCTTTACGTGAAAATTATTCACCATAAATATGATCAGCAGAGAAAAATTTCCCTTTGTCGCTAAAATGAGTAATTAAGACTCCTCACGCGTTCTAGTATGACACTCCTATTATAGCACAAAAGAGAGGCATACAGCTCTCTTGTACTCGTAACATTCTAAGCTCGAGTGTAAATTGTCTATCTAAAGGCGTCAAACAGTAATAGGAGATTGAACTCAGTTTCTTAAGCTGTGTACTAAGTGGGCTCTCGTAGGCCTGCTGAGTATTTGTCCTTGAAATTTTCATAAACAAAATAATGTAAATGAGCCCCTATCCGTAAACTGCTGTTGGAGAGAAGACTAAAAAGAGCAAATCAAACAAACAGACAAACGAACGAAGAGAAAATGGGATCTGTAGCGTACTGGTTGCAGAAGGTAAAGAAAATGGGATATGCTAATTAAATTCGGAAAAATGGTTCCTAGAGACAGCTCTTGCATTTATGGATGAGACTCTAAAAGAAACAAAAGTCTGAATGATGTGCCAGGGTTAAAGACAACTAAAAAGCCATTATGATAAAAGCTGCAGGTGGCTTGCTGCTACCGGTTTCTGTCTGATTTGAATAAAAACATCAAGAAAGTGGAGGAAAACCGATGCTAGAAAACAATACATACACATTGCACCTTTTTGAAAATAAGGTAAAACGGTAATCAAAAATTTATTATTTATTCATAAATATATACTTTATTTAATTTAATAATAATTTTGGTGTATATTCTCCGTCCGTCACCGTATACGTTTTTCATACCTTTGTGACTCCGCGATATGGCTGGATGTGTTCCACCACAGTCTCATTTGGCTTCACATCGACTTTAGCATATTGCATGTAAGCAGCGTTAAGTTCCAAATAATTTGCCAAAGGTCCCTGTTAATAAACTGGTACCGGTTATCGAGAAAATATTGCTTAAAGCCTAGTCCGTCCGATACTCGAGTACTGCTCCACAGTCTGGTGTCCGCACCTTAAAAAAGACTCAAATACCTTGGAGAAGGTACAACGTAGAGCATCCAAATGTGCCCTTGGAAAAATTGGGCAAGATATGACCTACGAAGAGCGCTTAAAACTTCTTAAATGGCCAACACTTGAGCAAAGAAGATTATTCTCGTCACTTACCGAGTGTTATAAGACAAGTGTGCTTAATGGACTTAATGGACTTGATCCCTCGGCATTTTTCATGTTTGCACACGATTTTAGGCCTTTAAGTGCCAATCACCGTTTTTAACTTAAGTTTGCATCAGCGACCTTAAATAGTTGCAAAGATTCATTTTTTATACGTAGAATTACTAGTTGGAATAATCTGCCAAAGGAAATCGCTGAGGCGGCAAATTTGAATATTTTTAAGAATAGACTGAGAAGTCACCTCGTAAATTTTGCTAGTTAACACTAAGTTCTTATTTTTGATGTATCATATAATCATATAGTTGTATCTAAATTAATGTCGTAATATATTTTAGGATCAGGAGATAAACTAGAAAGGGATAACCTCTTTTATCTCCTTTTCACTTTTTATTGATTGTGAATAAACATTTATTATTATTATTATTTATTATTATAAAGAAGGAGTGATATTCAGTTCATTTTATTGGTGGTCATAATCTATGAAGAAATAGATACACGACGAATGCTTAAAAAGAAAAAGTCGGAAGACAGTGGAAGCGAAAAAAAGTTTAAAGAAAAGTAGAATATGAAGAAAAAGGAAAAAAAAGAAACAATTACACAGAAAAAGGAAGATGTAAGCACGAGAAGCAGCATTTACCTTCCACCATCACGTTTAAACTTTGAAGAATCTTCCCGTCTATCGCGTATCTGTTGTTTTTATTAACGGAAGCAACATACCAAAACCAACAATCAACTCAATTAATCCCACAGTTGTCCTGATTGAATAAAGCGATTAAATGACATTTAATTTAAATGAAGCTCTTTCAGATGATTATACTGAAATTGGAAATTACTTTGTCTGAGCTGTGTTATATTTTAGGACCTAAACTGGAAAAAATGTTATGAGAACATTATTGTGCACTTCCTCTTTTGCCCATATTCGGTATTGTGCCTTCTGCATTTCGGCCGATGCGCTCCAACACCTAAAGCTCATTAAAGCGTTAGTGAAGGCTGCATCATTAGTTCATACCAGACGGTGCATTTATCTTCCCTCCACCTAAATCACAGGCATCATGATAACTGTTGGATTTTCAATAGTGCCCGTAAAGTCCGATCGGTAACCTTGGATACGGTTATGGACATTTGCGTTGAATTGATTTAACCCAATTGTCCAAATTGTTTTTTTTAGCCTAACGGCTAACCCTGTCAATAAAATTTCACTTTTTACCTCTAAGAGGTGATTTCCACACTTGATGAAAGGGGCATTTTGAATGGTATAGATTGAATAGATGGCTTCAGTCAGAATTTAATCGACAATTGTGTTTTCTTGTGGGAGAGCTGATTTAGGAAGATTGATTCAAATGGTCGCTGCTGCACTGCGCTTATTTACCCTTCGATTCTTAGAAGTGTCAATGAAGGAAATTCGTTTTACAACTAGAAGACGTTGTCGAGCATACAGATAATGATTATCAGGGTGTACCTCGATAGGAAGGTATCGAAACATCAGCATGAAGGAAACTATCATCAGGATCCGATGGGAACTCCAAGCGAATATAAAACGATCGTAAGTCGGGCTACAGGCTTTAAGTTGGACTCCTGTATAAATCTGCCCTTTTTAGACGCCTGTTTATGCCCATGTTACGGTAGAATTTATTTACTTGGTCAGTTATGCAACATAGGGTTCTGGAATTCCAATAACTACAAGACTTTGCTACTGACTAACACATGCATAAAGCCCTACTGAAGAGCATTGTTTACAAGAGCAGTTGTGTTCTTCTCCCAAACTGTTCACTGCAGTTTTTTCATATGTACTAGTCTGCCCTCCTCTGAGTTCATAATTGTCACTGAGGGAGTGTATAGTCTGGAAATACTGTACTAAGCCCTGAATACATGGTACTTCTAATAGTACACATGTACCTGAGGGATGGCTTCTAACATATTTGTCTCTTGCACGACAGTCAAATGTCTTATAACTCCCATTATCAGCATGATAGATACTGACACCAACACATTCTACTGTCAGAATAATTGACGAGTAATTATGTGACAAGAGTGATTCAAAGGCCTTGTCTATAGACATACTGTACTGATATCCCTCAATTATTGAATCACAATGATGTAGATTACCACGGTAGCCTTCACTATAATTAAGCTGGTAATTTTTCTCAGACAAAGGAATCATCGACGGTTATTCTGTTTGCATTAAATACATCTACCCTGTACATTGTGACAAAGTTGAATACAATTGATTACCCTCTCCAAACTTTGTACCAGGTCACGACAGGTATGTATTCCTTTTATCTTCTTATAAATCAAAGCAATCAAACTGATAGCAACGCATTGTTTTTCAGCATTTTCACCAAAGTACATAGTAACATCACCTTGACTATATGGTGCCTTGATTGTTGGAGTAGGATCACGAGCGAATCGTCTTCGCACATGGTACTCGATCACCATTGTTAATGTTACAACGATTAACAATGAATTCCTTTGCACAATAATGTTATTTCTTTTGCAACATCATTCTTATTTTGTACACACAACGCTGATTCGTCACACTTTTGCTGAAAACATGACGCTACTTTCATCATCATCATATACATCATCATATCCGACACCACGTTGTTTGGTACCAAACAGACATTCCTGCGCAACAATATGCGAATATAATATACGCACAAAAGCGACAAAACTAATGGAACAAACAGAAAAATAACAGCTGATAATGTACTCTGTTTAAGCAAAAACAACAAATGTAAGCTTATCACGATAAAGGTCACATAAATATAACAATTGCGTCTATCCTCACTCTGATAAAAGTCCAACATGGCATCTTTGTTTTCATTTCCTAGAGTTTGATCACGAGTCACCTTGGTTTTATCAGCAAGTGTTCTTCTGTCACCCTGTCCACATTTAACTCATTTGATATCTGGTTTGATTCGAGTTAGACCTTCGCTAAATCATCTGATTCTTCTGCTATTTTGAGTTCGCGGAACGACCCGTTTCGAAATATACGCTCATTACACACGCTACCTTTTTAAGTGGGTCTACCGCGAGCGGTGTGTTGGTCTGTAAGTTCGAGCGTAGAAAAGATGATACCATTTGTTAACATAGTCGACCTATCCGCCATCTTCGACATCGTGGAAAGAAGGTCGCGCCGTTATTTCGTGTCTGCGGTATTCCCCATTGCACGTGACTGAGCTTTGTAGAGAAACCCGAAGGTAAACCTATAGTCGGTCGCCCGACTAACAAGCAAACTGCTTGAAGCGCGGGAAAACGAGAGCGACCACATCGCGATCGATTTTACTTGAGTTTTAAGTCTGATTTGTCGATCAGGGTAGAGGAAGCTATCATCAAGAGATGATACAACGAAGAAACTATCATCGGGAGCTATGAGAACTCAGTTTTAAAGCCAGAAAACTGTGCTTGGGTGCAGCAAACACGAGTAGTCAATAAAAGTCGTAGTTGGTTTTGTAAGTTTTGCATCCGATTGGTTTAAAAAATAGGTGATTATTCTAGATCAGTCATAGAGCGAAATAAAGCTACACCAAACTATTTCCGGATTACGTTCGATACAGTTAAAAGTTGCAGTATGTAAAGCTTCAACCAGAGAATCGTGGGTGAAAGTTTCTAAAGAAACTGTGGTGCTGCGTGGGTGGGGGTAACAAAGTAATTTGGTTATATCAACTAAGTTGAAATTTTAAATTTGCCTCCGTAACGAGTTAAAAAGCTGACGTTTGGAGCGTTAGCCCTTCGTCATTCGCTCTGATGAAGGGCTAAAGCTCGAAACGTCAGCTTTTTAACTCGTTACGGTGGCCAATTTACAATTTCAACTTAGTTGATGCAACCTATTAACCAGAGAATCGTGCTTGATGTAACGTCATATTTCCTCGACTAGCAAAAGAGAAATTCCATGGTCATTGGTTTGGAGAAACAACTTTCAGATCTTACTGGTGAAAAGGCCTTGAGGGAACTTTTACACCTGCTACCTTAAGAGCAAATATTCTGCTAATGGACGCTGTATTTTCAGTCGCTATGTCAGAAGACCTTGAGCTGAACTGTCAAAAGCGGATTTTACCGGCTACTAAAAATCTAAATTATTTGTTTTAGGCTAGATTGAATTTTTGAAATTGAACAAGGGAGTTTCTGAAATAAGCTGTTCTATTTTTAATTCACCTGTCAGCTACTTCATTTGAATTTATAAGACACGCTCGCATTTCACGTTAACTATGGCATGCTCAGCCGAGTTCTGATGAAATTTATTGAACGAATAAGGCTTATAACTGACTTCCCAATCGTGAAAAGACAAATAGAGACAAAAGTAATGGAAGCTCGACTGGTAATACCTATCCCAATCCAAAACAAACGTCATTTCCGAAATGATATGTATCTTCTCTTGTCTTGTTTGTCAGGTGTTATTATTAAGACATTGTATGTTAACATATCATACTCTATGATTGGCCTTAGAAAGCGTATGTTTCTGGTTTTCAATTTATTTTAACCCTAAACCTCAACACAGCCGTTCAAATGATTTCAGGTTATTATTTAAACCCTTTTTATTCTTTCACAATGATATATAGACATAGCATTTCACCTCTTAAAGTATTAAATTGCAACTTTGAATAATGTGATGATGAAATATTAATTACTTTATTTTCACTTTAGCGACCTTGTTGCATCTCCCGTGTCGCAACACAGAGAAGACATACCTTATTGGTCTCGGCACTTAAAAGCTACTTGATAATGTAGTGGTATTTTGCATGTTCCTCAGTGTATTCAGCTGACTAGGAACACCGCGTGTAGAGGTAGTATATTTAATTGTATTTTTCTCTCGCATTTATCATGTGGAAGCCATCCTTGCGGATCTAAGCAAACCTATGGCGATCTTGCTGCAATCTGATGAATGAGGGAAAAAAGCTATTTATTAGAATCGGAATCTCATTTACTGTTAGAAGCACCGAAACAGCTACGTTCGATCAAGCATGCCTGGAAGTAATAACACGAGCAGAAATTTTACCGAAGCAACGATTTCAACTCACGATGTGGTTTTCGCCTCCTTGTACTCCTTCATAGTTCTCTTTGGAGTGATAGGAAACTCAATCGTGATCACAATAATTCACAAAACCCAATCAAATCACACAACAACTAACTATCTGCTAATGAACTTGGCTTTGGCAGACTTACTAACATTGTTGTTTTGCCCTGGACTGTACGACTTTGCGCTTCAGAACGTTTATTTAAATGGATTCTCGGGAGATCTGATCTGCAAGCTGTTTGCAGGAAATGTAATAGTTCCAATTACCATCAACGTGGCCGTTCTTACGGTTTGCACGATTGCTGTGGAAAGGTATCTGGCGCTTCTCAAACCTTTTCACTCTAATTTGAGAATCAACGAGGATCGGGTTAAATATTTCATAGCTGGGCTGTGGTTGTTAGGCTTGTTGTCGTGCATCCCAGATATTCAAGCCAATACGTACAACGTCACTCCGACTTATTCAAAATATCCCTGCAAACGTCCATGGAGTTTAGATGAATACTTCCTTCACAAACCCTTTATCATCTTCACGTGTACTGGTTTTGGTGTGGTGAGTTTTGTTATCCTTCTATTCTGCTATTTTGAAATCATCCGTGGCTTATATTTCACAAAAACAATTTTTTCCGAGTCGTCTGTCACGGGAAGCCGTGAAAAACAAGAAAAAAAACGACTGGCCAAACTTCTCATTTGGCTCACAATAATTTTCGCCCTCTGCTCGCTGCCATTTGCTGTATTTTTCATAGTTTTGATATCTTCTAAGCAAGCATTCGTCCAGGATAATTACAATACTCTTCATCTACTTCACAGACTATGTCGTTTTTGCCTTTTTTCGAACTCCTTTTTCAATCCATTGCTTTACGCCTTGCAAAGTTCCAATTTTAGGGACGGGTTCAAGAGAATCTTCGAAAGCTGCATGCTCTCTAGAGCCTTAAGAAGAACATCTCAGAAATCTTACTGTGTGGAACTAGGTGGACTTGCTAAGCTGTGAGGTTAGAGAAACAGTTTTGCGCCCTCAATTAGGTACCACTGTCGCAACACTTGAAACTATCACCATACTCATACAGAAGGACTAAAAATCGCCCACTATAACAAGCTCCGCCGTAAATAAGAACTGATCCCTGCCATTATTCATGGAGGATTATTTCATTCGCATGTTCTCGAGGATAATTACAAAAAACTTCTATCTTTACGATGCCGAAATATAAAACTATTACTTTAGGTCTTATTTCCACACAGTTGATGCCAAATCCTAATCAGTAGAACTTTTATTTAATCTTAATTGTAATTTTCATGGCCTCACTAATCATCGTAATGATATCTAGCTAGGTTGGCAACGGGTACTTTAAACTTTAATGATAAATACTCCCAAAAAAGGTTTTTCGGTACCTATTTGCAAATATGGATGCTAACTATATCTGACAAGCTATTGTTAAATTCTAAATTCTAATACTTTGTTTATTATCTTTTAAAATTCCCCTGCATTAATAAACATTTGCTATTGTCTGTCTAGACGGCTTGCTCACTATGTCTAAAATACCATGGAAATCATTTACGCCTTTTAATTTTTTTCTGCCAGTGGCAAGACACACTGAAAAAGGTACCTCAGTGGTCTAACCAGCAACACAATACATCTCATATTTACATATCACTGCTGGAGATCTAGAGATAATAGGCCTTTCTGTTGATAGCCTTGAGACAGCCAATAAAAAACAAATGTTAAAAGGCTAATATTTCTCTTTTTCCATAAAGAATAAATTAACCTCATTTATGTGGAATGAGAATGCGTCTAGTTTTCTCCTGTTTTGTAGTGCGTATTAAACTGCAAGTGAAGAAGGGAAAATGAGAAGGGGCATCATTTAAAAGGATATTTATACTTATAAAGTGAAGAAGTGAATCCGATTTCAATCGCACAGAGCGACAAGAACTGCACTTTTTGAAAGTTGATTAACCGAGGAAGAGAGACCATTTTATTTAAATGTTACCCACTAGCTGCCTCGTCCCCAGTCGCTCGCTCGCGAGTATTTTGGGGATATTCTAGTTAATTATTAAGAAAAGGCGAAAGGAGTGATGGGATGGGGAGAGAAGGCGAAGCGACTGGCAAATCCTGTATCCAAGATGGCGGAAGCATTAATGGCGGATTTCCCGGAATTTCCTAGACCGGTCCACAAGGCTCAGTTAAGTATGAATAAAATCATCTGTCTGGAGCAAAATTGCCGTCAGAATTTGATATTTTTTGAAGAAAGTGGATTGGGTCAGCATTATAGGGTGATTCATAAGAAATATGCAACTGCGGAGGTAGTCGCGAAGGCACGAACTAAGACGTGGGAAATTAATGGCCGCCAAACGTTACACTTCATCTCCACCATCTCTGAATGGAAATCGAAGGTGAGTATATAACTTATAACTTATAACGCATCCAAAGTTAAATTAGGCGAGCCAAATCTACGACAAAATGATGAAAGCGATGACTGTATTAATACTATTTATTAAAGTTCATGGGGTTGATGCGGTCGGTTTAGCAAGAGACTTGTTTATTCGGAATATTGCCACTGCAGACTGCGGACTACGGGGGCAGCATTATTAAACACCACTGCGGGACTGCGGTGGCCTCAAGTAAGACATATTTTAGCCGGGTATTGTAATATGTGATCAACTTACCTTCAATCGATAACTCTCCGATGGAAACTTCTAAATCACTAAGAGTGTCATTAAAAAATCTTCAATTGATGGAAGGCGTGCTTCGTCTTCAGAAAAATCCGCCATTCTCGCTCTGAACCGATTTACAAATTTTCGACAGACTTCGCATATATTCGACACAGGATTTCCCCTTTCCTCTCTCTTCCCTTCCCATCGCTCCCTTCGCCCCCCCAAAATATTCGATCGCGAGCGACTGGGGACGAAACAGCTTTTTCTTGGAAAAGCCTGTGAAGGAGGCAGACCCACTAGTACTGCCTCAGGTTTACTGGAGACTCTGTCGGTGTGTAATGGGGCACTGGGAGAGTAAAGTGTCTTGTCAATGAACACAACATAATCGTAGCTCGTATTTAGATCATCTGGCGCACTGATGATTACACCACCATGATGAATCTCAACTAATGCACGAAGT
This sequence comes from Stylophora pistillata, assembly GCF_964205215.1. Classification (NCBI taxonomy): domain Eukaryota; kingdom Metazoa; phylum Cnidaria; class Anthozoa; order Scleractinia; family Pocilloporidae; genus Stylophora; species Stylophora pistillata. Next base: position 28,097,040 of record NC_142522.1, read on the forward strand.
GGATATCAACATTATGAATGTAACTTTGATTTATCCAGGAAGAGAATGATTCGTTTTTTTCTCTACTGGAATCACTCGGATCACTGACGGAGCAACTTCTTCGCATAAAAACTATGGTAAAAGATCTCCGTTAACCTTGGTTATCACAATATTCATGCAGACAACAAGATAGTGTCATACAACACAGCTTAACGAGCTGCTGTTAACAAGAGAACATGACATGTTGATGTTCCGCCGACATGATAACTGTGACGTGGCGAGACCAAAACATTTTGTAACTCTTCTCCCCTTGGGATCGCAAATGAACAGATCATCTTTTTCAAACAGAATGAAACCATTCTATCCATATCTATTTGCAAAAGCGACGAAAAAAGCTATTTTTGCGGAATTATCTACTGCGTTAGGAATATCTCTGCGCTCGCTGGTTCAACAAACACTTAGGACTGTATCTGTCGTTTTCTTCACTTTATTGCAGTCATACTTTCGCTCATCACAACCGTTCTAATCATTCCCCCTTTATGTTACAGAGTGCCCTAGTTTTATTGCTATCACACGTAAACGCCCTAGATACGTACATCTGACTGCAAACCTAAACTGTCAAACATTCATCCTTGTTTCTTTGTGATCTAAGACTTGTGCACGACACTTATTTTCTTAGCGTTGACTGCTTTACCTTCAGAGTCGACATCAAAATGACAGAATATAATCCGATTACAATCTTTAATGACCACTAGTGATTTGTGACAGGAAACAAAAGACCACAAATGCTATTCGATATGGATGTGGTTGGAATACGCAATACACGTTTCTGCATGCAAGCGCACTAGAATTATGTCGGAAAACTATAGTTCCACGCGCGACGCGCGACACGCGTAAGGATCTGGTGACAACTTCTTAGACACGTGCATGATTTAGAAATTATGTAACCACAACGAAGCGATTAAGTAACAAGCTGGCAACAGTGTAATTATCGAAATCTTGTAATACGATCGTAGTTATTGTGAAATGTTAGAGCGACAGTGTGAACAAGAAAAAGAGCGAACAACGATTGTAAGCGTACGTGTGTTAAGATTGTGAGAGAACAGAAGGAAACAAAGAACTTTATACAGTCCTCAGATTGTGAGTGGAAATAATTCGAACAAATTACAAGAAAACGTGCTCGAACCTTATCTAAAAAAAATTCTGTAGGAAAGGATACTTCAGCTTGTCTCGACAGCTGTTCCTCCAGGCATAGGGTAAAATAAGGACTGGACTGGACTATTTTTTGAACCATTGGAGTTTGGACCATTGAATTTGGACCATTTTTTTGGACCATTTTATAAGGGGGGAAGCACACCATTAGTACTCAGGGAGGGGTGGGTGCAGTCTATAAGTATTGAGGGAGGGGTGGAAGGCAGACTGTTATCACTCAGGGAGGGGCGTGAGGTGGTTGTAATTGTCACTACTGGTTAATGGAGCTTTAACTCGATCGTACAAATTATTTTAATCGGTCTTAAACCGGTTGCTATAATGATGGAATACGAGTGTTTTGATTTCCTGCCATTCGGTCTTAATGTTCAGGTTTAGATATCCTCGAATTTTTGCTTTGCCTCGATAAAATACAAGCAGGCGAAGCCTTTCAACATTTTTTTACCGCTTTTTCTCAAGGCAGTGATTGATATCGCCGAGGGACTTGAATTTTTGCATTCAAGGAATGTGGTACACAGCGAATGTCTATTTTGGTAGCCAAATATGGTTTGTCCCGCGCTCAACGTTGGACGTCTGCGCGTGAACCAATGTTCTCTTCGAAATGTCAAAAACAATTTTTCGAGGTTTGCGTCTTCGAGGTCTGCGGTCTGCGGTCTGCGTTTTCGAGGTCTGTGTTTTCGAGACACCCGAGAGACGGTTGTTTTGTACGACTGTACCAACAATGATTTTTTATAGTAAACGTATAAAAGTTAAAATTGCGAGAGCGCTTGTGAATCCTGTATGCGGCTAAGTCAAGGGCTAAGGACCGGAAATTCCGTGATCTCGTCTGATAACATCAGTGACAAAGGAAGATAGATAAATCTGGTAATTACATACTGTATACACAAAGGAAAACTGATGGTGCACAAGTCGCCTCAAAAGGCACACGCACAACCTATGCCAGACTGGCAACTCAACAGTGGAGGATCGTAAACGCGATATTTTCAATAAAAATTAAAGTCCAGTGTCTACGTGGCAGTTTTGCTTTCGCTGACAGAAACATTAAAGAAACGCCGCGGCCCAGCGCAAAAATTTTGATATACAAAAAGTCAGTCGAAAAACCGATTAAAATAATTTGCACGATCAAGTAAAAGCTCCATTAACCAGTATTGTTTATAATTACAAACACCTCCCACCCTCCCTGAGTACTTATTGACTGCACCCAACCCTCCCTGAGTACTAACGGTGTTTTTCCCTCCTTATAAAATGGTCCAAAAAAATGGTCCAAAAAAAGGGTCCAAAAATGGTCCAAAAAAATGGTCCAAAAATGGTCCAAAAAATAGTCCAGTCCAGTCGTCGTTTTACCCTATGCCGGTCGTTCCTCCAACTGAACAACCAAGCGACGTGGGGCGCAAGGAAATACCTTTTAAAAAAGGAGTAGAATGGACTGTACTGTAGAACAAACCAAAATCCCAAGTTCGAGGTTTACTTGATAATGGGCAGTGAAAAGCAATAAGTCCCCATAGTAAAAGACAGGTGAAATTGTTCTTGTAGCAATGCATGAAATTTCCAGAACATGGGAAAAATTTTGTTTGGGTTTATTACCGTGACCGCAAAATCCGAGAAAATGAAATCTATGTTTTTTTTTTTTCTTCATAAGGGTTTGCACAGTCATGACAAAGAAACATTCGCAAATTAGCACTTTTACGGGTGGAATGACATAGTGGCAGGTGCTGTAGAATTAAAAATTCATAATTAAGGTTATGAATAATTTTACGATGCGAGCGATTCTAAATGAAAAACAGCACAGTCAAATTTTCGTCAAAATTAAAGTTTCTAGACATTTCATGCTGTTTGTTTATTTTGGAACGGTTTTTCACTTAACTCCATTGTATTTTCCATTGCGTGTGGGAAACTCGACTCCCAATTGAAAATGTCTATTCCTCTAAGGCTGGTTTTTTTCAAATTTGTTAATTTTAAGTACATGTTGTGAGAATTAACAGAGAATTTCAGAGACTTATCATGGACATGAAATTAAAATAAATTTTATGTTTATTAAAATAGCCTAGAAACCGACCCGTTTTGTTTCGTATTTATTACGTGCGAAGAAACTAGAAACTATATAAATAATTCATGATTCTTAAGATGGGCGAGTATTGACAGAGACAAGCTGCTATCATGATCTTTGGTCTATAAATCATCCGGCCATGATGTTACAGATTAGTGTGAAACGATAATACCGTGAACACAATTATTTTTACGCACTGTTTGCGTATACAGAAAAACCGGGATGTCCACTTTAAAACCATCAGGAAATGATTTCTTAACCCTTTAGATCCTGATGATGCCATTGGCTCATGTCAAGAGATTATAAATATTAATTCTCTTGCTTACGTTTAAGAATAATTTTTTAACCTGGAAATGTCGGTCAATGCTAACCTTGGCTACTCCTCAATTTTAAATATGCCGAACTGATCGACCAAATTGAAAGCTAATAGGGACCTTAAGCAGTCAGGTCGGCAACGCCAAGGAAGACTCCGATTAAAAAATGAATTTCTACTCTTAGTTAGAATTTCAAACATAGCTGCAGGAGCTTACTGTCTCATATGGCGCCACGGCTCAACTTCAGCATGACGTACAAAAGTAGCGTTGAGCTCCAAATGGAAATTATAATAATTTGCCGTCACGGTTTCGGTTCGCAGACGACGTAAATTTTGGCGATTTCACGTTGTTGTTTTGCATAGGACGGCTGAGAAATGTACAAAGTTTCAAAACGCACGTGCTGAGCTATTGTTCCGCCAATTAGATCTCTTGTTTTTCCACGTCCTCGTTGCTGTCGCCGTCGTGGTTGCTGAAGGTCCCTAATATATTAAAAAATTCGATTCACCTGTAACATCTCGGAAACAAAGCATTTACACAGCTGAACTTTCGAAATCGTGTGTGAAGAAAAGTCAATGTTTAACAATCACTTCGCTCGTTGAAAGCCCTTGTGAATCGTAGAAAAAGCATTTAAAGCCAGTGGGAATGTTAAATGACATTTGGAGGGTTGTTCCTCTCTGATAAGCGATGAGTTCCGGAAATAGTGAAACTAATTTTACCATCGACGGAAGAATTGTCGACGGCGTTGCCTCTGAAAACATCGTTTTCGCAACGATTTACTCAATCATTGTGTTTTTTGGTGTGATTGGCAACGGTGTTGTGATCGCCATCGTGTGTAAAACGCGATCCATGCATACAACAACAAACTATTTGCTGGTGAACTTAGCCCTGGCCGATTTACTGTCACTGTTGTTCTGTCCGGGCTTTTATGATTTCTCTTTACATAACGTAAGACTGAGTCAAACCAATGGAGATTTCATTTGCAAGGTGTTTGCAGGAAATGCAGTGCTCTCTGTCACTGTTCTAGAGTCTATTTTCACATTGATGGTCATAGCTGTGGAAAGGTACTTTTCTCTCGTGAAACCATTTAACACAAATGCAAGACTTGGTAAAGGAAACGTCCGTCATGCAATTGTCGCAACGTGGGTATCAGCGTTGCTACTATGTTTACCAGGATTTTTATCGAACGACTACGATCCAGAGGCTAGAGCATATCCTTGTAATCGACCATGGACTCTCGATCGACTCACGCCGTATAAAAGGACGTATATAATTGTATTTTGCAGTCTGTTTATTGTGATGCCCACAGTTGTGATTCTGTTTTGTTACTGCTCTGTTTTCTATGGAATACACTTTAAGAAAAACATCTGTTGTGAAAACTCCGCTGAAAGTGGGGAAGCGGAAAAATCCAAGAAACACCTTTTAAAGTTACTCGTCTCTCTCGCTGTAGCTTTTGCTGTTTGTTGCATTCCGTTTGCAGTGTTCTTTATTTACGTCTCCCTTATCTCAAAGAGTACACTTAAACAAAATTACGACTCTCTTCACCTTGTACACCGAGTGGTTCGCTTTTTTCTTATTCTCAACTCTTTTATCAATCCTCTCCTTTACGCAGCGCAAAGTTCTAACTACAGACAAGGACTGAGGAGAATTAGCCGACGCTTTTTAAAAACACGTTCAAACAGAGTGGCAGAAAATAATCAAGAACATTTAGAACTCGGCGAATAGAAGAAATTTCTTGCACTTGTAGAAGTAACCTGAGTTTAGAGTTTTTTGGTAAATTTATGTTGCTTTAGTAGTGAAAACCATCGCAAAGATATGGAAGCTCAATATTGCTATCTTTCGCCCCCAATTTCTTCAATTAACATTGAAAAAGACTATGAAATCTGAGGATATGCATTGGTGAAGGGAACAAGGAAGATCAATTTTTCTCTCTCGAGGAAGTTGTTCGAAAATACACAAATGTGAAAGCTGATTTTCCTTTCATCTTAACGTCATTGTGATAGTCATGGCAACTAAAGGAACCCGAGATTGCTGAAATGACACTTTATTTGACTTATGAGAACAAGGAAATTATACATAGAAGATTCAAATCTATCAATCGATTATTCACTCAAGGGTAAGTGCAAGTGACGCTGTGGATTTGCAGGTGAATTTTCCAGAATATGGTGATTGGCAGGTGAATATTCAGTACGCACTGAGGCCTTCAGACTCAGAGGTTTGACAGAATATTTGACGACCTCCGCCCGGCGATATTAGATTGCAGTCTATCTAAGTCGACTGTGGATGATCTAAAGACGATTCTCGAGTGAAAATGTAAACTACTTTGTTTTTTATTTATTTGTTTTTTTTTTTAGTAGATAACACTTCAGAACTGAATCATGAATATTCCGATGGCATATTTTGGAGCACTTTATGCTTTCCGCAGCGTTAGCGCCAAGCCATTCAGATCGGCATGATAGGTTTCAATCTATCTGGAGCACCTATTCCATTCAGATATTCGAGGTGTCTGATTCCGTTTAGAAAAGCGTGTTTATTTAATTTTTTTAAGGTTCAGCTATTGTTTGAAGATCATAAATCCAACGTTACCTTTGAATTTGCTTAAGATTGGTATGGTGAACCGCACTAAAGAATTTTACAGGAGCAGGAGTCGAAGAAGTTAGTAGGAGAGAGATAAGAAATTTGCGAAACGATAAATCTAAAGCAATCATGTGCTGCTTTCGACATTCATTTCAAAGTGAATATGAGATTGCAACAATACTGTCTATTCACATGGAAGCATCCTGCAGAAGTGTTTTGTTCAGGAAAGGCAAAAGAAGACTACTTACAGGTTCCAATGTGACAACTCAGTTCAGCCCAATGTTTGGCAGAAAAATGTCAAATCATCCTCTTTCGCTTCGTACCAAGAAGTTTGTTTTTCAAGTCAAGTTTCGATTAATAGCCCATTTCCGAATTACCCTTGGCCTCATTTTCAAAACGAGTCGTGGTGCTCATCCTTTCATATGATAATAAGTTTTCATTTACATGCAAATAAAACTCATTTTCACAAGAATGGTTGAGCACCAGGCCTCGTTTTGAAAAAGAGGTCAAGGGTAATTCGGAAATGGGCTATCGAGTTTGGAACTAATTCAAAATTGATTTTTTTTTTTCCCCTTTGCTGTGCCTTGCTACTGGCTTTCGAAACCCCCATTCCCTTACCTACACACTTCATTTAGTGGAAGATTTAATATCAAACCAAATTTGAATTAAAGCACGTACAAATGAGTGGCTTTTAAAATTTTAAAGATTAGAAGAACAAATATAAAAACAATTAAAATTAAAAGGTAGAAATAAAGCGAAAAAGTAATAGCAACCTTAAGGTATATTTCAGAAGTTTTTAGGATCGTAAGTATGAAATTGTTTTTGTTTCAGTCTTATTCCCCGAGTTAATTTGCATTTAAAAACCAAAATGCAAGACCAAAACTTAGAGCGACTTCGTCATTACTCCTTTTTCATTTTCTAAGCTCAAAGCCCAGTCACGTACACTCAGTTTTAGTTTTCATTGCTCACTTTTGGTACTACCCTTATCCTGATAGGCTAATATATATTTTCGGTGGTTTCACGATACCTCTTCTAAATAGTGGTATCTTTTAATCCACAGAAATAAGAACCATTCGCAGATCATCTTTACGATAATTGGTTTCGTAATACCCACTGTGGGTCGATACCTATAAAGAGGCGCAAACTTAGCGGGAGTCGAGCGAAGTCATCAGGCGGAAGAAGCAAAACGCTGGTGGTATTTTTGCCTGCACATCGAATAAAAGAAAGCGGAATGACTGCCACACATAAAAGCGGTCAATAGGAGACGGCCCCCATAGGGAAATTTAGCTCGAAAGCTTATAGAAAGCAAAATCATCTTGGAGATTTAGTTATCTCAGTGATCGCAGATTAACGTTGATAACATAAGATGAAATAAATTCAACTCAGTAGTGTTAAGAATGATAACATGCTACAGTTAGCAAAGATTAGCGATTGTTGACCTGTCGACGAAAGCCAAAGAGTCCGTAGTTATATATATTAGTTGTTACAATTTAGCAAGCATCCAAAATTTCCGAGAATCTTCATCGGTATTGAATCTCTTCCAAGGGACGATTGTGCGTCCCCATAACTTGTCAACAGGTTGATGTCCAACTCTTCAGCAATCTTACGACTGGCAGTTTAATTCACTAAAACTTGACAAATCGACGGTGGTTTGACGTGGTCTGTACTCATGTTGACGACGATATTCTATCATCACAATGGTCAAAGTGTTGTGGATTCGCGAGGCGCAGCCGACTGGGTCCGCAGATTACGATAAACCACTTTCGATTTATTTTTTTATCACAACATCGAAGTAAAAAAAAAAAAAACCAACCGATTCTTTCTGTAAGTGACAGGTCGCGTGATACTTTGCCGCGAGCAGCGTTGTGTGTACTCTTATCGACAACGGCAAACTGGCCAATCAAATTGCGACATTACTGCCAATTATGGTAAAAATTATCATTTATATAGGTGATATTCTATTTTGGGTCCGATTGTAATCTCTTTGAATGTTTCTGCCGATTAGTGTCAAGGGTTTTTGAGAACACAGTCCTCTATTTCGTGATGATCCTACAAAAAAAAAAATAATTTAACCATTTTGTTCATAGTTGTCAGAGGTATTTTCAGGGGATTAGTGCTCTGACGAAGGGCTAACGCTCAAAATTTCAGCTTTTTAACTCTTTACGGTGGTCAATTTACAATTTCAGTTTAGTTGATAAAACCAAATTACAGAGGTATATTCAGTTCGCTTCAAAAACATCAGGTGTATACTTGCGACTGAGTTCAAAATAAACCATATTCTTCAATATCCTCACAGAATGCCTTTGACCGATTGTTGATCTTAGCAATAAGAAGGTCCCTTTTCACATGTGGGCTTAGTCTATGACTCAACACACCCTAAACAGGTTACAGTTTGTAATTTCATGTTCCAGAACCTTTAATTATGAAGTCGAAACCGTTTAGCAAATAGGTTTCGAATCCCCTTTGGATTCCGTTTTCTTTCTCCGTCTTTCTTTCTGTTCGTCAAGCAAGAATAAAGTTGTTTTCTACTAAACACGCTCGTGACAAATGTGTCACTGACCTTTCTTTATTGTGCCCGTTATTTTACACGGCTGTTTCGTAATATATTCTATGTTTCTCCTCTCTGGCTCTGACTGCAGCATCGTTTGCTGTGTTACGTGTGTTGTTTTTGGGGCAAAGTTTCTGAAACAGAACTTCTCTGTAGTTTTTGCTTTGAGCAGCGTAAAGAAGGGGATTTACGAATGAGTTGGAAAATTTCAAAAAACGAACGATTCTGTGTGTCAGAAACAACGTTTTAAAGCTTTGCTCTAAATGGTTTGGGGCAAGTGTAGTGACATAGAAAAAGAAAACCGCAAATGGCAGACAGAGTGTGCAAAATGCCAAAGCTACCGAGATAAGAAGCTTTAAGAGTCTTTTCATATTCCGTTTGCTAGCGGGATCTTCATCCGGTTCACCTGCGCTTGACTTGAGCGCTGCAGAACTCGAAATATAGCAAAAACAAAGCAAGACTGAAGGCAGAACGATTAAAGCGACAGAATGACTAAGGATGTAAGCTTTGACGTTCAATTTCTGGTTCCTAACTGTCCAGGGACGCGTGCATGGATACCGCCATGGCGAAAGAACGTCTTCGTTATTTTTCTTGGTCCACAGCATATCGGGAAGGCTTGAAAAAGCAGCTGTCACCCAAATAACCACAATAATAAAGTTCACTTTCTTTTTCGTCAGCACCCAACGTTTGTTAAAAGGTTTAACAATACCGAGGTAGCGCTCCACCGCAATGGCACACAGAGTCAACACAGAGGCATCGAAAGAGACGCAAACGATTGCATTTCCTGCAATAAACTTGCAAAAGATGTCATCTAATGTCTCAGAGCCCAATCGAAAATTGTGTAATGAAAAGTCGTAGAAACCCGGACAAAATAATAACGTTAGGAAATCGGCTACAGCCAAGTTCATCAACAGATAGTTTGTTGTTGTGTGCATGGTTCGCGTTTTCCGTACAATAGATACGATTATGCCATTCGTTATGACGCCAAAAAACACAATAAACGAGTACAACGTACCAAAAACAATGTCATGAGTAGTAATGAGTAGAGAGGCGTTGATGTTGCTTTCGTTCATTCTGAAAATAAAACCTGCGTTAGCATCCTCTGATCAATTATCAATCTTAATCAAGCCATTGGAAATTTCGTCCAGCATGCACGTGTTTTAAATGTTTTTTAACCATACCTTGCGTTTAGTTCACCACAAAACCGGTATCATGCGGATTCTTTAGCAATTCCTGCAGCGGCATTTGATATGAATTGTGGTAAGGAAGCGGTTTGTCAACAAGTGAGTCGGAAAGTCTCTCGAACTCTTGATTATAAGAATACAGAATGGCGTGGTAGTTGTGCATTTTAATTTTTTTGGATGTCATTTATTCCATTCATACATTTCCACAGTCTCATTGGCTTTAATTTCCCACCGAATAATTGAACAATATCTTTTGACATGTAAGAGTCTCAGTATGGCGATGGTTTTCAGTTACGGTTAATGGCTAAAATTTTGGCCATTTTACGGTTTACGATTAGTTTCTTACCATTATTTTTAAAAAGGAGAATTTTAAGGGAAAAACGGCTATTTCTTTTTTGCAGTTAAATAATTATCAGTTAACCCCGCCGGGACCGTCATATTGAAGAAAAGATGATTGCTCACCATAGCACCGGTAAATCGCGATTAAAGTTCTCAAGAGTCATCGCAATATCATTAATCGACAAGTTCTTTTTAGTGAATAAACCACTAGCTGACAAATGAATTTTTTTCGGCACAGAGTTAAGTCGCTAGCTATGCTAATTTTGATCAGCATAAAAAATGATTATTTTTATTCACAATAAAAATGGCATTAATTTACTAGTAGCAAAGGTGGTACAGATCGGCTTAAACTGCGAATATTCGATGAATTCTTATCTCATACCGAAGACTTAGTAACTGATTTTTTTGTCATTTTTTCTACATTTTAAACTTTGGGAAGTCCCAATAGGTGTGAAGTTACTTTATTTCACTTCTCTTCACAGAGACTGTTAGCAGGATTTTTAGCTGGATGACATGTATCCTAGAGGTCCATTCAGGGCAACCAGCCCTAGCCTTTCTTTTTAGCACGACACAAAACGGTGCAGTAGTAGAGTAGGAGGTGCAAAAACTAAGCAGAGTTGGGTCGAGTTGTGTATTTATTCTCCTCCTTGCGCAATCCGATCACCATCTTTCAGCAAGACCTTGTGCTGATAAAAGTATAGTTATGGCGAGGAAAATAGTGGAGTGGGAAAATTATTTTAACAGTCATGTTTAATAAGGCGTAGAGAAATTTTGTGTTCTGATAAGTATACTAGTCGAACGAATCAGACAAGAAATACGCTTCAGGCAGTCCCGCAGCAGGAGTCTGTAATACCTTTGAAATACCAGCGGACTTGTATTAGGCAAAACACGTAAAATGCAGCAAACTTCATCGTTCCTATCCTGCGCAATTCAGGTTATTTTTTCAGGCGAGATCAACTTAAATGTGGGGACTTTTGGTAAGAATTCGCCAAATTTTACCGCTTCAATCCACTTTTGCGCCTTTTGCTGGGGACAATTCTGCAAAATTCACGATCTTGAGAAATATAGCATTTCTGGGACCCGGCTATTTTATTTATTACACACATTAGAAGGCTCGTCAAATCCGTCACGAGTTACACTCATCTGTGAACACTGAGTTTGATAACAGTCTACTTAATTCTTGCTTTGCCTTGTTACAACAGCAAACTGATGATGTGAAAACTGATTTGATTATCTTCATATTTAACTGTTAAAAATCATTCGTGATTAACAACTTGGTAAAATAAAATGCCCTTCTCCGATAACACTGTGTAAATTCGTATTCATGAGGCAGCGCAGTAATGATCGTTCATAAGGGAATAATTAGGTAACATATTTTGCCTTATTTACCCAAATGTTTAGCTATGATAATTGTCAAGAATTAAAACTGGTGAGTAAGTGCAAATTCCCGGAGGTGACCACCAACCAGGAGGAAAAGCGTTACAGAAGCTTGACTTTGGTTGCTTAATCACCAGAGTTTCGATTGTAATTTTCCCAAAGGATAATTGTTCTCTTTCACTCAACTTGACATTTATTACGAAATGTTCTTTGCTGTGTAATGTTGCCAGTGTGCTCCTCGATGCTGTACACCTATTAGTGATGCTTTGTGTAGAATTTGTTACCTAAGAATTGCGGCAAATCAGCCTGGAGCTAAAATTAATTTACATCCATCACGATAGTTCGAGCTTTGTAGCGCATACATAATAGGATTTAGGAAAGAATTAGAAAATAGCAGAAAGCGTGATGCTTTTTGAATCCAAGTCAATGTGCTGCAGTTTTTTTGGACCGTTTCATTATCCAAGGAAATAAGGAAGAGGAAATATATATGAAATGGCAGTGAACAGAAGGAAAAGGCAACAGCCAGCCAGATCAGAGGTCGACTGAGCTAGCTGCTTCTTTGTCTTTCTGTCTGCTTCTGTGTCTTTCTGTCTGCTTCTGTGTCCGATGACTTAGAGCAAATTGGGTTCGTAAAGTACAATCCGCGGATGATTTCAAAATAACAGATAAACAGTATCATAGAATTAACAAGGCCACAACAAACAACACTGAATGTAATGAAGGACTTGTGAAGGAAATACTCGTCTAAACTCCGAGGGCGTTTGCACGGATACGTGGAAGACGGGATGTTGTATGTAATGGCTTGAATATATGGGATACAGGATAGCAGGGCAAGCAACCACAGCACGGAAATCATATATTTTACTTGATCTTCGTACATCCTCGAGTTGACTTAAAAAGGCTTTAGAAGAGCCAAATACCTCTACACAGCAATCGTACAGACATTTAGGACGGCGACATTGATGGTGATTGGAACAACAGCATTTCCCACAAACAACTTACGGATCAAATCCCCCGTAATCCCTTTCAGCTGCAGGTTGACGTTAGATAAAGCAAAGTCATACTGCACATCCCAGGACACAGAATGAAAGTCAGGAGATCAGCCACAGCTAATTTCAAGAGAAGATAGTTTGTTGATGTGTGCGTTGAAAGCGTTCTTCGCACTATGGTTATCACGATAGCATCACTGACAACACCGAAAACAGCAATGAATGTGTAAAAAGTCGCTAAAAGAACGTCTTGTGCTGTGCCGGGTGCCAGCTGATGATTGTAGGTCCTTTTTGTTACCTCCCATTTCTCTCGTTTTCTTCTTTCTCGCTGTACTTTCGTGATACCAACCCGTTTGCTTACTTGCAATTGACAGATGTTTACTCTAAAGAAACTAATAAAACCAAAGAATGAGTCTAAACATTTTAAATGATAGTTTAAAATGAATAAAGCATTTCCTTTGTTTCACGAAACAAATGTGAGAACTTTGAATTAACGTTTGATAGTCACAGTGTCTTTTTTGATAGTTGGTTGTACGGTATTAGCTTCAGAGTTACGTTCCTGAGGGGGAGAAACTCTTAAAACAAATGTCATCTTGGCCGGCTCTGATAGGCACTGTTCTGAGGCATTCAAATTTCAGCGAAATTTTCCGTCACAAAAAAAAAAGGAAGATTTACACCAACACGTTGTCTATAAAAGATGCATTAAATGGTCATAGCAACTTATTTCTGAAATGGCATTTCAATTATCAAATTGCTCTACAGGAATATATTCGTGCCATTCAGTTTCAGTCTCGTGACAAAAATTGTCTTTGAACCGTTTATGGAAACGGCTGGTGAAAGCTGGCAGAAGTTGAACAATGAATGCGTTTAATTTGTAGGAACTGTTCCGCTGTCATGCTATTTAAATTTTTAGCCCTCTTTAACCACAATAAGATAGTCTCTTTATTGCTTTTCAAGCATGCTAAACGGCGCCAGGCGATAATTGGAACTGGTCGCACAACGCATATGTTAATTTCCAAAAATGCGCAATTGTCGTGTTATTCTAATCTTTTACCTTCTTCAACAAATATAGCGTTTTAATCGCTTTTCAAGATTGTTGAACATTTACATAGATAAGATTGGCGATAATTGGCAAAAATACACGTTTAAATGTTGACCCCGAAGATCTGCGCTGTTAGTAGTCAGTTGTAATTATATCGTAGTAGCTTTTTTTTCAATGAGGCTGAGTCAAACGAATTACATCTGGATCTTATTTTGAATTCGAGTTGATAAAGCGACAATTTTGCCTTTAAAGTTGTATTATGTCACTGAGGTGTCTATTTCACTTAACGTTATCATATCTCAAACTCACAGACCACTTTCCTATATAGTAAATTACGAAATTATGAGCTTTTTCTGGAGTGCAAAGAAAATTTGCTCTCTTTCCTTGGAGAAAGTTTGAAGTTAATGATCAAGTCGCTTTGCAGATTTCATTTATTTGATATACGGCAAACCACAGTATGGTCTGGGACTCAGCTCAATTTTTCTCATTTACGGAAACAACTACATTCATAGAACAGATTCCTCTCAAGAGATGATGACAAATTTGTAATAATACCAACAAACTCGATTTGGAAGTAGAACGACTAAACTTTGCTGGAGGATCAACCGTTATTCATAGTAAGTCTTGTCGAGTCTTGTGGCTGAGAATTACGGAAAAGGTATCGGCCAATCGCTTTTTACCAACGCCTTGTTTGTGAGAGCTGATTGGTCACTTTTGCCGTTATTTTATTGGTGATTTATTAAAATATTCGATTGATATTCGATTGATAACCAATTCTTATCGCACACTTAACTCATCCTTCTTCTTTTGCACACAAGAAACGTTCGAGATTGCTAATTAGTCCGAGAAAAGACTTGGTAGTTAAAGAAATTTTTTTATTTATTTTCTTTTTTAGCCGAGTAAAGCATGTAGTGCATACATATTGTGCATTCAGTGTGATATCGATTTTTCAAACATGGATTATCTTCAAGGAATCGTTATCTTAAACAGAAACTCCGTCATCATAATTGCGGTTTTGATAGATTTATCTCTTCAGTCCCACCGTTATCTGGATCAAGTATCAGTGAGTTTAAAAATGATATACTCGGCACTGTAACGTTCGTAGGAATGGCCAACGGCTGAAACGAACTCTGATTCCACTCATTTTTTATATCATTATTTATTACTTACTTTTTATTTATTAGTGCTCATATGACTGAAAGCAGAGGGAAGGACTAGTTGACCAATTTATGCGAGAAATATCATGCTGAATCTAAGTCTCTTTCATCACTGTAGTCATTGCAAAACAGCAGTTAGTGAAATACGTGTTCCTCCGTCGGAGACAAAGAAAGTGTATGGTCAAATAAAATCCAATGCAAATGATATCGACATATCTCAACATTTAAAAGCGATCTGAATTGCAATATTTATGGGCATTTTGAAAAAGTTGTTCCGGGCTATTTCATTCTATAGTTTCTATCGATGAAATTAATCACTTCGAAATGAAAAAAAAAGTTCATGGCAAGCGAATAATGCTTTCTTTGATTGTTTTTTTTTTAGTTGTCACTTAACTCGTCATTCAATTCTGCATCTGGTTTGTTATCAATCCTTCACACAGATGCAGCTGTCAGAGTCTCTGTACTAGGACTGTCTCTCCAATTCCAGTGGGTGAGGTTCTTTCCGCCAGTTTCATGGATCTGCGCCTTGAATCGACCACTTTAGTGCGGCAGCAAATTTCATCCATTGCCTTTCTGTAATTTGCGCTCTGTGCGGCATACAACAGCGGATTAATGAAAGAATTAAAAAATATCAGTACCCGAACAATTCTGTTTGCGAGAAACAATTGTGCGAAATCTTGCTTAATTTGAGCGTCCGTGATCAAGGAAACATACATAAAGAAGCACGCAAACGGCAAACAGAGTGCGCAAAATGCCACCGCTAAAGAGACAAGTAGTTTTAAAAGCCTTTTCATACTGTTCTTTTCGGCTTCGTCTATCCCCGGGTCTGACAAATCCCACTTGAGCACTTTAAGAATCGAGAGGTAGCAAAATGAAATCAAAATGGAGGGAAATACAATCATGACCAGAGAGTGAGCGATAATGTAGACCTTAACAATTGACCCGTGTTCCAGCGTCCATGGGCGAGTGCATGGATAACTCGAGCTGGGATCCTTCTTGTAGATCGTCCACAAACTGTCTGGGAAACTCAAAATGAACGACAGTACCCAAATCCCGACAATGACTAAATTCGTGTTGTTGGAAGAAATGCTCCTACTGCTACTTTGAAAAGGTTTGACAATTGCCACATAGCGCTCCACGGCGATAACACACAGAGTCAACACGGACGCATCGAATGTGACGACGGCATTTCCAGCAAAGAGTTTGCAGATGATATCACCCAGTGTGGAGTTCATCCTCGAATGATTCAATGCAAAGTCATAAATACCGGGACAAAGAAGTAACGTCAATAAATCGGCCACAGCTAAGTTCAGCAGAAGATAATTCGTTGTCGTGCGCATCGAAGGCGTTTTGCGTACGACAGCAATCACTACACCATTACCCAACACGCCAAAAAACACCATAAACGAGTATAATGTGGCAAAAACGATGTCCTGTGAGGTTGTTTTTAAATGTTCTTGGGATCTATTTAAATAGCTTTCATCCATTGTAAAAAAGATCGGAAAACCCACAAACCACGTTCGCTTATGATCCACTCAGACTACAAACTCCGAAGAATCAGCTTAGAACTATGAAAAAAAAGCGTTTTTATGCGGCTGTTTTTAAAAACTTCCTCCGTCCTGTTCCGTCTCAGCGATGAATAAATAAGGAGTTTTGAGTCAAGTTCTAAACGATATATACATATATGCTCGACCAAAATGTTAATTAATTGCAGCATTTGATGAGCCGGCGATAACTACGATAGGTGTCCATAAAAACAATTGAGTAACGAGGCAACATTTAAGTTCAGCAGTCACGCTTTTGTTTGGTGTTTCATAGTTTTTTTAGCCCAATAAAATTACATTCGGCCTAACGCGCCGTGGCTAAAACGTGCCAGGCACAGTGAGCCGTGAGTCTGAATGTTTCCTTATTTGTATTAGAAAATAAATGCCCTTATTAATCACAAGAGGCAATGAGCCAAAATCGTAGTCGTCGAGACCATCGTCGCTAACGCAACGGTTATATTCTGAGAGAAGAATAGGGTGCAAAAAGTCCATTTAAAAAATTAATCGGACTCTTTTCATTCTTCCGACATCTTAGAACAAATTTCCGCTAAGATTATTGAAGAAGTAATAAAAATTACAGGAAACGACATTATTGATCTATTCAACGAATATTGCACCCTTTAGGTCTGGAGTGGCGTTACTTAGTGCACAGATAACACATGGCTTTCTACCAGACAGAGAGGTGTTAAACGAAAATCGCCTGAAATTAAGTGTTTCTTTTCTGTAGCGGACTACCGGAAAATAAATCGTGATAAATCCCTCATTTCCTGTTGAACATTGATTGCATTTTACTGGGTTGTTTGGTTATGGAATTACAAACTGAAATGTTTTCTGTGTCAAACCACTTAAAAGAAATAAAAATTAGGAAAGTTTATTCGCATCCTTTTAAATGCAAATTATAAGGTGACCCGATTAAGTGGTAAGATAGATTATTGATTACGTAAAATATCTTTCTGCAGCTCTGTACATTTAATTCTGGATAACCGTTTTGTGATACCCTTTTCTCCCAAAAAAACTAAGAACCCTGTTTTTTTCCGGTACTATCACTTATCTATCTCGGATCTTGCAAAATAAATAAATAGATCAAAAAAATATTGTGAAAGATTTTATTTTTGATCACCACTGTGCGAAAAAAAAAGCGTCATAAGCTTTTTTAATCGTTATTCCTATCAGCATTTTATTTCCTTCATCTAGTTTAACGGTGAAGGAAGTTTCGCAATTTCTATAGGCGCAGTGTTCTTCTTAGTTGTGGTTTTCAAATAAACGCAATGATGTTACGTTCTCTCAATGACGTCGTCAAGATTCTCGTGCATGCTTTAATCTATTCTTGGGTTTCACCCACGTGACCAATTCTTGGGTTTCACCCACGTGACCAACAGCTTAGCAACGGTTACTATCCGCCATCTTGGTGTTCCTCGAGCGTAAACAAACCGTATCTAACGAAGAGTTCATGTGAGAAAGAAGGGATGGTTTTATGCATTGTTGTTAGCTGTTCGAGCAAAAGTGGAAAGCAAAAAGACTAAGGATTTTTTCGTATAATAATTTAATAATTTTATTATTTCTATAGCGCAGAATTAATTCGATATATGATCTAATGCGCTATACCTAAGATCATTACAAATCAAGGGGAAGAACAGGAGGAACTAGAAGTTGTTGTATGGTTCGAGGCTTGCGGCTGTTGTAGATCCTCGATTTTTTGGTCGAGCTTTTCTTTGTGCTTCTTAGCCGATGAGAAATCGATGTCTTTAGCCCTCGCATACGGCACTTCATTGACATATGTCGGCAAAATCCATGAACATTTTACCTGAGTGCAAGCGAGCTTGGGGTGTCACGAAAACTCACACCCCGAAAACTCAGACCCCTCGAAAATTCAAGAGATAAACTCGACTCATGATCACTCCTGGTAATGCCGCGTGTATTTTGACCTTTTGCGTCAATACAGTTTGGGTTCGATACAGTTAAAAGTTGCACTAAGTAAAGCTTCAACCAGAGAATCGTGGGTGAAAGTTTCTAAAGAAACTGTGGTGCTGCGTGGGTGGGGGTAACAAAGAAATTTGGTCATAGCAACTAAGTTGAAATTTTAAATTTGCCTCCGTAACGAGTTAAAAGGCTGACGTTTCGAGCGTTAGCCCTTCGTCATTCGCTCTGATGAAGGGCTAAAGCTCGAAACGTCAGCATTTTAACTCGTTACGGTGGCAATTTACAATTTCAACTTAGTTGATGTAACCTATTAACCAGAGAATCGTGCTTGATGTAACGTCATATTCCCTCGACTAGCAAAAGAGAAATTCCATGGTCATTGGTTTGGAGAAACAACTTTCAGATCTTACTGGTGAAAAGCCCTTGAGGGAACTTTTACACCTGCTACCTTAAGGGCAAATATTCTGCTAATGGACGCTGTATTTTCAGTCGCTATGTCAGAAGACCTTGAGCTGAACTGTCAAAAGCGGATTTTACCGGCTACTAAAAATCTAAATTATTTGTTTTAGGCTAGATTGAATTTTTGAAATTGAACAAGGGAGTTTCTGAAATAAGCTGTTCTATTTTTAATTCACCTGTCAGCTACTTCATTTGAATTTATAAGACACGCTCGCATTTCACGTTAAGTGTGGCATGCTCAGCCGAGTTCTGATGAAATTTATTGAACGAATAAGACTTATAACTGACTTCCCAATCGTGAAAACACAAATAGAGACAAAAGTAATGGAAGCTCGACTGGTAATACCTATCCCAATCCAAAACAAACGTCATTTCCGAAATGATATGGATCTTCTCTTGTCTTGTTTGTCAGGTATATTTATTAAGACATTGTATGTTAACATATCATACTCTATGAGTGGTCTTAGAAAGCGTATGTTTCTGGTTTTCAATTTATTTTAACCCTAAGCTTCAACACAGCCGTTCAAATGATTTCAGGTTATTATTTAAACCCTTTTTATGCTTTCACAATGATATATAGACATAGCATTTCACCTCTTAAAGTATTAAATTGCAACTTTGAATAATGTGAGGATGAAATATTAATTACTTTATTTTCACTTTAGCGACCTTGTTGCATCTCCCGTGTCGCAACACAGAGAAGACATCCCTTATTGGTCTCGGCACTTAAAAGCTACTTGATAATGAAGCGGTAATTTGCATGTTCCTCGGTGTATTCACCTGACTAGGAACACCGCGTGTAGAGGTAGTATATTTAATTGTATTTTTCTCTCGCATTTATCATGTGAAAGCCATCCTTGCGGATCTAAGCAAACCTATGGCGATCTTGCTGCAATCTGATGAATGAGGGAGAAAAGCTATTTATTAGAATCGGAATCTCATTTACTGTTAGAAGCACTGAAACAGCTACGTTCGATCAAGCATGCCTGGAAGTAATAACACGAGCAGAAATTTTACCGAAGCAACGATTTCAAATCACGATGTGGTTTTCGCCTCCTTGTACTCCTTCATAGTTCTCTTTGGAGTGATAGGAAACTCAATCGTGATCACAATAATTCACAAAACCCAATCAAATCACACAACAACTAACTATCTGCTAATGAACTTGGCTTTGGCAGACTTACTAACGTTGTTGTTTTGCCCTGGACTGTACGACTTTGCACTTCAGAACGTTTATTTAAATGGATTCTCGGGAGATCTGATCTGCAAGCTGTTTGCAGGAAATGCAATAGTTCCAATTACCATCAACGTGGCCGTTCTTACGGTTTGCACGATTGCTGTGGAAAGGTATCTGGCGCTTCTCAAACCTTTTCACTCTAATTTGAGAATCAATGAGGATCGGGTTAAATATTTCATAGCTGGGCTGTGGTTGTTAGGCTTGTTGTCGTGCATCCCAGATATTCAAGCCAATACGTACAACGTCACTTCAACTTATTCAAAATATCCCTGCAAACGTCCATGGAGTTTAGATGAATACTTCCTTCACAAACCCTTTATCATCTTCACGTGTACTTGTTTTGGTGTGGTGAGTTTTGTTATCCTTCTATTCTGCTATTTTGAAATCATCCGTGGCTTATATTTCACAAAAACAATTTTTTCCCAGTCGTCTGTCACGGGAAGCCGTGAAAAACAAGAAAAAAAACGACTGGCCAAACTTCTCATTTGGCTCACCATTATTTTCGCCCTCTGCTCGCTGCCATTTGCTGTATTTTTCATATTTTTGATATCTTCTAAGCAAGCATTCGTCCAGGATAATTACATTACTCTTCATCTACTTCACAGACTATGTCGTTTTTGCCTTTTTTCGAACTCCTTTTTCAATCCATTGCTTTACGCCTTGCAAAGTTCCAATTTTAGGGACGGGTTCAAGAGAATCTTCGAAAGCTGCATGCTCTTTAGAGCCTTAAGAAGAACATCTCAGAAATCTTACTGTGTGGAACTAGGTGGACCTGCTAAGCTGTGAGGTTAGAGAAACAGTTTTGTGCCCTCAATTAGGTACCACTGTCGCAACACTTGAAACAATCACCATACTCATACAGAAGGACTAAAAATCGCCCACTATAACAAGCTCCGCCGTAAATAAGAACTGATCCCTACCATTATTCATGGAGGATTATTTCATTCGCATGTTCTCGAGGATAATTACAAAAAACTTCTATCTTTACGATGCCGAAATATAAAACTATTACTTTAGGTCTTATTTCCACACAGTTGATACCAAATCCTAATCAGCAGAACTTCTATTTAATCTTAATTGTAATTTTCATGGCCTCACTAATCATCGTAATGATATCTAGCTAGGTTGGCAACGGGTACTTTAAACTTTAATGATAAATACTCCCAAAAAAGGTTTTTCGGTACCTATTTGCAAATATGAATGGTAACTATATCTGACAAGCTATTGTTAAATTCTAAATTCTAATACTTTGTTTATTATCTTTTAAAATTCCCCTGCATTAATAAACATTTGCTATTGTCTGTCTAGATGGCTTGCTCACTATGTCTAAAATACCATGGAAATCATTTACGCCTTTTAATTTTTTTCTGCCAGTGGCAAGACACACTGAAAAAGGTACCTCAGTGGTCTAACCAGCAACACAATACATCTCATATTTACATATCACTGCTGGAGATCCAGAGATAATAGGCCTTTCTGTTGATAGTCTTGAGACAGCCAATAAAAAACAAATGTTAAAAGGCTAATATTCCTCTTTTTCCATAAAGAATAAATTAACCTCATTTATGTGGAATGAGAATGCGTCTAGTTTTTCTCCTGTTTTGTATTGCGTATTAAACTGCAAGTGGAGAAGGGAAAATGAGAAGGGGCATCATTTAAAAGGATATTTATACTTATAAAGTGAAGAAGTGAATCCCGATTTCAGTCGCACAGAGCGACAAGAACTGCACTTTTTGAAAGTTGATTAACCGAGGAGACACCATTTCATTTAAATGTTACCCACTAGCTGCCTCGTCCCCAGTCGCTCCTCGCGATTATTTTGGGGATATTCTAGTTAATTATTAAGAAAAGGCGAAAGGAGTGATGGGAAGGTGAGAGAAGGCGAGGCGACTGGCAAATCCTGTATCCAAGATGGCGGAAGCATTAATGGCGGATTTCCCGGAACTTCCTAGACCGGTCCACAAGGCTCAGTTAAGTATGAAAAAAATCATCTCTCCGGAGCAAAATTGCCGTCAGAATGTGATATTTTTTGAAGAAAGTGGATTGGGTCAGCATTACAGGGTGATTCATGAGAAATATGCAACTGCGGAGGTAGTCGCGAAGGCACGAACTAAGACGTGGGAAATTTATAGCCGCGAAACGTTACACTTCATCTTCACCATCTCTGAATGGAAATCGAAGGTGAGTATATAAGTTATAACTTATAACGCATCCAAACTTAAATTAGGCGAGCCAAACTTGCGAGAAAATGATGAAAGCGGTGACTGTATTAATACTATTTATCAAAGTTCATGGGGTTGATGCGGTCGGTTTAGCAAGAGACTTTTTTATTCGGAATATTGCCATTGCAGACTGCAGACTGCGGGGGAAGCATTAATAAACACCACTGCGGGACTGCGGTGGCCTCAAGTAAGACATATTTTAGCCGGGTATTGTAATATGTGACCAACTTACCTTCAATCGATAACTCATGAATAATGGGGTTGACGCAGTCGGTTTAGCAAGAGACTTGTTTATTCGGAATATTGCCACTGCAGACTGCAGACTGCGGGGAAAGCATTATTAAACACTACTGCGGGACTGCTGTGGCCTCAAGTAAGACATATTTTAGCCGGTTATTGTAATATGTGACCAACTTACCTTCAATCGATAACTCTCCGATGGAAATCACTAAGAGTATCATCAAAAAAATCTTCAGTTGATGGAAGGCGTGCTTCGTCTTCAGAAAAATCTGCCTTTCTCGCTGTCTGAACCGATTTACAAATTTTCGACAGATTTCGCATATATTCGACACACGATTTCGCAGGCTTTCCCTCTTCCTCTCTCTTCTCTTCCCATCGCTTCCTTCGCTCCCCCAAAATATTCGATCGCGAGCGACTGGGGACGAAACAGCTTTTTCTTGGGAAAGCCTGTGGAGGAGGCAGACCCACTAGTACTGCGTCAGGTTTACCGGATACTCTGTCGGTGTGTAATGGGGCACTGGGAGAGTAAAGTGTCTTGTCAATGAACACAACATAATCGTAGCTCGTATTTAGATCATCTGGCGCACTGATGACTACTGGCACCACCATGATGAATCTCAACGAATGGACGAAGTGGATATCAACATTATGAATGTAACTTTGATTTATCCAGAAAGAGAATGATTCGTTTTTTTCTCTACTGGAATCACTCGGATCACTGACGGAGCAACTTCTTCGCATAAAAACTATGGTAAAAGATCTCCGTTAACCTTGGTTATCACAATATTCATGCAGACAACAAGATAGTGTCATACAACACAGCTTAACGAGCTGCTGTTAACAAGAGAACATGAGTTGATGTTCCAGCGAGATGATAACTGTGACGTGGCGAGACCAAAACATTTTGTAACTCTTCTCCCCTTGGGATCGCAAATGAACAGATCATCTTTTTCAAACAGAATGAAACCCTTCCAGCCACATATATTTGCAAAAGCGACGGAAAAAGCTATTTTTGCGGAATTATCCACTGCGTTAGGAATATCTCCGCACTCGCTGGTTCAACAAACACTTAGGACTGTATCTGTCGTTTTCTTCACTTTATTGCAGTCATACTTTCGCTCATCACCACCTTTCTAATCATTCCCCCTTTATCTTACAGAGTTCCCTAGTTTTATTGCTATCACACGTAAACGCCCTAGATACGTACATCTGACTGCAAACCTAAACTGTCAAACATTCATCATTGTTTCTTCGTGATCTAAGACTTGTGCGCGACATTTATTTTCTTAGCGTTGACTGCTTTACCTTCAGAGTCGACATCAAAATGACAGAATAGAATCCGATTACAATCTTTAATGACCACTGGTGATTTGTGACAGGAAACAAAAGACCACAAATGCTATTCGATACGGATGTGGTTGGAATACGCAATACACGTTTCTGCATGCAAGCGCACTATAATTATGTCGGAAAACTATAGTTCCACGCGCGACGCGCGACACGCGTAAGGATCTGGTGACAACTTCTTAGACACGTGCATGATTTAAAAATTATGTAACCACAACGAAGCGATTAAGTAACAAGCTGGCAACAGTGTAATTATCGAAATCTTGTAATACGATCGTAGTTATTGTGAAATGTTAGAGCGACAGTGTGAACAA
The DNA here is from genome assembly GCF_964205215.1 of Stylophora pistillata. Classification (NCBI taxonomy): domain Eukaryota; kingdom Metazoa; phylum Cnidaria; class Anthozoa; order Scleractinia; family Pocilloporidae; genus Stylophora; species Stylophora pistillata. The sequence goes on from NC_142522.1 coordinate 28,121,082, forward strand.
GAAAAAGAGCGAACAACGATTGTAAGCGTACGTGTGTTAAGATTGTGAGAGAACAGAAGGAAACAAAGAACGTTATACAGTCCTCAGATTGTGAGTGGAAATAATTCGAACAAATTACAAGAAAACGTGCTCGAACCTTATCTAAAAAAAATACTGTAGGAAAGGATACTTCAGCTTGTGACGACAGCTGTTCCTCCAGGCATAGGGTAAAATAGGGACTGGACTGGACTATTTTTTGAACCATTGGAGTTTGGACCATTGAGTTTGGACCATTTTTTTGGACCATTTTATAAGGGGGGAAGCACACCATTAGTACTCAGGGAGGGGTGGGTGTAGTCTATAAGTATTGAGGGAGGGGTGGAAGGCAGACTGTTATCACTCAGGGAGGGGCGGGAGGTGGTTGTAATTGTCACTACTGGTTAATGGGGCTTTAACTCGATCGTACAAATTATTTTAATCGGTCTTAAACCGGTTGCTATAATGATGGAATACGAGTGTTTTGATTTCCTGCCATTCGGTCTTAATGTTCAGGTTTAGATATCCTCGAGTTTTTGCTTTGCCTCGATAAAATACAAGCAGGCGAAGCCTTTCAACATTTTTTTACCGCTTTTTCTCAAGGCAGTGATTGATATCGCCGAGGGACTTGAATTTTTGCATTCAAGGAATGTGGTATACAGCGAATGTCTACTTCGGTAGCCAAATATGGTTTGTCCCGCGCTCAACGTTGGACGTCTGCGCGTGAACCAATGTTCTCTTCGAAAAGTTAAAAACAATTCTTCGAGGTTTGCGTTTTCGAGGTCTGCGGTCTGCGGTCTCCGTTTTCGAGGTCTGTGTTTTCGAGACACCCGAGAGACGGTTGTTTTGTACGACTGTACCAACAATGATTTTTCATAGTAAACGTATAAACGTTAAAATTGCGATAGCGCTTATGAATTCTGTATGCGGCTAAGTCAAGGGCTAAGGACCGGAAATTCCGTGATCTCGTCTGATAACATCAGTGGCAAAGGAAGATAGGTAAATCTGGTAATTACATACTGTATACACAAAGGAAAACTGATGGTGCACAAGTCGCCTCAAAAGGCACACGCACAACCTATGCCAGACTGGCACCTCAACAGTGGAGGATCGTAAACGCGATATTTTCAATAAAAATTAAAGTCCAGTGTCTACGTGGCAGTTTTGCTTTCGCTGACAAAAACATTAAAGAGACGCCGCGGCCCAGCGCAAAAATTTTGATATACAAAAAGTCAGTCGAAAAACCGATTAAAATAATTTGCACGATCAAATAAAAGCTCCATTAACCAGTAGTGTTTACAATTACAAACACCTCCCACCCTCCCTGAGTACTTATTGACTGCACCCAACCCTCCCTGAGTACTAACGGTGTGTTTTCCCCCTTATAAAATGGTCCAAAATAGGGTCCAAAAAAGGGTCCAAAAAATGGTCCAAAAATGGTCCAAAAAATAGTCCGGTCCAGTCGTCGTTTTACCCTTTGCCGGTCTTTTCTCCAACAGAACAACCAAGCAACGTGGGGCGCAAGGAAACACCTTTTAAAAAAGGAGTAGAATGGACTGTACTGTAGAACAAACCAAAATCCCAAGTTCGAGGTTTACTTGATAATGGGCAGTGAAAAGCAATAATTCCCCGAAGTAAAAGACAGGTGAAATTTTTCTTGTAGCAATGCCTGAAATTTCCAGAACATGGGAAAAATTTTGTTTGGGTTTATTACCGTGACCACAAAATCCGAGAAAATGAAATCTATGGTTTTTTTTTCTTCATAAGGGTTTGCACGGTCATGACAGAAACATTCGCAAATTAGCACTTTTGCGGGTGGAATGACATAGTGGCAGGTGCTGTAGAATTAAAAATTCATAATTAAGGTTATGAATAATTTTACGATACGAGCGATTCTAAATGAAAAACAGCACAGTCAAATTTTCGTCAAAATGAAAGTTTCTAGACATTTCATGCTGTTTGTTTATTTTGGAACGGTTTTTCACTTAACTCCATTGTATTTTCCATTGTGTGTGGGAAACTCGACTCCCAATGGAAAATGTCTATTCCTCTCAGGCTGTTTTTTTTCAAATTTATTAATTTTAAGTACATGTTGTGAGAATTAACAGAGAATTTCAGAGACTTATCATGGATATGAAATTAAAATAAATTTTATGTTTATTAAAATAGCCTAGAAACCGACCCGTTTTGTTTCGTATTTATTACGTGCGAAGAAACTAGAAACTATATAAATAATTCATAATTCTTAAGTATTGACAGAAACAAGCTGCTATCATGATCTTTGGTCGATAAATCATCCGGCCATGATGTTACAGGTTAGTATGAAACGATAATACCGTGAGCGGCACAATTATTTTTACGTACTGTTTGCGTATACAGAAAAACCGGGATGTCCACTTTAAAACCATCAGGAAATGATTTCTTAACCCTTTAGATCCAGATGATGCCATTGGCTCATGTCAAGAGATCATAAATATTAATTCTCTTGCTTACGTTTAAGAATAATTTTTTAACCTGGAAATGTCGGTCAATGCTATTCTCGGCTACTCCCCAATTTTAAATATGCCGAACTGATCGACCAAATTGAAAGCTAATAGGGACCTTAAGCAGTCAGGACGGCAACGCCAAGGAAGACTCCGATTAAGAAATGAATTTCTACTCTTAGTTAGAATTCCAAACATAGCTGCAGGAGCTTACTGTCTCATATGGCGCCACAGCTCAACTCCAGCATGACGCATAAAAGTAGCGTTGAGCTCCAAATGGAAATTATAATAATTTGCCGTCACGGTTTCGGTTCGCAGACGACGTAAATTTAGACGATTTCACTTTGTTGTTTTGCATAGGACGGCTAAGAAATGTACAAAGTTTCAAAACGCACGTGCTTAGCTATTGTTCTGCCAATTAGATCTCTTGTTTTTCCACGTCCTCGTTGCTGTCGCCGTCGTGTTTGCTTAAGGTCACTAATATATTAAAAAAATTCGATTCACCTGTAACATCTCGGAAACAAAGCATTTACACAGCTGAACTTTCGAAATCGTGTGTGAAGAAAAGGCATTCTTTAGCAATCACTTCGCTCGTTGAAAGCCCTTGTAAGTCGTAGAAAAAGGATTTAAAGCCAGTCGGAATGTTAAATGACATTTGGAAGGTTGTTCCTCTCTGATAAGCGATGAGTTCCGGAAATAGTGAAACTAATTTTACCATCGACGGAAGAATTGTCGACGGCGTTGCCTCTGAAAACATCGTTTTCGCAACGATTTACTCAATCATTGTGTTTTTTGGTGTGATTGGCAACGGTGTTGTGATCGCCATCGTGTGTAAAACGCGATCCATGCATACAACAACAAACTATTTGCTGGTGAACTTAGCCCTGGCCGATTTACTGTCACTGTTGTTCTGTCCGGGCTTTTATGATTTCTCTTTACATAACGTAAGACTGAGTCAAACCACTGGGGATTTCATTTGCAAGGTGTTTGCAGGAAATGCAGTGCTCTCTGTCACTGTTCTAGAGTCTATTTTCACATTGATGGTCATAGCTGTGGAAAGGTACTTTTCTCTCGTGAAACCATTTAACACAAATGCAAGACTTGGTAAAGGAAACGTCCGTCATGCAATTGTCGCAACGTGGGTATCAGCGTTGCTACTATGTTTACCAGGATTTTTATCAAACGACTACGATCCAGAGGCTAGAGCATATCCTTGTAATCGACCATGGACTCTCGATCGACTCACGCCGTTTAAAAGGACGTATATAATTGTATTTTGCAGTCTGTTTATTGTGATGCCCACAGTTGTGACTCTGTTTTGTTACTGCTCTGTTTTCTATGGAATACACTTTAAGAAAAACATCTGTTGTGAAAACTCCGCTGAAAGTGGGGAAGCGGAAAAATCCAAGAAACACCTTTTAAAGTTACTCGTCTCTCTCGCTGTAGCTTTTGCTGTTTGTTGCATGCCGTTTGCAGTGTTCTTTATTTACGTCTCCCTTATCTCAAAGAGTACACTTAAACAAAATGACGACTCTCTTCACCTTGTACACCGAGTGGTTCGCTTTTTTCTTATTCTCAACTCTTTTATCAATCCTCTCCTTTACGCAGCGCAAAGTTCTAACTACAGACAAGGACTGAGGAGAATTAGCCGACGCTTTTTAAAAACACGTTCAAACAGAGTGGCAGAAAATAATCAAGAACATTTAGAACTCGGCGAATAGAGGAAATTTCTTGCACTCGTAGAAGTAACCTGAGTTTAGAGTTTTTTGGTAAATTCATGCTGCTTTAGTAGTAAAAACCATCGCAAAGATATGGAAGCTCAATATTGCTATCTTTCGCACCCAATTTCTTCAATTAACATTGATAAAGACGATGAAATCTGAGGATATGCATTGGTGAAGGGAACAAGGAAAATCAATTTTTCCCTCTCGAGGAAGTTGTTCGAAAATACACAAATGTGAAAGCTGATTTTCCTTTCATCTCAACGACATTGTGATAGTCATGGCAACTAAATGAACTCGAGATTGCTCAAATGACACTTTATTTGGCTTATGAGAACAAGGAAATTATATATAGAAGATTCAAATCTATCAATCGATTATTCACTCAAGGGTAAGTGCAAGTGACGCTGTGGATTTGCAGGTGAATTTTCCAGAATATGGTGATTGGCAGGTGAATATTCAGTACGCACTGAGGCCTTTAGACTCAGAGGTTTGACAGAATATTTGACGACCTCCGCCCGGCGATATTAGATTGCAGTCTATCTAAGTCGACTGTGGATGATCTAAAGACGATTCTCGAGTGAAAATGTAAACTACTTTGTTTTTTATTTATTTATTTATTTATTTTTTTAGTAGATAACACTTCAGAACTGAATCATGAATATTCCGATGACATATTTTGGAGCACTTTATGCTTTCCGCAGCGTTAGCGCCAAGCATACCTGGCGCCTTTAATCCCATTCAGATCGGCAGCGTGTTTTTCAAATGATTACATGATTAATGATTGCAACGACCTTTGTGCGAAAATTGAACCGATTTGTAATGTTATTAGACAGTTGGCATGATAGTTTTCAATCTATCTGGAGCACCTATTCCATTCAGATATTCGTGGTGTCTGATTCCGTTTAGAAAAGCGTGTTTATTTAATTTTTTTAATGTTCAGCTATTGTTTAAAATCATAAATCCAACGGTACCATTGAATTTGCTTAAAATTGGTATGGTGAACCGCACTAAAGAATTTCTTTTACATGAGCAGGAGTGGAAGAAGTTAGAAGGAGAGAGATAAGAAATTTGCGACACGATAAATCTGAAGCAATCATGTGCTGCTTTCGACATTCATTTCAAAGTGAATATGAGATTGCAACAATACTGTCTATTCACATGGAAGCATCCTGCAGAAGTGTTTTGTTCAGGAAAGGCAAAAAAAGACTACTTACAGGTTCCAATGTGACAACTCAGTTCAGCCCAATGTTTGGCAGAAAAATGACAAATCATCCTCTTTCGCTTCGTACCAAGAAGTTTGTTTTTCAAGTCAAGTTTCGATTAATAGCCCATTTCCGAATTACCCTTGGCCTCATTTTCAAAACGAGTCGTGGTACCCATCCTTTCATATGATAATAAGTTTTCATTTACATGCAAATTAAACTCATTTTCAGAAGAATAGTTGAGCACCAGGCCTCGTTTTGAAAAAGAGGCCAAGGGTAATTCGGAAATGGGCTATCGAGTTTGGAACTAATTCAAAATTGATCTTTTTTTCCCCTTTGCTGTGCCTTGCTACTGGCTTTCGAAACTGCCATTCCCTTACCAACACACTTCATTCAGTGGAAGATTTAATATCAAACCAAATTTGAATTAAAGCACGTACAAATGCGTGGCTTTTAAAATTTTAAAGATCAGAAGAACAAATATAAAAGTAATTAAAATTAAAAGTAGAAAGAAAGCGAAAAAGTAATAGCAACCTTAACGTATATTTCAGAAGCTTTTAGGATCGTAAGTATGAAATTGTTTTTGTTTCAGTCTTATTCCCCGAGATAATTTGCATTTAAAAACCAAAATGCAAGACGAAAACTAAGAGCGAATTCGTCATTACTCATTCTTCATTTTCTAAGCTCAAAGCCCAGTCACGGACACTCAGTTTTAGTTTTCATTGCTCACTTTTGGTACCACCCTTATCCTGATAGGCTAATATATATTTTCGGTGGTTTCACGATACCTCTTCTAAATAGTGGTATCTTTTAATCCACAGAAATAAGAACCATTCGCAGATCATCTTTAGGATAATTGGCTTCGTAATACCCACTGCGGGTCGATACCTATAAAGAGGCGCAAACTTAGCGGGAGTCGAGCGAAGCCATCAGGCGGAAAAAGCAAAACGCTGGTGGTATTTTTGCCTGCACATCGAATAAAAGAAAGCGGAATGACTGCCACACATAAAAGCGATCAATAGGAGACGGCCCCCATAGGGAAATTTAGCTCGAAAGCTTATAGAAAGCAAAATCATCTTGGAGATTTAGTTATCTCCGTGATCGCAGATTAACTTTGATAACATAAGATGACATAAATTCAATTCAGTAGTGTTAAGAATGATAACATTCTACAGTTAGCAAAGATTAGCGATTGTTGACCTGTCGACGAAAGCCAAACAATCCGTAGTTATATATATTAGTTGTTAGAATTTAGAAAGCATCCAAAATTTCCGAGAATCTTCATCGGTATTGAATCTCTTCCAATGGACGATTGTGCGTCTCCATAAATTGTCAATAGGTTGATGACCAACTCTTCAGCAATCTTACGACTGGCAGTTTAATTCACTAAAACTTGACAAATCGACGGTGGTTTGACGTGGTCTGTACTCATGTTGACAATGATATTCTATCATCACAATGGTCAAAATGTTGTGGATTCGCGAGGCGCAGCCGACTGGGTCCGCAGACTACGATTAACCACTTTCGATTTATTTTTTTATCACAATATCGAAGTCAAAAAACAAAAAAAACCCGATTCTTTTAGTAAGTGACACGTCGCGTGATACTTTGACGCGAGCAGCGTTGTCTGTACTCTTATCGACAACGGAAAACTGGCCAATCAGATTGCGACATTACTGCCAATTGCGGTAAAAATTATCATTTATATAGGTGATATTCTATTTTGGGTTCGATTGTAATCTCTTTGAATGTTTCTGGCGATTAGCGTCAAGGGTTTTTGAGAACACAGTCTTCTATTTCGTGATGATCCTACAAAAAAAAAATAATTTAACCATTTTGTTCATAGTTGTCAGAGGTATTTTCAGGGGATTAGTGCTCTGACGAAGGGCTAACACTCAAAATTTCAGCTTTTTAACTCTTTACGGTGGCCAATTTACAATTTCAGTTTAGTTGATAAAACCAAATTACGGAGGTATATTCAGTTCGCTTCAAAAACATCAGGTGTATCCTTGCGACCGAGTTCAAAATAAACCATATTCTTCACTATCCTCACAGAATGCCTTTGACCGATTGTTGATCTTAAGAATAAGAAGGTCCCTTTTCACATGTGGGCTTAGTCTATGACTCAACACACCCTAAACAGGTTACAGTTTATAATTTCATGTTCCAGAACATTTAATTATGAAGTCGAAACCGTTTGGCGAATAGGTTTCGAATCCCCTTTGGATTCCGTTTTCTTTCTCTGTCTTTCTTTCTGTTCGTCAAGCAAGAATAAAGATGTTTTCTACGAAAACAAATGTGTCACTGACCTTTCTTATTGTGACAATTGTTTTACACGGCTGTTTCGTAATATATTCTATTTTTCTCCTCTCTGGCTCTGACTGCAGCGTCGTTTTCTGTGTTACGTGTGTTGTTTTTGGGGCAAAGTTTCTGAAACAGAACTTCTCTGTAGTTTTTGCTTTGAGCAGCGTAAAGAAGGGGGTTTACGAATGAGTTGGAAAATATCAAAAAACGAACAATTCTGTGTGTCAGAAACAACGTTTTAAAACTTTGCTCTAAATGGTTTGGGGCGAGTGCAGTGACATAGAAAAAGAAAACCGCAAATGGCAGACAGAGTGTGCAAAATGCCAAAGCTAACGAGATAAGAAGCTTTAAGAGTCTTTCCATGTTCCGTTTGCTAGCGGGATCTTCATCCGGTTTACCTGCGCTTGATTTGAGCGCTGCGGAACTCGAAATATAGCAAAAACAAAGCAAGACTGAAGGCAGAACGATTAAAGCGACAGAATGACCAAGAATGTAAGCTTTGACGTTCAATTTCTGGTGCGTAACTGTCCAGGGACGCGTGCATGGATACCGCCATGGCGACAGAACGTCTTCGTTATTTTCCTTCGTCCACAGTATATCGGGAAGGCTTGAAAAAGCAGCTGTCACCCAAATAACCACAATAATAAAGTTCACTTTCTTTTTCGTCATCACCCAACGTTTGTGAAAAGGTTTAACAATACCGAGGTAGCGCTCCACCGCAATGGTACACAGAGTCAACACAGAGGCATCGAAAGAGACACAAACGATTGCATTTCCTGCAATAAACTTGCAAAAGATGTCATCCAATCTCTCAGAGCCCAATCGAAGACTGTGTAATGCAAAGTCGTAGAAACCCGGACAAAATGATAACGTTAGGAAATCGGCTACAGCCAAGTTCATCAACAGATAGTTTGTTGTTGTGTGCATGGTTCGCGTTTTCCGTACAATAGATACGATTATGCCATTCGTTATAACGCCAAAAAACACAATAAACGAATACAACGTTGCAAAAACGATGTCATGAGTAGTAATGAGTAGAGAGGCGTTGATGTTGCTTTCGTTCATTCTGAAAATAAAACCTGCGTTAGGTTCCTCTGATCAATTGTCAGTCTTAATTAAACCATTGGAAATTTCGTCCAGCATGCACGGGTTTTAAATGTTTTTTAACCATACCATGCGTTTAGTTCACCGCAAAACCGATATCATGCGGATTCTTTAACAATTCCTGCAGCGGCATTTGAAATGAATTATGGTAAGGAAGAGGTTGTCAACAAGTGAGTCGGAAAGTCTCTCGAACTCTTGATTATAAGAATACAGAATAGCGTGGTAGTTGTATATTTTAATTTGTCTGGATGTCATTTATTCCATTCATACATTTCCACAGTCTCATTGGCTTTAATTTCCCACCGAATAATTGAGCATTATGTTTTGACATGTAAGAGTCTCAGTATGACGATGGTTTTTACGGTTAATGGCTAAGATTTTGGCCATTTTACGGCTTACGGTTAATTTCTTTCCATTGTTTTTAAAAAGGAGAATTTTTAACGGTAAAACGGCTATTTTTTTTTTTTTTTTTGCAGTTAAATAATTATCAGTTAACCCCGCGGAGACCCTCATATTTAAGAAAAGATGATTGCTCACCATAGCACCGGTAAATCGCGATGAAAGTTCTCAAGAGTCATCGCAATATATCATTATTCGACACGTTCTTTATCTTTTAGAACGATTTCTAGTGAATAAACCACTAGCTGACAAACGGCTTTTTTTCGGCACAGAGTTAAGTCGCTAGCTATACTAATTTTAATTAGGATAAAAAATGATTATTTTTATTCATATTAAAAATGGCATAATTTACTGGGAGCAAAGGTGTTGCAGATCGGCTTACACTGCGAATATTCCATGAATTTTTATCTCATACTGAAGAATTAGTCACTGATTCTTTTGTCATTTTTTCTACTTTTTAAACTTTGGGTAGTCCCAATAGATGTGAAGTTACTTTATTTCACTTCTCTTCACAGAGACTGACAGCAAGATGTTTATCTGGATGACGTGTATCCTAGAGGTTTATTGGGCAACCAGCTCTAACCTTTCTTTTTAGCACGACATAAGACGGTGCAGTAGTAGAGGATGAGGTGAAAAAACTAGGGAGATTTGGGTCGGGTTGTGTATTTATTCTCTTCCTTGGGCAATCCGATCACGATCTTTTAGCAAGACCATGTCAGTGCTGATAAAAGTATAGTTATGGCGAGGAAAATAGCGAAGTGGGAAAATTATTTTAACTGTCATGTTTAATAAGGGGTAGAGAAATTTTGTGTTCTGATCAGTATATTAGTCGAACGAATCAGGCGAGAAATGCGCTTCAGACAGTCCCGTAACAGGAGTTTGTAATATCTTTGAAACACCAGCAGACTTATATTAGGCAAAACACGTAAAATGCAACAAACTTCATTGTATTCCCAAAGCAGTAAATTATCGTTCCTATCCTGCGCAATTTTTTTTTCAGGCAAGATCGACCTAAATGTGGGGACTTTTGGCACCAATTCGCCAAATTTTACCGCTTCAATCCACTTTTGCGCCTTTTGCTGGGGACAATTCTGCAAAATTCACGATCTTGAGAAATTCATGATAGCATTTCTGGGACCCGGCTATTTTATTTATTACACACATTTGAAGGCTTGTCAAATCCGTCACGATTTACACTCATCTGTGAACAGTTTGATAACAGTCTACTTAATTCTTGCTTTGCCTTGTTACAACAGCAAACTGATGATGTGAAAATTGATTTGAATATCTTCATATTTAACTGTTAAAAATCATTCGTGATTAACAACTTAGTTAGTAAAATAAAATGCCCTTCTCCGATATCACTGTGTAAATTGGTATTCATGAGGCAGCGCAGTAATGATCGTTCAGAGGGGAATAATTAGGTAACATATTTTGTCTTATTTAGCCAAATGTTTAGCTATGATAATTGTCAAGAATTGAAATTGGTGAGTAGATGCAAATTCCCGGAGGTGGCCACGAACCGGGGGGAAAAGCGTCACAGAAGCTTGACTTTGGTTGCTTAATCACCAGAGATTCGATTGTAATTTTCCCGAAGGATAATTGTTCTCTTTCACTCAACTTGACATTTATTACGAAATGCTCTTTGCTGTGTAATGTTGCCTGTGTGCTCCTCGATGCTGTACACCGATTAGTGATGCCTTGTGTAGAATTTGTTACCTAAAAATTGCGGCAAATCAGCCTGGAGCTAAAATCAATTTACACTCATCACGATAGTTCGAGCTTTGTAGCGCATACAAAATAGGATTTACGAAAGAATGAGAAAAAAGTAGAAAGCGTGATGGTTTGTGAATCCAATTCAATGTGCTACAGTTTTTTTGGACCGTTTCATTATCCAAGGAAATAAGGAAGAAATATATATATATATATATATATAACTAACTGCAGACAGTACTGTTTCGGCCTTCTGGGCCTCATCAGTGCAGTTTTTTTTTTTTATGTTTAAGGTGGACGGCCGGGCCCCGATGAAGGGAGGTGCAATCCCGCCGACCTACATGTCTAATCCCAACCCATTGGCTTACGTGCAATGCCTTAGGGAAGGGGACCACCAAAAACGAGGGTCACCAGACGCCAAACTCGCTGGGGAATCGAACCCCACCTCACTTAAAAATTAACACACACACACCCAGAAATTAAACACACCCACTCAAAACTTAACTAATTTTTTCTTTTAGTTTTTCTTTTTAAGCCTAAGTTAATTATATATTTTATTTTGGTTCTTTAGATTTTTTAAGTGACCGGTAAAGCCTAAAGGCAGTAGAAATTTCACGATGTTCAAAAACATATCTCGGATCAGAGTACCAAACGGAAATATCTTTACCAGCAGGAGCAGGCAGGTGATGTAACACAGCAATCTCGGCCAAAAAAACGCGGTCCTCGGATGAAATAGTGCTAAGCCACGGGTCCTTTAAAAAAGCAGCGGAAAGTTCAGAGGGAGTAACAGCAATAGGCTTGGCTGCAGCAGCAGAATCAGTGGGTGGGGCCTGTTGGGTCCTCTTGACAGTGTTATTAGCAGAAGTGGGAGCCGGGGAGGCTGAACGCTTCCGAGAAGCAGAGGTCGTCTCTCCGACATCCATATCGGAGACAGGGTTAGCAAAACCCTGTGTTGCCGGTACACAATCATTTGGTAATTCCTCACCCTCGTTTAAAGAGGTGGAGCGATCTTCACTCGCCTCAGATGAGAGCGAGCAGGCTTCATCAGCACTGTCAGCGGGCGGCTCTTCAGGCATAGAGGATGGCTCGACATCGTCTGTGACTGTAGGTACATCAACGGTGGCCTTACAATCTCTAGCAAAATGGCCTTGCTGTGAACACCTAAAACACTTGCCCTTGGAAGGGCAACTCGCAGCCTTATGGCCTATTTTACGGCACACAGTGCACTGCAGGGGTTGCCCCCTGTACCAAACCCTACAACGTATACCTCTAATACCAATGAAGGGTGGAAAAACTTTCTGAACCACCATCTGAATAATTCTAGACCCAGTAAAGACCGAGGGTCTACCCGACCAAGACTGATGACGGACAGACTTGACGATGCCAAAAGCAGACAACGCAGTACGTATCGCTTCATTGGAGCCCTCAAAAGGGAACCAAGACAGAACCACAGTGGTAAGTTGAGGTGGGGGAGGAGGAGGTGTAACCACCCTACACTCCACCTCACCTAACTTAACCACGCCCAACTCTTCAAAAAAAAGCTTGGCCACATCAGCTGCAAAAGTAACCCTGGCAACGCGACCAGGGCACGCCTGCACTGCCTCCACAACATGATCAGACTCACGATCAAAATACTCGAGGAGTAACTTTACTGCCTCAGGAAAAAGCATCCCCTCGGGGAGCCCCTTGCAGTCCACATCGATTGTCCTACTAAAGGAAACAATCATCCTGAAGTTCGGCCCCAACCCAAAGACAAAGCAAAGGGATGGGTAACCAAACACCGACCAAAAGCGAAAAAGGAGGAACCTGACCGAGAGGAAAAGATCACAAGTTTTCCCTCCCGGCAGGTACTCACTTAACTAATACTAGACCTCACCAAAAACAAGCACACCACAAACCAAATTCCCAACCACCAGGGAAAGGAGCGAACACTTACCAACAAGCAAAAGCCCGCGTCATGTGGGCCTCATCAGTGCAGTTTTTTTTTATGTTTAAGGTGGACGGCCGGGCCCCCGATGAAGGGCGTGTGCAATGCCCGCCGACCAACAGGACTAATCCCACCCATGGCTTGCGTGCAATGCCTTAGGGTTAGGGTCCACCAGAAACGAGGGTCACCAGACGCCAAACTCGCTGGGGAATCGAACCCCACCTCACAGAAACAAAAATTGGGTACACAGAACTAAAACGAACAAGGACAAACAGACCAGTGCAGTACACCAACAAAGGAGACCAGCACATGGACAACAAAACAAATACTCACGAAAGGCTACTGTGCAGTGCACCAACAAAGGAGACCCAGCACAAGCAGCGGACAGACACACTTACAAAGTAGACAGAACGAACGATACTAGCCCAGTGCAGTGCACCAACGAAGGAGACCCAGCCCATGGGTTACGAAACAGATACTAACAATTAGGCTACTGTGCAGTACACCAATGAAGGAGACCCAGCACAAGCAGCACAAAGACACGCTCACTCAAGCAAAAGATCACACGTCACTCAAGCAAAAGAAGAACGAGGCTACTGTGCAGTACACCAATAAAGGAGACCCAGCACGAGCCTAACCGAGACACACTCATTCAAGCAAAAAAGGAAACTAAATAACTACGGGGAGCAGGACTAAATGGAAAAGACAAGGGAGTCGTTTACCACTGAAGCTATGATGCCACGGGCGCCCCACTGACGATGGAAGACGCGACGACGCCTGTCAGACTTGCACCGCCTGAAGGAAATTGGTAAATAAAACTTCAGGCGGGCCTTGATAGAAGCAATCACCGCCACAGCGCCAGGACGAACGTTACGGAAACGGAAATCGTTCCTACTCCGCCAAATACAAAACTTAGAAACATTGAGCAGATAGACAAAGACACGCGGGACAGAAACCAGTTCACTAGAGTTGAAACCAAAGAGGACATGACGTAAAGAGATGGCAGGACACATAGGAGAGAAGGAAAACAGCAAGGACTGGACCCAGGCGAGAACACTCTGAGCAAGTGGACAGTAGAAGAACAAATGCTTGAGTGACTCGACCGTGGGTCCACAAAAACACGAGAGAGGAACAGATAAACCAAAAGAGGAGAGACGCCGGGCGGTGTACAGGACGCCGTGCGCAATCTTCCAATTTAGGTCGATGACACGACGGTCAAGATAAAAGAAGGATAGGGCACGCCACGTGGCAGGCCAGTCAAGGTTGGGATAGATGAATAGAAACTTAAGGACACAATAAGGCTGGACCATGTTCTCAGAGAGAAGATATAGGTAGCAAGACTTGGTAGACATAGTAAGAACGGGAGAACAAACAAGAGGGCATGAAGAGCCGTAGACTAAAGAGTTTTTTGACGTGGCGAAGGCCCCGTCGAGCTTACGCCAAGCCAAAACCAGAGCTTGATAGAAGGGCGGCAAGACCCTGAAGTCGAAACTAAAAGGACGAGAAAACACAACAAGAGGAGAGACACCAAACAAAGAGTTAAACCAAAAGGACATGAGAGCGACCCAACTGGATGGGGAGGAGACGAATCTCCTCACCCATTGACCAAGGAGGGCCCTCACCTTGGACTGAATATTAACCACAGAAAAACCACCAAAAAGGGGAGATTGAACCACGGCCGAACGGGAGACAAGCTCAACCTTGCCAGACCAGAAAAACGAGAAAACAAGACGGGAAAGCTTCGCCTCCACCCAGGCCGGCATGTGGATAAGAGAGGCCACATACCAAACCCGGGAGAGGGCGAGAGCGTTAATGACTAGGGCCTTGCCATGAAAAGAGAGAACACGAGAACGCCAAGACTTGAGAACACGGTCCACCGCATTAATGCGAGGACGCCAGTTGTCTTCATCAAGGTTACCGGGGCCGACAAACACCCCCAGCACCTTGAGCTTAGCAGGAGACCAGTCAAAAGGAACCGGGGGGTCCGTACGACCCCGCCAACCACCCAACCAGAGACCCTTGGACTTAGAAAGGTTGATCTTAGATCCAGAAGCTAGTTCAAAAAGCTTGTAAGTCTCAAGGGCAGCCAGAATGCCAGAATCAGTGGTAAGGATTAAAGATGTATCGTCCGCGTACTGCGAGATGGGAGACAGTACGGGACACCCAGGGAGAGACAGACCCTTGATACGGGGGTCTGCACGGATACTACACGCAAGAACCTCAGACACAAGAACATATAGGAGGGGAGAAAGAGGGCACCCCTGCCGGACACCACGAGAAAGGCTAAAGAAAGGAGTCAGGAACCCATTCACATTGACCGCGCTTTGAACATGAGTATAGAACAAGTCGACCCACGCGACAAAGGAAGGGCCAAAGCCCATGGTGACAAGAGTGGACCGCATGAAGCCCCAATCCACACGGTCAAAAGCCTTCTCTTGATCGAGGGACAGGATGGCGACAGGGGTGCCAGAAGACTCAGTATAGCTGACAATGTCTCTAAGCAGAGCAACATTTTCTCCGATAAAACGGCCAGGGACTCCGCATGTTTGATCTCGGCTGACAACGAGGTGTATAACCCGGAGGAGACGCCCAGCTATGGCACGAGAAGCAAGTTTATAATCCACGTTTAGAAGAGATATGGGCCGCCAATTTTTGGGGTCAAGGCGGTCCCCCTTCTTGAAAGACAGAGTGATGATACCTCTGCGCTGAGAGAGGGAGAGAAAACCAGAGGAAGAGCATTCATTAAGAACAGAAACAAGATCAGAGCCAACCACGTCCCAGAAACGGAGATAGAATTCCATAGGCAGGCCGTCTAAACCAGGTGCCTTGTTACGAGCCATGCCCTTGAGAGCGACGAGGACCTCTGATGATGTAAGAGGGCCCTCACAACTGTTGGCCTGATCTTGAGAGAGAACAGAAGACAAATTTTCAAGAAGAGAAGATTGAACATGAGGGTCAGTAGGTGAGGCTGTATAAAGACTAGAATAGAAGGAACCAAGAGACGCACAGAGATCGGCAGAAGACGAGACGATAGAGCCATCAGGCTCTCTCAGCGCAGAGATATGACGGTCAGCGGAACGTTTTTTCTCGAGACGAAGAAAATACTGCGAGGAAGACTCACCTCCTCAACCCATCGGACTCTCGCACGCACCTGAGCCCCCCTCGCAGCATGGGAATCAAGCCGGGCAAGCTCAGAACAAGCAGACCGCCAAGGGTCAATGCAGGAAGTAATTCCAGAATCAACTTTGGCCTGAAGATGCTGGACAAGACGTACCAGGGCATCTCTGGATGAAGATGTTGTGCGGGCTTTATTTGCACAAAAGCGGATAGTAAGCCCCTTGATTTTACTTTTCCCACGATCCCACCACTTAGCTAGAGAAGGAAAGCGGGGGATGGCAAGGCGCCAAGCAGACCATTCATCACGGACTAGTTGCCGATAGTCCGGATCGTCGAGGATGGAAGTATTCAGCTTCCAGTAGCCTGGGCCAGGTGGAACGGCATCGGGAACAGACAGAGATAAACACAAACCGCGATGGTCCGAGAACGGACACACATACACGGAACAAGACGACACTGATGGGACCCACGCAAATGGGACCCCAAAAAGGTCAATACGCGACGCTAAACTGCCATTCCACCTGGTCCAGGTGAACCCAGGAGTAGTGGGGTGGAGATAACGCCAGATGTCAATGACGCAGGACGCCTCAAAAAGATGGTTTAGTGTGGGAGAACTATCTCCAGACAAGGAGGCGGGGTCTGGGCCACGCCTATCTCGAGCCCTATCAAATACAGCATTGAAATCTCCAGCAAGGACCGTAGGGATGGAAGGGTCGATCCTTGAATGAAGGCCATCGAAAAACAGGTCTCGTGCAGGGTTGCAATTAGGAGCATAGACACAGACAACTCGGAAAATTTTATCATGAAACGAGAATTCACATTGTAAGAAACGACCATCAGCAGACCAAGACTTTAGAAGGGAGATAGAGGGACGATAGAGAACAACACACCCACAAGAGTGAATAGAACCCGGGGCTAGCACAGACAAGAAACCAGACGAGGAAAACCACGATGAACATTCAGTTAAGGAAACACAATGAGTCTCCTGAAGGCAGATAACATCCACCTTCACCGGGAGAGAGCGCAACCATTGCACGAGACCATCACGCTTCGACCGGTCCCTGATGCCATTGACATTCAAAGTAAGGAGAGACAAAGCCATGAGGAAGAGATGGATGACCCTCATGAAAGCCAGGGCTGGGGCTGGGGTTTCCCCTTCCTACTGGGAAGATTGGGGACAGCCCTCGTACGCTTAGAGACCGTACTCGCCAACTGAGTATGAGAAGGAACCATGACACGTTTCTTAGAGCGTTTCCTGGAGACAACTTCAAAACCGTCCGATGACATGCTCCTCGTGAGAGGAGAGGAGAATTCAGAAATATCAGGAGACTCTGAGCCCTGAACAGGGGTAGAGTCCTGAGAGGAGAATTCGGTGATATCATCATCGACATTAGTGACACTTTGGCCAACACTAGTATTAGTGGTACTTTGACCAGACTTAACTATTTTACTGGTACTTTGACCAAACTTAACTAATTTACTGGTACTTTGACCAGACTTAACTATTTCACCGGTACTTTGACCAGACTTAACTAAAGAACTGGTACTTTGACCAGACTTAACATTATCAATAAATAATTCACTGGAATTAACTAAAGTACTGGTACTTTGACCAGACCTAACATTATCAATAACTATAGGACTGGTACTTTGACCAGACATAACACTATCATTAACTAAAGGACCGGTACTTTGACCGGACTCACTATTATTAACTAAACTGGTGTTTTGACCAGCGATACTATTATTAGGAACACTATTTATTTCTGAGGCCTCAGATTGTTTAGGAACGTTATTTAGATTACTGATTTCATTATTACTGGCTTCGCCAGGAGCAGAGATAACCATTTCTTCAGACGGAAGATCAACAGATTCGTTGGGTGGACAAGGAACGCTACCCGGCAGATTTGCCACATCTCCAGAAGAAATGGGCGGGAAATCAGCGGCCGGGGGAACAACATAGGGCGTAGAGCCCCAGACATTTCCGGTACGGCGGGAAGGGCAGTTACGGGCGAGATGACCAGCTTCCCCACATTCCCTGCATTTTCCATTGAAGGGACAGTCAGCAGCTTTATGACCCATGGTTTTGCAGATAGAGCAGAATGGCTTGATACCACGATACCAAATGCGCACAGGGTAACCGTCAATGGTGATTTGTGCGGGGATAGGTTTCTCCATGGACATGGTCAGAATTCGTGATCCAGTAAGAAGATGTGGACGCCCCATGAAAGCCTGACGTTTGCAGAAGAAAACTTTGCCAAAGGTCTTGAAGTCCTCGCACAGGATCGCGTCATCCCCTTCAGCGGGGTAGTGATGGATATAGACGAGCGTGTGTGGACGATCGGAATTGGTGACACTACATTCCACACCATCGAGATTTATAAAACCGGACTCAACAAGACTCGCCATATCGTCAGGATCTTTGAAAGTGAGGCGAATAAGGCCTCCCGGAACGAACTGAACCGCAGATAGTCTATTAAGGTCGATTTCCTTTTCCAACATTTTAAGAACAGCTGGTCTAGGGTGGACCGTAACTGCCGCCGTAGCATGGACAACACAAGTTCTAGCACATATTAACATTTTGAAAAGGAATAGGAAGAGAGAAAAAAAACAAAAAGGAAAGAAAGGAGAGAAAAAGGACTACAACAATTGCCAAAAAAGGCAAAAAAGGCAAAAAAAAAAAAAAAAACCCACCAAGTTCAGCAAAGCTGAAACCTGGATGGGTTCCCAACAAAGTTCGGCCCCACCAAAAAAAACCAAAAACGAGATGGGTGACCGAAAACAACAAGACAAAAAAGACTGGCGTTCCACTCCCGGCAGGTACTTAGCACAGTCGAATAAATTTGAAAAATGAGAGAATACTTACAAATCCTTTGCCCACGATGAGGTTTCGGACCAACACTTTACCTTGCAAAGATGAAATCCCGCGTCAGGTAAGTAGGGCGCACACTGTTTCGACCTATGTGGGCCTCATCAGTGCAGTGCTAATGCTAGGATGGGGGAGAACCGAGACGGTCACCCCAAACGACCCAACCTTTGTGGTATCGTCTAAGCCATGCCAGAGTGCTCAAACTAGAGTAAACCAGCGAGCATGCGCAATTGCAACGGCAATGACTCATCCTAGATAGAGTGCTCAATTTGGACATGAAAGCAAAGCTTTGTATGCCAAAGAGCTATATCTAACTGCAGACAGTACTGTTTCGGCCTTCTGGGCCTCATCAGTGCAGTGCTAATGCTAGGATGGGGGAGAACCGAGACGGTCACCCCAAACGACCCAACCTTTGTGGTATCGTCTAAGCCATGCCAGAGTGCTCAAACTAGAGTAAACCATATATATGAAATGGCAGTGAGCAGAAGGAAAAGGCAACAGCCAGCCAGATCAGAGGTCGACTGAGCTAGCTGCTTCTTTGTCTTTCTGTCTGCTTCTGTGTCCGATGACTTAGAGCAAATTGTGTTCGTAAAGTACAATCCACGGATGATTTCAAAATAACAGATAAACAGTATCATAGAACTAACAAGGCCAAAACAAACAACACTGAACGTAATGAAGGACTTGTGAAAGAAATACTCGTCTAAACTCCGAGGGCGTTTGCACGGATACGTGGAAGACGAGATGTTGTATGTATTGGCTTGAATATATGGGATACAGGATAGCAGGGCAAGCAACCACAGCACGGAACTCATATATTTTACTTGATCTTGATACATCCTCGAGTTGACTTTAAAAGGCTTTGGAAGTGCCAAATACCGCTACACAGCAATCGTACAGACATTTAGGACGGCGACATTGATGGTGATTGGAACAACAGCATTTCCCACAAACAACTTGCGGATCAAATCCCCCGTAATCCCTTTCAGCTGCAGGTTGACGTTAGATAAAGCAAAGTCGTACTGCACATCCCAGGACACAGCTTCAAAGTCAGGAGATCAGCCACAGCTAATTTCAAGAGAAGATAGTTTGTTGATGTGTGCATTGAAAGCGTTCTTCGCACTATGGTTATCACGATAGCATCACTGACAACACCGAAAACAGCAATGAATGTGTAAAAAGTCGCTAAAAGAACGTCTTGTGCTGTGCCGGGTGCCAGCTGATGATTGTTGGTCCTTTTTGTTGTTACCTCCCATTTCTCTCGTCGTCTTCTTTCTCGCTGTACTTTCGTGATACCAACCCGTTTGCTTACTTGCAATTGACAGATGTTTACTCTAAAGAAACTAATAAAACCAAAGAATGGGTCTAAACATTCCAAATGACAGTTTAAATTGAAAGCATTTTATTTCACGAAACAAATTTGGGAGCTTTGAATTGACGTTTGATAGTCACAGTGTCTTTTTTGATAGTTGGTTGTACGGTATTAGCTTCAGAGTTACGTTCCTGAGGGGGAGAAACTCTTAAAACAAATGTCATCTTGGCCGGCTCTGATAGGCACTGTTCTGAGGCATTCAAATTTCAGCGAAATTTTCCGTTACAAAAAAAAGAAGATTTACACCAACACGTTGTCTATAAAAGATGCATTAAATGGTCATAACAACTTATTTCTGAAATGGCATTTCAATTATCAAATTGCTCTACAGGAATATATTCGTGCCATTCAGTTTCAGTCTCGTGACAAAAATTGTCTTTGAACCGTTTATGGAAACGGCTGGTGAAAGCTGGCAGAAGTTGAACAATGAATGCGTTTAATTTGTAGGAACTGTTTCGCTGTCATGCTATTTAAATTTTTAGCCCTCTTTAACCAAAATAAGATAGTCTCTTTATTGCTTTTCAAGCCTGCTAAACGGCGCCAGGCGATAATTGGTACTGGTCGCACAACGCATAAGTTAATTTCCAAAAATGCGCAATTGTCGTGTTATTCTAATCTTTTACCTTCTTCAACAAATATAGCGTTTTAATCGCTTTTCAAGATCGTTGAACATTTGCATAGATAAGATTGGCGATAGTTGGCAAAAATACACGTTTAAATGTTGACCCCAAAGATCTGCGCTGCTAGTAGTCAGTTGTAATTATATCGTAGTAGCTTTTTTTTCAATGAGGCTGAGTCAAACGAAAACCATCTGGATCTTATTTCGAATTCGAGTTGATAAAGCGACAATTTTGCCTTTAAAGCTGTATTATGTCACTGAGGTGTCTATTTCACTTAACGTTATCATATCTCAAACTCACAGACCACTTTCCTATATAGTAAATTACGAAATTATGAGCTTTTTCTGGAGTGCAAAGAAAATTTGCTCTCTTTCCTTGGAGAAAGTTTGAAGTTAATGATCAAGTCGCTTTGTAGATTTCATTTATTTGATATACGGCAAACCACAGTATGGTCTGGGACTCAGCTCAATTTTTCTCATTTACAGAAACAACTACATTCATAGAACAGATTCCTCTCAAGAGATGATGACAAATTTGTAATAACACCAACAAACTCGATTTGGAAGTGGAACGATTAAACTTTGCTGGAGGATCAACCGTTATTCATAGTAAGCCTTGTCGAGTCTTGTGGCTGAGAATTACGGAAAAGGTATCGGCCAATCGCTTTTTACCAACGCCTTGTTTGTGAGAGCTGATTGGTCACTTTTGCCGTTATTTTATTGGTGATTTATTAAAATATTCGATTGATATTCGATTGATAACCAATTCTTATCGCACACTTAACTCATCCTTCTTCTTTTGCACACAAGAAACGTTCGAGATTGCTAATTAGTCCGAGAAAAGACTTGGTAGTTAAAGAAATTTTTTATTTATTTTCTTTTTTAGCCGAGTAAAGCATGTAGTGCATACATATTGTGCATTCAGTGTGATATCGATTTTTCAAACATGGATTAACGTTATCTTAAACAGAAACTCCGTCATCATAATTGCGGTTTTGATAGATTTATCTCTTCAGTCCGACTGTTATCTGGATCCAGTATCAGTGAGTTTAAAAATGATATACTCGGCACTGTAACGTTCGTAGGAATGGCCAACGGCTGAAACGAACTCTTATTCCACTCACTTTTCATATCATTATTTATTACTTACTTTTTATTTATTAGTACTCATATGACTGAAAGCAGAGGGAAGGACTAGTTGACCAATTTGTGCGAAAAACGTCATGCTGAATCTAAGTCTCTTTCATCCCTGTAGCCATTGCAAAACAGCAGTTAGTGAAATACGTGTTCCTCCGTCGGAGACAAAGAAAGTGTATGGTCAAATAAAATCCAATGCAAATGATATCGATAGATCTCAAAACTTAAAAGCGATCTGAATTGCAATATTTATGGGCATTTTGAAAAAGTTGTTCCGGGGTATTTCATTCCATAGTTTCTATCGATGAAATTAATCACTTCGAAATGAAAAAAAAAGTTCATGGCAAGCGAATAATGCTTTCTTTGATTGTTTTTTTTTTAGTTGTCACTTAACTCGTCATTCAATTCTGCATCTGGTTTGTTATCAATCCTTCACACAGATGCAGCTGTCAGAGTCTCTGTACTAGGACTGTCTCTCCAATTCCAGTGGGTGAGGTTCTTTCCGCCAGTTTCATGGATCTGCGCCTTGAATCGACCACTTTAGTGCGGCAGCAAATTTCATCCATTGCCTTTCTGTAATTTGCGCTCTGTGCGGCATACAACAGCGGATTAATGAAAGAATTAAAAAATATCAGTACCCGAACAATTCTGTGTGCGAGAAACAATTGTGCGAAATCTTGCTTAATTTGAGCGTCCGTGATCAAGGAAACATACATAAAGAAGCACGCAAACGGCAAACAGAGTGCGCAAAATGCCACCGCTAAAGAGACAAGTAGCTTTAAAAGCCTTTTCATACTGTTCTTTTCGACTTCGTCTATCCCTGGGTTTGACAAATCCCACTTGAGCACTTTAAGAATCGAGAGATAGCAAAATGAAATCAAAATGGAGGGAAATACAATCATGACCAGACAGTGAGCGATAATGTAGACCTTAACAATTGACCCGTGTTCCAGCGTCCATGGGCGAGTGCATGGATAACTCGAGCTGGGATCCTTCTTGTAGTTCGTCCACAAACTGTCTGGGAAACTCAAAATGAACGACAGTACCCAAATTCCGACAATGACTAAATTCGTGTTGTTGGAAGAAATGTTCCAACTGCTACTTTGAAAAGGTTTGACAATTGCCACATAGCGCTCCACGGCGATAACGCACAGAGTCAACACGGACGCATCGAATGTGATGCAAACGACGGCATTTCCAGCAAAGAGTTTGCAGACGATATCACCCAGTGTGGAGTTCATCCTCGAATGATTCAAAGCAAAGTCATAAATACCGGGACAAAGAAGTAACGTCAATAAATCAGCCACAGCTAAGTTCAGCAGAAGATAATTCGTTGTCGTGCGCATCGAAGGCGTTTTGCGTACGACAGCAATCACTACACCATTACCCAACACGCCGAAAAACACCATGAACGAGTATAATGTGGCAAAAACGATGTCCTGTGAGGTTGTTTTTAAATGTTCTTGGGATCTATTTAAATAGCTTTCATCCATCGTAAAAAAAGATCAGAAAACCCACAAACCACGTTCGCTTATGATCCACTCAGACTACAAACTCCGAAGAATCAGCTTAGAACTATGAAAAAAAAGCGTTTTTATGCGGCTGTTTTTAAAAACTTCCTCCGTCCTGTTCCGTGTCAGCGATGAATAAATAAGGAGTTTTGAGTCAAGTTCTAAACGATATATACATAGAAGCTCGACCAAAATGTTAATTAATTGCAGCATTTGATGAGCCGGCGATAACTACGATAGGTGTCCATAAAAACAATTGAGTAACGAGGCAACATAAGTTCAACAGTCACGCTTTTGTGTGGTGTTTCATAGTTTTTTTAGCCCAATAAAATTACATTCGGGTTAACGCACCGTGGCAAAAACGTGCCAGGCACAGTGAGCCGTGAGCCTGAATGTTTCCTTATTTGTATTATAAAATAAATGCCCTTATTAATCACAAGCGGCAATGAGCCAAAATCGTAGTCGTCGAGACCATCGTTGCTAACGCAACGGTTATATTTTGAGAGATGAATAGGGTGCAAAAAGTCCATTTAAAAAATTAATCGGGCTCTTTTCATTTTTCCGACCTCTTAGAACAAATTTCCGCTAAGATTATTGAAGAAGTAATAAAAATTACAGGAAACGACATTATTGATCTATTCAACGAATATTGCACCCTTCAGGTCTGGAGTGGCGTTACTTAGTGCACAGATAACACATGGCTTTCTACCAGACAGAAAGGTGTTAAACGAAAATCGCCTGAAATTAGGTGTTTCTTTTCTGTAGCGGACTACCGGAAAATAAATCGTGATAAATCCCTCATTTCCTGTTGAACATTGATTGCATTTTACTGGGTTGTTTGGTTATGGAATTACAAACTGAAATGTTTTCTGTGTCAAATCACTTAAAAGAAATAAAAATTAGGAAAGTTTATTCGCATCCTTTTAAATGCAAATTATAAGGTAACCCGATTAAGTGGTAAGATAGATTAGTGATTACGTAAAATATCTTTCTGCAGTTCTGTACATTTAATTCTGGATAACCGTTTTGTGATACCCTTTTCTCCCAAAAAAAATAAGAACCCTGTTTTTTTCTGGTACTATCACTTATCTATCTCGGATCTTGCAAAATAAATAAATAGATGAAAAAAATATTGTGAAAGATTTTATTTTTGATCACCACTGTGCGAAAAAAAAAATCGTCATAAGCTTTTTTAATCGTTATTCCTATCAGCATTTTATTTCCTTCATCTAGTTTAACGGTGAAGGAAGTTTCGCAATTTCTATAGGCGCATTGTTCTTCTTAGTTGTGGTTTTCAAATAAACGCAATGATGTTACTGTCTCTCAATGACGTCATCAAGATTCTCGTGCATGCTTTAATCTATTCTTGGGTTTCACCCACGTGACCAATTCTTGGGTTTCACCCACGTGACCAATAGCTTAGCAACGGTTACTATCCGCCATCTCGGTGTCCCTCGAGCGCAAACAAACCGTATCTAACGAAGAGTTCATGTGAGAAAGAAGGGATGGTTTTATGCATTGTTGTTGGCTGTTCGAGCAAAAGTGGAAAGCATAAAGACTAAGGATTTTTTCGCATAATAATTTAATAATTTTATTATTTCTATAGCGCAGAATTAATTAGATATATGATCTAATGCGCTATACCTAAGATCATTACAAATCAAGGGGAAGAACAAGAGGAACTAGAAGTTGTTGTATGGTTCGAGGCTTGCGGCTGTTGTAGATCCTCGATTTTTTTGGTCGAGGTTTTCTTTGAGCTTCTTAGCCGATGAGAAATCGATGTCTTTAGCCCTCGCATACGGCACTTCATTGACATATGTCGGCAAAATCCATGAGCATTTTACCTGAGTGCAAGCGAGCTTGGGGTGTCACGAAAACTCACACCCCGAAAACTCAGACCCCTCGAAAATTCAAGAGATAAACTCGACTCATGATCACTCCTGGTAATGCCGTGTGTATTTTGACCTTTTGGGTCTTGATCCAACTGAAGCAGCAAAAACAAGGCCGCAAATTGCACGTTTCGCAAAATCGTCCGATCGTTGAGTATTAAAACATCTTTGAGTGACACAAGACTTCATTTAGTTTAGATTTCCTCCATTTTTCCCGTTAATTTTGAGCTTTTCATTCACAGTTAACTGTATCAAATCCGTTCGCTCCAACACCAAAGTATTAAAATGTGGCGTGATTAGACGAGCCGAAAGGTACGTTTGTTGACTTTTTTGTACTTCGTCGCACAGATCCATGTTGTCGCTCTTTTAAAATTCTTAAATGTTTCGCGATAATAATGGATACAAACAGAGACTCGGCCCACCAATCCCAAAACGAAGACAATTTTGCGACCCTTGGGCTAGAGTTCTTAAATGAGGCAGAAAGAGAAAAACAACAGGAAAGAAGACTCGGCATCAGCGCCGTCACGATTCGCTTCACTGAAGAATCACTCTTGATATTGTTGTCCGTCTTTCGCGTCGGATTTGTTTCATTATTCCACCGGTTATGTTATAAAACAATTGGTTCATGTTTTATGCTATGCACTATCGAATTATGGAGCACTTCGGAAGCTTGGAGAACACTTCGAGGGGTCTGAGTTTTCGGGGTCTGAGTTTTCGTGACACCCAGCGCGCTTGCCATGAATTCGAGTAGTTTCCTCTAACATGATATAAAACACTCGCGATATGTGAGCATTACTCAGCCAGTCCAACTTTGCATCCCAAGCAATGGGCTGACAAAATAGTCCCATCGTTTTCGGAAATGACCCAAATGTTCACTAAAGGATTATTCATATGCTGTGAATGCCAAACTCGTGCTCTCACGACATACTTGCCGGCGATTACTTTGCCTACAACTGAGGTTACAAATCCCGACACCATTTGATTAAACGCCTCTCGGACTCTTGAACGCCTTGAACTGTTTCTTGGTGTAGAAGCTGGTCTCAAGAACGAGGTAACTCAGCAAGTCCGACACTTCCACAGGAGGCAAGCATTTTGGACTGAACTTCTCGGCTGGTATGCTTGCAGGGTCAACCCCGACGACCGAGATCTTTGGCAAACATCTTTCCTTCCAACTCTCTAAGCTTTCGGCATACTCAGAGAGCACTGGGATACCTTAAGATGAATGCCAGGTACTTTTATCGCTTTTTTATTTCTGGATATTCATGTAGTTGGCGAAATAATACGGCGAGAAGAGGGAGGGCTTCACTATAGAAATCGACTAATTATTCATAAATTTGACACCCAAAGGACACCAACATGGCGGACACTAACTTCAGCAAAGCTTGTGACGTCACCTGAAACCGAAGAATATGAATTCGTTCAAGCTCAAGTTAAGAATAAAAGAAAGCCTGAAATAATAACTTGAAAATGTCTTTGTCTGGCTTTTATATATTCAAGTCTTTCTGGAGTGTACCTAAGAAACATGGCTCGTCCTAACGTTTCGGTGTCATGTCAAAATACTGAGGTAACGCACTTGGGTGAATTCAGGATAACCAAGATAACGTGGGCGGCTGGAAAAATGACAATCTGTAGAAACAGGGCAGTGTTATGAAAACCTAAATGATATGGTTTACCGAAAACCACAAAAATTTATTACACCGAGTTTCATCACGATTTTCTCTTATACGGGTTTTTTTTCTTGGGCCGAACTGTTTCTCCTTAGGTGACTAAACTATAATGTTATAGTATGGAGATGTTCTGTACTGACTGTCCGTTTGTTGTGAGCCCGCGTAGTATGCAGCGGTAATGTTACCATGTGCTCTTATCAATATCATCTTGCTGTTGACCCGCCATCTTGTGTGTGTGTATTCTTTTCTGCAAACCAAACACATAACATATCTGGCGACGAAGACGGGATTATGCCAAAGTTAGGCAAAATAGAAGAGTTCGATCCAACCTCCACCAATATCAATTGTTATTTGGAGCGATTGGAGCAGTATTTTATCGCGAACGGCGTTGGAGCGGATACAGGCGAACGATTCAAACGCAGAGCAACCCTGATCTCTGTCATCGGTTCCAAAGCTTACGACGTCCTTTCGGACCTGTGCTCATCAGAAGCTCCTTCGAAGAAAACTTACGGTGATTTCGCAACCATTCTCAAGGACCACTTTGCTCCGAAGAAACTTCTTATCGCAGGACGATACCGATTTCACAACTGCATTCAACTCGAAGAAGAAGGCGTTTCCACTTTCGCCGCTAAGCTCAAACACCTCGCTTCTACCTGACACTTCGGCACACATCTAAATGAAGCTCTACGTGATCGCTTGGTCTGTGGACTTCGAAACAAGGAAATACAGAAAAAGTTGTTAACCAAGGAACACAACTTTGACGAAGCTCTCAAAAAAGTGCTCGGCGCTGAGGCTGCCGAGACGGATGTCGCCGCATTCTCTCGAGAAGACGCCACTCCGATTAACAAGCTCGATTCTGTTTGCCGTCTGACATATCGTCCGCGCAGAACACGCAGGCCTCCATGTGAGGGCCGAGGCAAAAAGCCACTTGACAAGAATCAAAACAACAGCACTTCTGAATGTCTTAGTTGCCGCAAAACAGGCCACGCACGTTCCCAGTGCAAATATAGGAACTATACCAGCCCTTCCTGTGGGAGATCGGGTCATATCACAGATGCATGCAAGTCTAAATCTCAGGAGATCCACACGGTTGAAGAGCCAGAAGCGTCACAACTTGACCCCCCCTTCAAATCCATTTTCTCTCTCTATCTTCAGCATCAATGCACAGAACAATGGCATAGAAGTCCCCGTCGAATTGAACGGAACCCAAATCTTAATGGAATTGGACACCGGCGCTGGAGTTTCAACTATCTCCCAGGAGACTTACAACAGGCATTTCAAGGAGACCCCACTCCAACCGTCTGATACACGCCTGCACACCTAAACAGGGGACCAAGTCCAAGTCTCTGGCCAGTTCCTAGTACAACTCAAGTATCAAAATCAGCGTGTCACTGTGCCACTCCTTGTAGTTAAAGGCTCTGGACTATCACTCTTTCGAAGAAATTGGCTCTTTCCTGTCAACCTGGATTGGAAGAAAATATGTAGCATCCATGTCTCAGACCCTGGCCTCACACCAGAGGTCAAGTCACAATTGCACAACACAGTCCAGTGTCACTCTAATGTCTTCAAGCCTGGCCTTGGTACTATTCAGGGAATCACAGCTAAATTGGAGATGAAGCCGGATGCCCAGCCAAAGTTCAGCAAGGCCCGCCCAGTACCTTACGCTCTCCAGGAAGCAGTAGATGCAGAGTACCACCGACTCGAATCCGAAGGTATTGTGGAAAAGGTCGAATTCAGTGAATGGGCAACACCCATGGTTCATGTTCCCAAGGCGGCTGGCACCACACGGTCATGTGGAGACTATGCTGTTACGGTCAACCCCAACTCAATGTCCCTCAGTATCCAATTCCCCTGCCTGAGGTTGTATTTGTCAAGTTGCGAGGCGGAATACGATTCACCAAGCTTGATTTAAAGAATGCTTATCAGCAACTCCCATTGGATCTTGACAGTCAGCAATTTGTAACCATCAACACACATCGTGGTCTATATCGGTACAAAAGGCTACCGTTTGGTATTACCTCATCCCCAGAAATTTTTCAGCGGACTATGGACATCATTCTTCAAGGTCTGGAGCATGTCGCAGCCATTCAAGATGACATGTACCTCGATAGAAAGGTATCGAAACATCCAAACAGCATGAAGGAAAATATCATCAGGATCCGATGGGAACTCCAAGCGAAAACAAGACGATCTAAGATCGTAAGTCGGGCTACAGGCTTTAAGTTGGACTCCTGTATAAATCTGCCCATTTTAGACGCCTGTTTATGCCCATTTTACGATAGAATTTATTTCCTTGGTCAGCTATGCAACATAGGGTTCTGGAATTCCAATAACTACAAGACTTTGCTACTGAGTAACACATGCATAAAGCCCTACTGAAGAGCATTGTTGACAAGAGCAGTTGTGTTCTTCTCTCAATCTGTTCACTGCAGTTTTTTCATATGTACTAGTCTGCACTCCTCTGAGTTCATAATTGTCACTGAGGGAGTGTATAGTCTAGAAATACTGTACTAAGCCCTGAATACATGGTACTTCTAATAGTACACATGTACCTGAGGGATGGCTTCTAACATATTTGTCTCTTGCATGATAGTCAAATGTCTTATAACTCCCATTATCAGTATGACAGATACTGACACCAACACACTCTATTGTCAGAATAAATGAAGAGTAATTATGTGACAAGAGTGATTCAAAAGCCTTGTCGATAGACATACTGTACAGATATCCCTCAATTATTGAATCACAATGATCTAGATTACCAGTGTAGCTTTCACTATAATTAAGCTGGTAATTTTTCTCAGACAAAGCAATCATCGACGGTGATTCTGTTTGCATTAAATACATCTACCCTGTACATTGTGACAATGTTGAATACAATTGATTACCCTCTCCAAACTTTGTACCAGGTCACTACAGGTATGTATTTCTCTTATCTTCTTATAAATCAAAGCAATCAAACTGATAGCAACACATTGTTTTTCAGCATTTTCACCAAAGTACATAGTAACATCACCTTGACTATATGGTGCCTTGATTGTTAGAGTAGGATCACGAGCGAATCGTCTTCGCACATGGTACTCGATCACCATCGTTAATATTACAACGATTAACAAACATCGCATAACGAGACCTGAATTCTTTTGCATAATAATGTTATTTCTTTTGCAACATCATTCTAATTTTGTACACACAACGCTGATTCGTCACACTTTTGCTGAAAACATGGCGCTACTTTGTCCAATACATCATCTTATCCGACACCACGTTGTTTGGTACCAAACAGACATTCCTGCGCAACAATATGCGAAATAATATACGCACAAAAGCGACAAAACTAATGGAACAAACAAAAACATAACAGCTGATAATGTACTCTGTTTAAGCAAAAACAACAAATGTAAGCTTATCACGATAAAGGTCACATAAATATGACAATTGCGTTTATCTTCACTCTGATAAAAGTCCAGCATGGCATCTTTGTTTTCATTTCCTAGAGTGTGATCACGAGTCACCTTGGTTTTATCAGCAAGTGTTCTTCTGTCACCCTGTCCACATTTAACTCATTTGATTTCTGGTTTGATTCGAGCTGGACCTTCGCTAAATCATCTGATTCTTTTGCTATTTTGAGTTCGCGGAACGACCCGTTTCGAAATATACGCTCATTACACACGCTACCTTTTTAAGTGGGTCTACCGCGAACGGTGTGTTGGTCTGTGAGTTCGAGCGTAGAAAAGATGATACCGTTTGTTAACATAGTCGACCTATTCGCCATCTTCGACATCGTGGAAAGAAGGTCGCGCGGTTATTACGTGTCTGCGGTATTCCCCATTGCACGCGACTGAGCTTTTTAGAGAAACCCGAGGGTAAACCTATAGTCGGTCGCCCGACTAACAAGCAAACTGCTTGAAGCGCGGGAAAACGAGAGCGACCACATCGCGATCGATTTTACTTGAGTTTTAAGTCTGATTTGTCGATCAGGGCAGAGGAAGCTATCATCAAGAGATGATACAACGAAGAAACTATCATCGGGAGCTATGAGAACTCAGTTTTAAAGCCAGAAAACTGTGCTTGGGTGCAGCAAACACGAGTAGTCAATAAAAGTCGTAGTTGGTTTTGTAAGTTTTGCATCCGATTGGTTTAAAAAATAGGTGATTATTCTAGATCAGTCATAGAGCGAAATAAAGCTACACCAAACTATTTCCGGATTACGTTCGATACAGTTAAAAGTTGCACTAAGTAAAGCTTCAACCAGAGAATCGTGGGTGAAAGTTTCTAAAGAAACTGTGCTGCTGCGTGGGTGGGGGTAACAAAGTAATTTGGTCATATCGCTCTGATGAAGGGCTAACGCTCGAAACGTCAGCTTTTTAACTCGTTACGGTGGCGAATTTACAATTTCAACTTAGTTGATGTAACCTATTAGCCAGAGAATCGTGCTTGATGTAACGTCATATTCCTTCGACTAGCAAAAGAGAAATTTCATGGTCATTGGTTTGGAGAAAGAGCTTTCAGATCTTACTGGCGAAAAGGCCTTGAGGGAACTTTACACCTGCTACCTTAAAAGCAAATATTCTGCTAATGGACGCTGTATTTTCAATCGCGATGTCAGAAGACCTTGAGCTGAACTGTCAAAGGCGGATTTTACCGGCCACTAATAATTGATATTATTTGTTTTAGCTAGATTGAATTTTTGAAATTGAACAAGGGAGTTTCTGAAATAAGCTGTTCTATTTTTAATTCACCTGTCAGCTACTTCATTTGAATTTATAAGACACGCTCGTATTTCACGTTAACTATGGCATGCTCAGCCGAGTTCTGATGAAGTTTATTGAACGAATAAGGCTTATAACTGTCTTCCCAATCGTGGAAACACAAATAAAGACAAAACTAATGGAAGCTCGACTGGTAATACCTGTCCCAATCCAAAACAAACGTCATTTCCGAAATGACTTCTATCTTCTATTGTCTTGTTTGTCAGTTATATTGTATGTTAACATATCATACTCTGTGAGTGGTCTTAGAAAGCGTTTGTTTCTGGTTTTCAATTTATTTTAACCCTAAGCCTCAACACAGCCGTTCAAATAATTTCAGGTAATTATTTAAACCCTTTTTATGCTTTCACAATGATATATAGACATAGCATTTGACCTCTTAAAGTATTAAATTGCAACTTTGAAAAATGTGATGATGAAATATTAATTACTTCATTTACACTTTACCGACCCTGTTACATCTCCCGTGTCGCAACACAGAGAAGACATACCTTATTGGTCTCGGCACTTAAAAGCTACTCGATAAAGAAGCGGTAATTTGCATGTTCCCCCGTGTATTCAGCTGACTAGGAACACCACGTGTAGAGGTAGTATATTTAATTGTATTTTTCTCTCGCATTTAACATGTGGAAGCTATCCTCGCGGATCTAAGCAAACCTATGGCGATCTTGCTGCAATCTGATGAATGAGGGAAAAAAGCTATTTATTAGAATCGGAATCTCATTTACTGTTAGAAGCACTGAAAGAGCTACGTTCGATCAAGCATGCCTGGAAGTAATAACACGAGCAGAAATTTTACCGAAGCAACGATTTCAACTCACGATGTGGTTTTCGCCTCCCTGTACTCTTTCATAGTTCTCTTTGGAGTGATAGGAAACTCAATCGTGATCACAATAATTCCCAAAACCCAATCAAATCACACAACAACTAACTATCTGCTAATGAACTTGGCTTTGGCAGACTTATTAACGTTGTTGTTTTGCCCTGGACTGTACGACTTTGCGCTTCAGAACGTTTATCTAAATGGATTCTCGGGAGATCTGATCTGCAAGCTGTTTGCAGGAAATGCAATAGTTCCAATTACCATCAACGTGGCCGTTCTTACGGTTTGCACGATTGCTGTGGAAAGGTATCTGGCGCTTCTCAAACCTTTTCACTCTA
The DNA here is from genome assembly GCF_964205215.1 of Stylophora pistillata. Taxonomy (NCBI): domain Eukaryota; kingdom Metazoa; phylum Cnidaria; class Anthozoa; order Scleractinia; family Pocilloporidae; genus Stylophora; species Stylophora pistillata. The sequence goes on from NC_142522.1 coordinate 28,154,067, forward strand.
ATTTGAGAATCAAGGAGGATCGGGTTAAATATTTCATAGCTGGGCTGTGGTTGTTAGGCTTGTTGTCGTGCATCCCAGATATTCAAGCCAATACGTACAACGTCACTTCGACTTATTCAAAATATCCCTGCAAACGTCCATGGAGTCTAGATGAATACTTCCTTCACAAGCCCTTTATCATCTTCACGTGTGCTGGTTTTGGTGTGGTGAGTTTTGTTATCCTTCTATTCTGCTATTTTGAAATCATCCGTGGCTTATATTTCACAAAAACAATTTTTTCCGAGTCGTCTGTCACTGGCAGCCGTGAAAAACAAGAAAAAAAACGACTGGCTAAACTTCTCATTTGGCTCACCATTATATTCGCCCTCTGCTCGCTGCCATTTGCTGTATTTTTCATATTTTTGATATCTTCTAAGCAAGCATTCGTCCAGGATAATTACAATACTCTTCATCTACTTCACAGACTATGTCGTTTTTGCCTTTTTTCGAACTCCTTTTTCAATCCATTACTTTACGCCTTGCAAAGTTCCAATTTTAGGGACGGTTTCAAGAGAATCTTCCAAAGCTGCATGCTCTTTAGAGCCTTAAGAAGAACATCTCAGAAATCTTACTGTGTGGAACTAGGTGGACTTGCTAAGCTGTGAGGTTAGAGAAACAGTTTTGTGCCCTCAATTAGGTACCACTGTCGCAACACTTGAAACAATCACCATACTCATACAGAAGGACTAAAAATCGCCCACTATAACAAGCTCCGCCGTAAATAAGAACTGATCCCTGCCATTATTCATGGAGGATTATTTCATTCGCATGTTCTCGAGGATAATTACAAAAAACTTCTATCTTTACGATGCCGAAATATAAAACTATTACTTAAGGTCTTATTTCCACACAGTTGATTCCAAATCCTAATCAGCAGAACTTTTATTTAATCTTAATTGTAATTTTCATGGCCTCACTAATCATCGTAATGATATTTAGCTAGGTTGGCAACGGGTACTTTAAACTTTAATGAAATACTCCCAAAACAGGTTTTTCGGTACCTATTTGCAAATATGAATGCTAACTATATCTGACAATCTATTGTTAAATTCTAAATTCTAATACCTTGTTTATTATCTTTTAAAATTCCCCTGCATTAATAAACATTTGCTATTGTCTGTCTAGACGGCTTGCTCACTATGTCTAAAATACTATGGAAATCATTTACGCCTTTTAATTTTTTTCTGCCAGTGGCAAGACACACTGAAAAAGGTACCTCAGTGGTCTAACCAGCAACACAATACATCTCATATTTACATATCACTGCTGGAGATCCAGAGATAATAGGCCTTTCTGTTGATAGTCTTGAGACAGCCAATAAAAAACAAATGTTAAAAGGCTAATATTCCTCTTTTTCCATAAAGAATAAATTAACCTCATTTATGTGGAATGAGAATGCGTCTAGTTTTTCTCCTGTTTTGTATTGCGTATTAAACTGCAAGTGGAGAAGGGAAAATGAGAAGGGGCATCATTTAAAAGGATATTTATACTTATAAAGCGAAGAAGTGAATCCCGATTTCAGTCGCACAGAGCGACAAGAACTGCACTTTTTGAAAGTTGATTAACCGAGGAGACACCATTTCATTTAAATGTTACCCACTAGCTGCCTCGTCCCCAGTCGCTCGCTCGCGATTATTTTGGGGACATTCTAGTTAATTATTAAGAAAAGGCGAAAGGAGTGATGGGAAGGGGAGAGAAGGCGAAGCGACTGGCAAATCCTGTATCCAAGATGGCGGAAGCATTAATGGCGGATTTCCCGGAACTTCCTAGACCGGTCCACAAGGCTCAGTTAAGTATGAAAAAAATCATCTCTCCGGAGCAAAATTGCCGTCAGAATGTGATATTTTTTGAAGAAAGTGGATTGGGTCAGCATTACAGGGTGATTCATGAGAAATATGCAACTGCGGAGGTAGTCGCGAAGGCACGAACTAAGACGTGGGAAATTTATGGCCGCGAAACGTTACACTTCATCTCCACCATCTCTGAATGGAAATCGAAGGTGAGTATATAAGTTATAACTTATAACGCATCCAAACTTAAATTAGGCGAGCCAAATTTGCGAGAAAATGATGAAAGCGGTGACTGTATTAATACTATTTATCAAAGTTCATGGGGTTGATGCGGTCGGTTTAGCAAGAGACTTTTTTATTCGGAATATTGCCATTGCAGACTGCAGACTGCGGGGGAAGCATTATTAAACACCACTGCGGGACTGCGGTGGCCTCAAGTAAGACATATTTTAGCCGGGTATTGTAATATGTGACCAACTTACCTTCACTCGATAACTCATGAATCATGGGGTTGACGCAGTCGGTTTAGCAAGAGACTTGTTTATTCGGAATATTGCCACTGCAGACTGCAGACTGCGGGGAAAGCATTATTAAACACTACTGCGGGACTGCTGTGGCCTCAAGTAAGACATATTTTAGCCGGGTATTGTAATATGTGACCAACTTACCTTCAATCGATAACTCTCCGATGGAAACTTTTAAATCACTAAGAGTATCATCAAAAAAATCTTCAGTTGATGGAAGGCGTGCTTCGTCTTCAAAAAAATCTGCCTTTCTCGCTGTCTGAACCGATTTACAAATTTTCGAAAGATTTCGCATATATTCGACACAGGATTTCGCAGGCTTTCCCCCTTCCTCTCTCTTCCCTTTCCATCGCTCCCTTCGCTCCCCCAAAATATTCGATCGCGAGCGAATGGGGACGAAACAGCTTTTTCTTGGGAAAGCCTGTGGAGGAGGCAGACCCACTAGTACTGCGTCAGGTTTACCGGATACTCTGTCGGTGTGTAATGGGGCACTGGGAGAGTAAAGTGTCTTGTCAATGAACACAACATAATCGTAGCTCGTATTTAGATCATCTGGCGCACTGATGACTACTGGCACCACCATGATGAATCTCAACGAATGGACGAAGTGGATATCAACATTATGAATGTAACTTTGATTTATCCAGAAAGAGAATGATTCGTTTTTTTCTCTACTGGAATCACTCGGATCACTGACGGAGCAACTTCTTCGCATAAAAACTATGGTAAAAGATCTCCGTTAACCTTGGTTATAACAATATTCATGCAGACAACAAGATATTGTCATACAACACAGCTTAACGAGCTGCTGTTAACAAGAGAACATGACATGTTGATGTTCCGCCGACATGATAACTGTGACGTGGAGAGACAAAAACATTTTGTAACTCTTTTTTCTTAAGTATTTCTCCCTTGAATCGCAATTGAACAGATCATCTTTTTCAAACAGAATGAAACCATTCTATCCATATCTATTTGCAAAAGCGACGGAAAAAGCTATTTTTGCGGAATTATCTACTGCGTTAGGAATATCTCTGCGCTCGCTGGTTCAACAAACACTTAGGACTGTATCTGCCGTTTTCTTCACTTTATTGCAGTCATACTTTCGCTCATCACAACCGTTCTAATCATTCCCCCTTTATGTTACAGAGTGCCCTAGTTTTATTGCTATCACACGTAAACGCCCTAGATACGTAGATCTGACTGCAAACCTAAACTGTCAAATATTCATCATTGTTTCTTTGTGATCTAAGACTTGTGCACGACACTTATTTTCTTAGCGTTGACTGCTTTACCTTCAGAGTCGACATCAAAATGACAGATTATAATCCGATTACAATCTTTAATGACCACTAGTGATTTGTGGCAGGAAACAAAAGACCACAAATGCTATTCGATATGGATGTGGTTGGAATACGCAATACACGTTTCTGCATGCAAGCGCACCAGAATTATGTCGGAAAACTATAGTTCCACGCGCGACACGTGACACGCGTAAGGATCTGGTGACAACTTCTTAGACACGTGCATGATTTAGAAATTATGTAAGCACAACGAAGCGATTAAGTAACAAGCTGGCAACAGTGTAATTGTGGAAATCTTGAAATCTTGTAATACGATCGTAGTTATTGTGAAATGTTAGAGCGACAGTGTGAACAAGAAAAAGAGCGAACAACGATTGTAAGCGAACGTGTGTTAAGATTGTGAGCGAACAGAAGGAAACAAAGAACGTTATCCAGTCCTCAGATTGTGAGTGGAAATAATTCGAACAAATTACAAGAAAACGTGCGTGAACCTTATCTAAAAAACATACTGCAGGAAAGGATACTTCAGCTTGTCACGACAGCTGTTCCTCCAGGCATAGGGTAAAATAGGGACTGGACTGGACTATTTTTTGGACCATTGTTTTAGACCATTGAGTTTGGACCATTTTTTTGGACCATTTTATAAGGGGGAAGCACACCATTAGTACTCAGGGAGGGGTGGGTGCAGTCTATAAGTATTAAGGGAGGGGTGGGAGGCAGACTGTTACCACTCGGGGAAGGGCGGGAGGTGGTTGTAATTGTCACTACTTGTTAATGTAGCTTTAACTCGATTGTACAAATTGTTTTAATCGGTCTTAAACCGGTTGCTATAATGATGGAATACGAGTGTTTTGATTTACTGCCATTCGGTCCTAATGTTCAGGTTTAGATCTCCTCGAATTATTGCTTTGCCTCGATAAAATACAAGCAGGCGAAGCCTTTCAACATTTTTTTACCGCTTTTTCTCAAGGCAGTGATTGATATCGCCGAGGGACTTGAATTTTTGCATTCAAGGAATGTGGTACACAGTGAATGTCTATTTCGGTAGCCTTATATGGTTTGTCCCGCGCTCAACGTTGGACGTCTGCGCGTGAACTAATGTTCTCTTCGAAATGTGAAAAAAAATTTTTTCGAGGTTTGCGTTTTCGAGGTCTGCGGTCTGCGTTTTCGAGGTCTGTGTTTTCGAGACACCCGAGAGACGGTTGTTTTGTACGACTGTACCAACAATGATCTTTTATAGTAAACGTATAAACGTTAAAATTGCGATAGCGCTTGTGAATTCTGTATGCGGTTAAGTCAAGGGCTAAGGACCGGAAATTCCGTGATCTCGTCTGATAACATCAGTGACAAAGGAAGATGGATAAATCTGGTAATTACATACTGTATACACAAAGGAAAACTGATGGTGCACAAGTCGCCTCAAAAGGCACACGCATAACCTATGCCAGACTAGCAACTCAACAGTGGAGGATCGTAAACGCGATATATTCAATAAAAATTAAAGTCCAGTGTCTACGTGGCAGTTTTACTTTCGCTGACAAAAACATTAAACAAACGCCGCGGCCCAGCGCAACAATTTTGATATACAAAAAGTCAGTCGAAAAACCGATTAAAATAATTTGCACGATCAAGTAAAAGCTCCATAAAGCAGTAGTGTTTACAATTACAAACACCTCCCACCCTCCCTGAGTACTTATTGACCGCACCCAACCCTCCCTGAGTACTAACGGTGTGTTTCCCCCCTTATAAAATGGTCCAAAAAATGGTCCAAAGAAAAGGGTCCAAAAAATGGTCCAAACAAAATGGTCCAAAAATGGTGAAAAAAATAGTCCAGTCCAGTCGTCGGTTTTTTTCACGGGAAAAATTTTGTTTGGGTTTATTACCGTGACCACAAAATCCGAGAAAATGAAATCTATGGTTTTTTTTTTCTTCATAAGGGTTTGCACAGTCATGACAGAGAAACATTCGCAAATTAGCACTTTTGCGGGTGGAATGACATAGTGGCAGGTGGTGTACAATTAAAAATTCATAATTAAGGTTATGAATAATTTTACGATGCGAGCGATTCTAAATGAAAAACAGCACAGTCAAATTTTCGTCAAAATCAAAGCTTCTAGACATTTCATGCTGTTTGTTTATTTTGGAACGGTTTTTCACTTAACTCCATTGTATTTTCCATTGTGTGTGGGAAACTTGACTCCCAATTGAAAATGTCTATTCCTCTCAGACTGGTTTTTTTCAAATTTGTTAATTTTAAGTACAAGTTCTGAGAATTAACGGAGAATTTCAGAGACTTATCATGGACATGAAATTAAAATAAATTTTATGTTTATAAAATAGCCGAGAAACCGACCCGTTTTGTTTCGTATTTAGTACGTGCGAAGAAACTATATAAATACTTCATAATTCTTAAGATGGGCGAGTATTGACAGAAACAAGCTGCTATCATGATCTTTGGTGGATAAATCATCCGGCCATGATGTTACAGATTAGTGTGAAACGATAATACCGTGAGCACAATTATTTTTACGCACTGTTTGCGTATACAGAAAAACCGGGATGTCCACTTTAAAACCATCAGGAAATGATTTCTTAACCCTTTAGATCCAGATGATGCCATTGGCTCACGTCAAGAGCTTATAAACATTCTCTTGCTTACGTTTAAGAATAATTTTTTAACCTGGAAATGTCGGTCAATGCTATTCTTGGCTACTCCTCAATTTTAAATATGCCGAACTGATCGACCAAATTGAAAGCTAATAGGGACCTTAAGCAGTCAGGACGGCAACGCCAAGGAAGACTCCGATTAAAAAATGAATTTCTACTCTTAGTTAGAATTTCAAACATAGCTGCAGGAGCTTACTGTCTCATATGGCGCCACGGCTCAACTTCAGCATGACGTATAAAAGTAGCGTTGAGCTCTAAATGGAAATTATAATAATTTGCCGCCACGGTTTCGGTTCTCAGACGACGTAAATTTTGGCGATTTCAGGTTGTTGTTTTGCATAGGACGGCTAAAAAATGTACAAAGTTTCAAAACGCACGTGCTGAGCTATTGTTCTGCCAATCAGATCTCTTGTTTTTCCACGTCCTCGTTGCTGTCGCCGTCGTGTTTGCTTTAGGTCCCTAATATATTAAAAAATTCGATTCACCTGTAACATCTCGGAAACAAAGAATTTACACAGCTGAACTTTCGAAATCGTGTGTGAAGAAAAGGCATTCTTTAACAATCACTTCGCTTGTTGAAAGCCATTGTGAATCGTAGAAAAAGCATTTAAAGCCAGTGGGAATGTTAAATGACATTTGGAGGGTTTTTCCTCTCTGATAAGCGATGAGTTCCGGAAATAGTGAAACTAATTTTACCATCGACGAAAGAATTGTCGACGGCGTTGCCTCTGAAAACATCGTTTTCGCAACGATTTACTCAATCATTGTGTTTTTTGGTGTGATTGGCAACGGTGTTGTGATCGCCATCGTGTGTAAAACGCGATCCATGCATACAACAACAAACTATTTGCTGGTGAACTTAGCCCTGGCCGATTTACTGTCACTGTTGTTCTGTCCGGGCTTTTATGATTTCTCTTTACATAACGTAAGACTGAGTCAAACCACTGGGGATTTCATTTGCAAGGTGTTTGCAGGAAATGCTGTGCTCTCTGTCACTGTTCTAGAGTCTATTTTCACATTGACGGTCATAGCTGTGGAAAGGTACTTTTCTCTCGTGAAACCATTTAACACAAATGCAAGACTTGGTAAAGGAAACGTCCGTCATGCAATTGTCGCAACGTGGGTATCAGCGTTGCTACTATGTTTACCAGGATTTTTATCGAACGACTACGATCCAGAGGCTAGAGCATATCCTTGTAATCGACCATGGACTCTCGATCGACTCACGCCGTATAAAAGGACGTATATAATTGTATTTTGCAGTCTGTTTATTGTGATGCCCACAGTTGTGATTCTGTTTTGTTACTGCTCTGTTTTCTATGGAATACACTTTAAGAGAAACATCTGTTGTGAAAACTCCGCTGAAAGTGGAGAAGCGGAAAAATCCAAGAAACACCTTTTAAAGTTACTTGTCTCTCTCGCTGTAGCTTTTGCTGTTTGTTGCATTCCGTTTGCAGTGTTCTTTATTTACGTCTCCCTTATCTCAAAGAGTACACTGAAACAAAATTACTACTCTCTTCACCTTGTACACCGAGTGGTTCGCTTTTTTCTTATTCTCAACTCTTTTATCAATCCTGTCCTTTACGCAGCGCAAAGTTCTAACTACAGACAAGGACTGAGGAGAATTAGCCGACGCTTTTTAAAAACACGTTCAAACAGAATGGCAGAAAATAATCAAGAACATTTAGAACTCGGCGAATAGCAGAAATTTCTTGCACTTGTAGAAGTAACCTGAGTTTAGAGTTTTTTTGTTAAATTTATGCTGCTTTAGTAGTAAAAACCATCGCAAAGATATGGAAGCTCAATATTGCTATCTTTCGCACCCAATTTCTTCAATTAACATTGATAAAGACGATTAAATCTGAGGATATGCATTGGTGAAGGGAACAAGGAAGATCAATTTTTCCCTCTCGAGGAAGTTGTTCGAAAATACACAAATGTGAAAGCTGATTTTCCTTTCATCTCAACGTCATTGTGATAGTCATGGCAACTAAATGAACTCGAGATTGCTCAAATGACTCTTTATTTGGCTTATGAGAACAAGGAAATTATACATAGAAGATTCAAATTTATCAATCGATTATTCACTCAAGGGTAAGTGCAAGTGACGCTGTGGACTTGCAGGTGAATTTTCCAGAATATGGTGATTGGCAGGTGAATATTCAGTACGCACTAAGGCCTTCAGACTCAGAGGTTTGACAGAATATTTGACGACCTCCGCCCGGCGGTATTAGATTACAGTCTATCTAAGTCGACTGTGGATGATGTTAAGACGATTCTCGAGTGAAAATGTAAACAACTTTGTTTTTTATTTATTTATTTATTTTTTTTTAGCAGATAACACTTCAGAACTGAATCATGAATATTCCGATGGCATATTTTGGAGCACTTTATGCTTTCCGCAGCGTTAGCGCCAAGCATACCTGGCGCCTTTAATCCCATTCGGATCGGCAGCGTGGTTTTGAAATGATTAATGATGATTAATGATTGCAACGACCTTTGTGCGAAAATTGAACCGATTTGTAATGTTATTAGAGAGTAGGCATGATAGGTTTCAATCTATCTGGAGCACCTATTCTATTCAGATATTCGTGGTGTCTGATTCCGTTTAGAAAAGCGTGTTTATTTAATATTTTTAAGGTTCAGCTATTGTTTAAAATCATAAATCCAACGTTACCTTTAAATTTTCTTAAAATTGGTATGGTGAACCGCACTAAAGAATTTCTTTTACATGAGCAGGAGTGGAAGAAGTTAGTAGGAGAGAGATAAGAAATTTGCGAAACGATAAATCTAAAGCAATCATGTGCTGCTTTCGACATTCATTTCAAAGTGAATATGAGATTGCAACAATACTGTCTATTCACATGGAAGCATCCTGCAGAAGTGTTTTGTTCAGGAAAGGCAAAAGAAGACTACTTACAGGTTCCAATGTGACAACTCAGTTCAGCCCAATGTTTGGCAGAAAAATGACAAATCATCCTCTTTCGCTTCGTACCAAGAAGTTTGTTTTTCAAGTCAAGTTTCGATTAATAGCCTATTTCCGAATTACCCTTGGCCTCATTTTCAAAACGAGTCGTGGTGCTCATCCTTTCATATGATAGTAAGTTTTCATTCACATGCAAATTAAACTCATTTTCAGAAGAATGGTTGGGCACCAGGCCTCGTTTTGAAAAAGAGGCCAAGGGTAATTCGGAAATGGGCTATCGAGTTTGGAACTAATTCAAAATTGATCTTTTTTCCCCCTTTGCTGTGCCTTGCTACTGGCTTTCGAAACTGCCATTCCCTTACCTACACACTTCATTCAGTGGAAGATTTAATATCAAACCAAATTTGAATTAAAGCACGTACAAATGCGTGGCTTTTAAAATTTTAAAGATCAGAAGAACAAATATAAAAGTAATTAAAATTAAAAGTAGAAATAAAGCGAAAAAGTAATAGCAACCTTAACGTATATTTCAGAAGCTTTTAGGATCGTAAGTATGAAATTGTTTTTGTTTCAGTCTTATTCCCCGAGATAATTTGCATTTAAAAACCAAACTGCAAGACCAAAACTAAGAGCGAATTCGTCATTACTCATTCTTCATTTTCTAAGCTCAAAGCCCAGTCACGTACACTCAGTTTTAGTTTTCATTGCTCACTTTTGGTACCACCCTTATCCTGATAGGCTAATATATATTTTCTGTGGTTTCACGATACCTCTTCTAAATAGTGGTATCTTTTAATCCACAGAAATAAGAACCATTCGCAGATCATCTTTAGGATAATTGGCTTCGTAATACCCACTGCGGGTCGATACCTATAAAGAGGCGCAAACTTAGCGGGAGTCGAGCGAAGTCATCAGGTGGAAAAAGTAAAACGTTGGTGCTATTTTTGCCTGCACATCGAATAAAAGAAAGCGGAATGACTGCCACACATAAAAGCGATCAATAGGAGACGGCCCCCATAGGGAAATTTAGCTCGAAAGCTTATAGAAAGCAAAATCATCTTGGAGATTTAGTCATCTCAGTGATCGCAGATTAACTTTGATAACATAAGATGACATAAATTCAACTCAGTAGTGTTAAGAATGATGACATTCTACAGTTAGCAAAGATTAGCGATTGTTGACCTGTCGACGAAAGCCAAACAATCCGTAGTTATATATATTAGTTGTTAGAATTTAGAAAGCATCCAAAATTTCCGAGAATCTTCATCGGTATTGAATCTCTTCCAATGGACGATTGTGCGTCTCCATAAATTGTCAATAGGTTGATGACCAACTCTTCAGCAATCTTACGACTGGCAGTTTAATTCACTAAAACTTGACAAATCGACGGTGGTTTGACGTGGTCTGTACTCATGTTGACAACGATATTCTATCATCACAATGGTCAAAATGTTGTGGATTCGCGAAGCGAAGCCGACTGGGTCCGCAGACTACGATTAACCACTTTCGATTTATTTTTTTATCACAATATCGAAGTCAAAAAACAAAAAAAAAAAACTGATTCTTTCAGTAAGTGACACGTCGCGTGATACTTTGACGCGAGCAGCGTTGTCTGTACTCTTATCGACAACGGAAAACTGGCCAATCAGATTGCGACATTACTGCCAATTGCGGTAAAAATTATCATTTATATAGGTGATATTCTATTTTGGGTCTGATTGTAATCTCTTTGAATGTTTCTGGCGATTAGCGTCAAGGGTTTTTGAGAACACAGTCTTCTATTTCGTGATAATCCTACAAAAAAAAAAAAATCAAATTTAACCATTTTGTTCTCACTTGTCAGAGGTATATCCAGGGGGTTAGTGCTCTGACGAAGGGCTGACACTCAAGATGTCAGCTTTTTAACTCTTTAAGGTGGCCAATTTACAATTTCAGTTTAGTTGATAAAACCAAATTACAGAGGTATATTCAGTTCGCTTCAAAAACATCAGGCGTATACTTGCGACTGAGTTCAAAATGAACCATATTCTTCACTATCCTCATAGAATGCCTTTGACCGATTGTTGATCTTAAGAATAAGAAGGTCCCTTTTCACATGTGGGCTTAGTCTATGACTCAACACACCCTAAACAGGTTACAGTTTATAAGTTACAGTTTATTCATCTTCCAGAACCTTTAATTATGAAGTCGAAACGGTTCGGCGAATAGGTTTCGAATCGCCTTCGGATTCCGTTTTCCTTCTCCGTCTTTCTTTCTGTTCGTCAAGCAAGAATAAAGATGTTTTCTACGAAACACGCTCGTGACAAATGTGTCACTGACCTTTCTTTATTGTTACAATTGTTTCACACGGCTGTTTCGTAATATATTCTATGTTTCTCCTCTCTGGCTCTGACTGCAGCATCGTTTTCTGTGTTACGTGCGTTGTTTTTGGGGCAAAGTTTCTGAAACAGAACTTCTCTGTAGTTTTTGCTTTGAGCAGCGTAAAGAAGGGGGTTTACGAATGAGTTGGAAAATGTCAAAAAACGAACGATTCTGTGTGTCAGATACAACGTTTTAAAACTTTGCTCTAAATGGTTTGGGGCGAGTGCAGTGACATAGAAAAAGAAAACCGCAAATGGCAGACAGAGTGTGCAAAATGCCAAAGCTAACGAGATAAGAAGCTTTAAGAGTCTTTTCATATTCCGTTTGCTAGCGGGATCTTCATCCGGTTTACCTGCGCTTGACTTGAGCGCTGCGGAACTCGAAATATAGCAAAAACAAAGCAAGACTGAAGGCAGAACGATTAAAGCGACAGAATGACTAAGGATGTAAGCTTTGACGTTCAATTTCTGATGCGTAACTGTCCAGGGACGCGTGCATGGATACCGCCATGGCGACAGAACGTCTTCGTTATTTTCCTTCGTCCACAGTATATCGGGAAGGCTTGAAAAAGCAGCTGTCACCCAAATAACCACAATAATAAAGTTCACTTTCTTTTTCGTCAGCACCCAACGTTTGTTAAAAGGTTTAACAATACCGAGGTAGCGCTCCACCGCAATGGCACACAGAGTCAACACAGAGGCATCGAAAGAGACACAAACGATTGCATTTCCTGCAATAAACTTGCAAAAGATGTCATCCAATCTGTCAGAGCCCAATCGAAGATTGTGTAATGCAAAGTCGTAGAAACCCGGACAAAATAATAACGTTAGGAAATCGGCTACAGCCAAGTTCATCAACAGGTAGTTTGTTGTTGTGTGCATGGTTCGCGTTTTCCGTACAATAGATACGATCATGCCATTCGTTATGACGCCAAAAAACACAATAAACGAGTACAACGTTGCAAAAACGATGTCATGAGTAGTAATGAGTAGAGAGGCGTTGATGTTGCTTTCGTTCATTCTGAAAATAAAACCTGCGTTAGCTTCCTCTGATCAATTATCAGTCTTAATTAAACCATTGGAAATTTCATCCAGCATGCACGGGTTTTAAATGTTTTTTAGTCATACCTTGCGTTTAGTTCACCGCAAAACCGATATCATGCGGATTCTTTAACAATTCCTGCAGCAGCATTTGAAATGAATTGTGGTAAGGAAGAGGTTGCCAACAAGTGAGTCGGAAAGTCTCTCGAACTCTTGATTATAAGAATACAGAATAGCGTGGTAGTTGTGCATTTTAATTTGTCTGGATGTCATTTATTCCATTCTTACACTTCCCCAGTCTTATTGGCTTTAAATTCCCACCGAATAATTGAGCAATATGTTTTGACATGTAAGAGTCTCAGTATGACGATGGTTTTTACGATTAATGGCTAAAATTTTGGCCATTTTACGGCTTACGGTTAATTTCTTTCCATTGTTTTTAAAAAGGAGAATTTTAAGGGTAAAACGGCTAATTTTTTTTTGCAGTTAAATAATTATCAGTTAACCCCGCGGAGACCCTCATATTTAAGAAAAGATGATTGCTCACCATAGCACCGGTAAATCGCGATTAAAGTTCTCAAGAGTCATCGCAATATATCATTATTCGACACGTTCTTTATCTTTTAGAATGATTTCTAGTGAATAAACCACTAGCTGACAAACGGCTTTTTTTCGGCACAGAGTTAAGTCGCTAGCTATGCTAATTTTAATTAGGATAAAAAATGATTATTTTTATTCACATTAAAAATGGCATAATTTACTTGGAGCAAAGGTGGTGCAGATCGGTTTACACTGCGAATATTCGATGAATTTTTATCTCACACTAAAGACTTAGTAAACTGATTCTTTTGTCATTTTTTCTACTTTTTAAACTTTGGGTAGTCCCAATAGATGTGAAGTTACTTTATTTCACTTCTCTTCACAGAGACTGTCAGCAAGATGTTTATCTGGATGACGTGTATCCTAGAGGTCCATTGGGCAACCAGCCCTAACCTTTCTTTTTAGCACGACATAAGACGGTGCAGTAGTAGAGGATGAGGTGCAAAAACTAGGGAGATTTGGGTCGGGTTGTTTATTTATTCTCCTCCTTGGGCAATCCGATCACGACCTTTTAGCAAGACCATGTCAGTGGGTATAGTTATGGCGAGGAAAATAGCGGAGTGGGAAAATTGTTTTAACTGTCATGTTTAATAAGGGGTAGAGAAATTTTGTGTTCTGATCAGTATATTAGTCGAACGAATCAGGCGAGAAATGCGCTTCAGACAGTCCCGTAACAGGAATTTGTAATATCTTTGAAACACCAGCGGACCTATATTAGGCAAAACACGTAAAATGCACGAAACTTCATTGTATTCCCAAAGCAGTAAATTATCGTTCCTATCCTGCGCAATTTTTTTTTCAGGCGAGATCGACTTAAATGTGGGGACTTTTGGCACCAATTCGCCAAATTTTACCGCTTCAATCCACTTTTGCGCCTTTTGCTGGGGACAATTCTGCAAAATTCACGATCTTGAGAAATTCATGATAGCATTTCTGGGACCCTGCTATTTTATTTATTACACCCATTAGAAGGCTCGTCAAATGCGTCACGATTTACACTCATCTGTGAACAGTTTGATAACAGTCTACTTAATTCTTGCTTTGCCTTGTTACAACAGCAAACTGATGATGTGAAAATTGATTTGAATATCTCCATATTTAACTGTTAAAAATCATTCGTGATTAACAACTTAGTAAAATAAAATGCCCTTCTCCGATAACACTGTGTAAATTCGTATTCATGAGGCAGCGCAGTAATGATCGTATAGAGGGGAATAATTAGGTAACATATTTTGCCTTATTTACCCAAATGTTCAGCTATGATAATTGTCAAGAATTGAAACTGGTGAGTAGATGCAAATTCCCGGAGGTGACCACGAACCGGGGGGAAAAGCGTCACAGAAGCTTGACTTTGGTTACTTAATCACCAGAGTTTCGATTGTAATTTTCCCGAAGAATAATTGTTCTCTTTCACTCAACTTGACATTTATTACGAAATGTTCTTTGCTGTGTAATGTTGCCAGTGTGCTCCTCGATGCTGTACACCAATTAGTAAGGCCTTGTGTAGAATTTGTTACCAAAGAATTGCGGCAAATCAACCTGGAGCTAAAATCAATTTACATCCATCACGATAGTTCGAGGTTTGTAGCGTATACAAAATAGGATTTAGGAAAGAATTAGAAAAAAGTAGAAAGAGTGATGCTTTGTGAATCCAATTCAATGTGCTGCAGTTTTTTTGGACCGTTTCATTATCCAAGGAAATAAGTAAGAGGAAATATATATGAAATGGCAGTGAACAGAAGGAAAAGGCAACAGCCAGCCAGATCAGAGGTCGACTGAGCTAGCTGCTTCTTTGTTTTTCTGTCTGCTTCTGTGTCCGATGACTTAGAGCAAATTGTGTTCGTAAAGTACAATCCACGGATGATTTCAAAGTAACAGATAAACATTATCATAGAACTAACAAAGCCAAAACAAACAACACTGAATGTAATGAAGGACTTGTGAAGGAAATACTCGTCTAAACTCCGAGGGCGTTTGCACGGATACGTGGAAGACGAGATGTTGTATGTATTGGCTTGAATATATGGGATACAGGATAGCCGGGCAAGCAACCACAGCACGGAACTCATATATTTTACTTGATCTTCATACATCCTCGAGTTGACTTTAAAAGGCTTTAGAAGAGCCAAATACCGCTACACAGCAATCGTACAGACATTTAGGACGGCGACATTGATGGTGATTGGAACAACAGCATTTCCCACAAACAACTTGCGGATCAAATCCCCCGTAATCCCTTTCAGCTGCAGGTTGACGTTAGATAAAGCAAAGTCGTACTGCACATCCCAGGACACAGAATGAAAGTCAGGAGATCAGCCACAGCTAATTTCAAGAGAAGATAGTTTGTTGATGTGTGCGTTGAAAGCGTTCTTCGCACTATGGTTATCACGATAGCATCACTGACAACACCGAAAACAGCAATGAATGTGTAAAAAGTCGCTAAAAGAACGTCTTGTGCTGTGCCGGGTGCCAGCTGATGATTGTAGGTCTTTTTTGTTGTTACCTCCCATTTCTCTCGTTTTCTTCTTTCTCGCTGTACTTTCGTGATACCAACCCGTTTGCTTACTTGCAATTGACAGATGTTTACTCTAAAGAAACTAATAAAACCAAAGAATGGGTCTAAACATTCCAAATGACAGTTTAAATTGAAAGCATTTTATTTCACGAAACAAATTTGGGAGCTTTGAATTGACGTTTGATAGTTACAGTATCTTTTTTGATAGTTGGTTGTACGGTATTAGCTTCAAAGGTACGTTCCTTAGTGGGAGAAACTCTTAAAACAAATGTGATCTTGGCCGGCTCTGATAGGCACTGTTCTGAGGCATTCAAATGTCAGCGAAATTTTCCGTTACAAGAAAAAGATTTACACCGACATGTTGTCTATTAAAGATGCAAAAAATGGTCATAACAATTTATTTCTGAGATGGCATTTCAATTATCAAATAGCTCCACAGGAATATATTCGTGCCATTCAGTTTCTGTCTCATGTGACTAAAATTGTCTTTGAACCGTTTCTGGAAACAGCTGGTGATAGCTGGCAGAGGTTGAACAATGAATACGTTTAATTTGTAGGAACTGTTCCGCTCTTATGCTGTTTAAATTTTTAACCCACTTTAACTACAATATGCTTTTTAAGCCTGCTAAACGGCGCCAGGCGATAATTGGTACTGGTCGCACAACGCCATCTGTTAATTTCCAAAAATGCGCAATTGTCGTGTTATTCTAATCTTTTACCTTCTGCGACAAATATAGCGTTTTAACCGCTTTTCGAAATCGTTGAACCATTAGATAAACAAGATTGGCGATAATCGGAAAAAAAGACACGTTTAAATGTTGACCAAAGATCTGCGCTGTTAGTAGTCAGTTTTATTCAAATCCTACCAGCTTTTTTTTCAATGAGGCTGAGTCAACGAAGACCATCTGGATCTTATTTTGAATTCGAGTTGATAAAGCGACAATTTTGCCTTTAAAGTTGTATTATGTCACTGAGGTGTCTATTTCACTTAAAGTTATCATATCTCAAACTCACAGACCACTTTCCTATATAGTCAATTTACGAAATCATGAGCTTTTTCCGGAGTGCAAAGAAAAGTTGTTTTCTTTCATTGGAGAAAGTTTGAAGTTAATGATCAAGTCGCTTTTGTAGATTTTATTTATTTGATATACGGCAGACCACAGTATGGTCTGGGACTCAGTTCAATTTTTTCATTTACAAAAACAACTACATTCATAGAATAGATTCCTCTCAAGAGATGATTACAAATTTGTAGTAACACCAGCAAACTCGATTTGGAAGTGGAACGACTAAACTTTGTTGGAGGATCAATCATTATTCATAGTAAGCCTTGTCGAGTCTCGTGGCTGAGAATTACGGAAAAGGTATCGGCCAATCGCTTTTTAACTACGCCTTGTTCTTGAGAGCTGATTGGTCACTTTTGCCGTTATTTTATTGGTGATTTATTAAAATATTCGATTGATATTCGATTGATAATCAATTCTTATCGCACACTTAACTCATCCTTCTTCTTTTAGACACAAGAAACGTTCGACATTGCTAATTAGTCCGAGGAAAGACTTGGTAATTAAAGAAACTTTTTGATTTATTTTCTTTTTTAGTCGAGTAAAGCATGTAGTGCATACATATTGTGCATTCAGTGTGATATCGATTTTTCAAACATGGATTAACTTCAAGGAATCGTTATCTTAAACAGAAACTCCGTCATCATAATTGCGGTTTTGATAGATTTATCTCCTCAGTCCCACGGCTCTAGTTACCCGCTGTTATCTGGATCAAGTATCAGTGAGTTTAAAAATGATATTCTCGGCACTGTAACGTTCGTAGGAATGGCTAAAGCCTGAAACGAACTCTGATTCTACTCACTTTTTATATCATTATTTTTTACTCACTTTTTAGTTATTAGTGCTCATACGACTGAAAGCAGAGGGAAGGACTAGTTGACCAATTTGTGCGAAAAACGTCATGCTGAATCTAAGTCTCTTTCATCACTGTAGCCATTGCAAAACAGCAGTTAGTGAAATACGTGTTTCTCCGTCGGAGACAAAGAAAGTGTATGGTCAAATAAAATCAATGCAAATGATATCGATATATCTGAACACTTAAAAGCGATCTGAATTGCTTATATTTATGGGCATTTTGAAAAAGTTGTTCCGGGCTATTTCATTCCATAGTTTCTATCGATGAAATTAATCACTTCGAAATTTAAAAAAAGTTCATGACAAGCGAATAATGCTTTCTTTGATTGTTTTTTTTTTACTTGTCACTTAACTCGTCATTCAATTCTGCATCTGGTTTGTTATCAATCCTTCACACAGATGCAGCTGTCAGAGTCTCTGTACTAGGACTGTCTCTCCAATTCCAGTGGGTGAGGTTCTTTCCGCCAGTTTCATGGATCTGCGCCTTGAATCGACCACTTTAGTGCGGCACCAAATTCCATTCATTGCCTTTCTATAATTTGCGCTCTGTGCGGCATACAACAGCGGATTTATGAAAGAATTAAAAAATATCAGTACCCGAACAATTCTGTGTGCGAGAAACAATTGTGCGAAATCTTGCTTAATTTGAGCGTCCGTGATCGCGGAAACATACATAAAGAAGCACGCAAACGGCAAACAGAGCGCGCAAAATGCCACCGCTAAAGAGACAAGAAGCTTTAAAAGCCTTTTCATACTGTTCTTTTCGGCTTCGTCTATCCCTGGGTCTGACAAGTCCCACTTGAGCACTTTAAGAATCGAGAGATAGCAAAATGAAATCAAAATGGAGGGAAATACAATCATGACCAGACAGTGCGTGATAATATAGGCCTTAACAGTCGACCCGTGTTCCAGCGTCCATGGGCGAGTGCATGGATAACTCGAACTGGGATCCTTCTTGTACATCGTCCACAAGCTGTCCGGGAAACTCAAAATGAACGACAGTACCCAAATCACGACAGTGACTAAATTCGTGTTCTTGGAAGAAATGTTCCAACTGCTACTTTTAAAAGGTTTGACAATTGCCACATAGCGCTCCACGGCGATAACGCACAGAGTCAACACGGACGCATCGAATGTGATGCAAACGACGGCATTTCCAGCAAAGAGTTTGCAGACGATATCACCCAGTGTGGAGTTCATCCTCGAATGATTCAAAGCAAAGTCATAAATAGCGGGACAAAGAAGTAACGTCAATAAATCGGCCACAGCTAAGTTTAGCAGAAGATAATTCGTTGTCGTGCGCATCGAAGGCGTTTTGCGTACGATAGCAATCACTACACCATTACCCAACACGCCAAAAAACACCATGAACGAATATAATGTGGCAAAAACGATGTCTTGTGAGGTTGTTTTTAAATGTTCTTGGGATCTATTTGAATAGCTTTCATCCATCGTAAAAAAGATCGGAAAACCACAAACCACGTTAGCTTATGATCCGCTCAGACTACAAGCTCCGAAGACTCAGCTTAGAACTATGAAAAAAAGAGTTTTTAGGCG
Organism: Stylophora pistillata; assembly: GCF_964205215.1. Taxonomy (NCBI): domain Eukaryota; kingdom Metazoa; phylum Cnidaria; class Anthozoa; order Scleractinia; family Pocilloporidae; genus Stylophora; species Stylophora pistillata. The sequence continues at coordinate 28,173,309 of NC_142522.1, forward strand.
GTTGTTGTTAAGAAAATTCCTCCGTCCTGTTCCGTCTCAGCGATGAATGAATCTTGAAGCAGTTTTGAGTCAAGTTCTAAACGACTTTAATACATAGAAGCTCGACCAAAATGGTAATTAATTGCAGCGTTTGATGAGCCGGCGATAAGTACGACAGGTGTCCATAAAAACAATTAGTAACAAGGCAACATTTAAGTTCAACAGTTACGCTTTTGTTTGGTGTTTCATAGCTTTTTAGCCTCAATGAAATTACACTCGGCCTAACGCACCGTGGCAAAAACGTACCAGGCACCGCGAGCCTGAATGTTTCCTTATTTGTATTACAAAATAAATGCCCTCATAAATCACAAGGCAATGAGCCAAAATCTTAGTCGTTGAAACCATCGTTGCTAACGCAACTGTTCTATTCTGAGAGAAGAACAGAGTAAAAAAAGTCCATTTAAAAAGTTAATTGGACTCTTTTCATTCTTCCGACATCTTAGAACAAATTTCCGCTAAGATTATTTAAGAAGTAATAAAAATTACAGGAAACGACATTATTGATCTATTTAACGAATATTGCACCCTTCAGGTCTGGAGTGGCGTTACTTAGTGCACAGATAACACATAGCTTTCTACCAGACAGAAAGGTGTTAAACGAAAATCGCCTGAAATTAGATGTTTCTTTTCTGTAGCGGACTACCGGAAAATAAATCGTGATAAATCCCTCATTTCCTGTTGAACATTGGTTGCATTTACTGGGTTGTTTGGTTATGGAATTACAAACTCAAATGTTTTCTGTGTCAAACCACTAAAAAAATAAAAATTAGGATAGTTTACTCACATCCTTTTAAATGCAAATTATAAGGTAACCCGATTAAGTGGTAAGATAGATTAGTGATTACGTGAAACATCTTTCTGCAGTTCTGTACATTTAACTCTGGATAATCGTTTAGTGATACCCTTTTCTCCCGAAAAAACTAAGAACCCTGTTTTTTTCCGGTACTATCACTTATCTATCTCGGATCTTGCAAAATAAATAAATAGATAAAATAATATTATGAAAGATTTTATTTTTGATCACCACTGTGCGAAAAAAAAAGCGGGTGATTTCAGGATAACGTAGATAACGTGGGCAGCTGGAAAAAATAACAATCTGTAGAAACAGGGTAGTGTTATGAAAACCTAAATGATATGGTTTACCGCAAACCACAAAAATTTATTACACCGAGTTTCATCGCGATTTTCTCTTATACCGGTTTTTTTTTTCTTGGGCCGAACTCTTTCTCCTTAGGTGACTAAACTATATCACATGACAGTAATTCTAAATTCACTTCAGTGTCACCGTACCTGCAAATCTTGAGCCACCTGAGGTTATCCTTATCACTACATGTAACTAAGAGTAGCAAATTGTATGCTGAGAAGTGCTGCTAATCAAACGAAACAATGAACAGACACAATAATAGGTTGTGGTTCAACGCAAAAAAAAAAAAAAAAAATTCGAAGAAGAATAGTTGCTACGAAAGTTCTCTCCGTCGTATTTGTTTTTCTGTCGCGAGTCGACCTTTGAGATTTGAAATCGACCTTTGACCTTTGAGACATGGCTTCCTTTGAGACCGTTGACCTTTGAGATTTGAAATCGTGGAAAGGAGGCATCTTACTGTTTATGACACATGCCTCATTTCTAGCATTCCTGCTACACCCAACACGTATATAAGCATGATGGACCTTAGTCTTCTTAGTTTTCTTTACATCATAAGACCACTCTGAAAACTGATGCAGTCTACACTGGAGTTACTCAGAATACCACATATCTTGATAAAACACCTACGGCGTTAATTTCAGACTTGGCTCAGTGAATCTGGTGTTTTTACGAAGCTTACGTTTTATTCATTTATGGTACAGCGTTTATGAAAGGTGTTGTGCAATTTGCTACCATTTCTTTAAGTTTATCTTTTTAACACCTGTCCTCCGAGACCCACGGGTGTTTAGTAAAAACGGCATGATTGATTCCTCCCCCCCCCCAACCTTGGTCCAGCTCCCTTCCTGAAGTTGACTACAAGGTTGGCCAGAGACAGTATAATTTCTTGTCAGAGAAACTTTTTTCAAATCGTATTCAGAAGTCGAGGTTATGCGTCGATCAATTCGAAGCTTCAACATCCTCCCAGTGCATCCCCACAGGGGCATTTGAACTTTAGAAGATTGGTCTGTTCAAATTACCTTCCCCGGGGCAAAAATTGTGTTCAAATGCCCCACCCAATTTTTTTGCAAAAGGAAAAATCCCCGACTGTGACTTTCTACACGTTGAGCTCTTCTTCCGAGCCATTCGCTCGCGAAAACTAATTATTTACCATAAACACCTCAATATTTTTAAATATTGAAAAGATGCAACACTTGTATTCCACTGGAAAGACTTGACACTACGGTGCAAATTCCCCACCCCAGCCTGGCAAAGTTTAAATTTTTCCCACCGGGTGCGGACGACGGTTAAATACCCGTGATGTGACGTGGCGCGCGGGGGAGGGATATTAGAGAAATTTAGCACCGCGTTTACATGAAACATGAACGGCAAGAGTGACCACGAAACCATGTTTTTCCCGCCATTTTTTCACGTTTGCCGGTGGCACTATGCCGTCTGTACGTGAAAGTAACCTGTTTTGCGTTTGCCGAGTACGTTAAACTTTCTTCACTTTTTCTCTCACAGACTAGAAGTCAGTAGCTGGAAAAAGTGCGCCAAAACTATTCCTTGTGAGTCACACAAGGGCGCTTTCAAATCCACCATGACGTGAGCTCACGCGAAGCTAAAGCAGTAAGGTTGACGCTATTTTACATGAAACGTGAAAGGGAAAGCTAACGTTTGCCGTTTCACGAAAGTGCGGTGCTAAATCTCGCTATTGAAGTTTCGAATTGATCGGCGCATTAAGCCAATCTTTTGACGCAGACAACGTGAAGGAGATTTTTACAACTTAGTTCGTGAGTCAAAATTTGGCGGAAGTGAGTTTTACCTCAGGTATTTGAACAGCAGAGTATCAAACAACACATTTACGGCACCATTCTGCTCTTATAGGCATTATGGTCAATCATGCCGGCTGAAATTCATTGTGGTTTGTTGTGAAAAATGTGTTAAATGATAAGTTTAACGGTTACACAGATGTTTTTCCATATTGCTTTTGTCATAAGGCCCTTTAATTATGATTTATTCGTTCCCAACACCCTACACAGTAATATCTATTTTCTCATATTGCTCTGATTCGTTATAATTCGACGCGGCAACAGTCACGTGTGATTTCCCTTCTTGGCTAAATTACTTACACCACTATGGGTTGATGTGCTAAGCAGCCGGTGTGCCACTTCAGTAATTCAATGGGGTGTCGTTTTCTCTCTAAATTTAGAGACATAAAACTTCAAAGTCATCGAAAACAATTGTAAAAAAAAAAAAAAGGAAAACTATCCAAAAATTCGAATTGCGATCTCAACAACAATTTTTGAAGACGGTGCCGAGGCGAATATAAAATAAGGACTTGAAAGGCAAAAGCAATGGAAATCAACATCACAGAAGAATATTCTCATCGTCATTCGGCGGCGACCTTCATCACAACTCGGGACATTATTTTTGCAGTGCTGTACTCAATTATTGCCGTTCCAGGCGTAATAGGTAATGCTATCGTGATTACCATAGTGCGAAAAACGCCTTCAATGCACACGACCACGAACTATCTCCTCTTAAACTTAGCCGTGGCCGATTTATTGACATTGCTCCTCTGTCCTGGTCCATACGATTTTGCTCTGGTGCACGTTGACTTAGAAGGATTCACTGGGGATTTAATCTGCAAACTGTTTGCGGGAAATGCAATTGTTCCGATCACCATCAACGCCGCCGTTCTTTCGGTTTGTACGATCGCCGTGGAAAGGTATCTAGCGCTTCTCAAACCTTTCCGCGCTAATCTAAGAATAGACAAAGATAAAGTGAAACATGTGATAGCAGTGCTGTGGTTGCTTGCCTTAATCTCATGCATCCCAGATATTCAAGCCAATACGTACGATATCTCGTCATCCAAATATCCTTGCAAGCGTCCTTGGAGTTTGGATGAATATTTTCTTCACAAACCCTTCATCATCTTTACTTGTGTTTGGTTCGGAATTATTAGCTCCCTGATAGTCTTCCTCTGCTATTTTTCAATCATCCGTGGAATATATTTCACAAAAACAGTTTTCTCGGAATCAACGGTAACGGAGGCTGAACGGCAAGCAAAAAAACAACTAGGTCGCCTTCTTATCTGGTTGACATTTGTATTCGCTACCTGTTCTCTGCCATTTGCAATTTACTTTATGTTTCTTAGCTTCGTTGATGTTACAACTGTAAAGGACAATTACGACACATTGTATTTATTTCACAGAATTTCTAGATTTGTTCTCTTCACAAATTCGTTTTTAAATCCTTTATTGTATGCTTTACAAAGTTCAAATTTTCGAGATGGATTCAAATTAATTTTTCGTTTAAAACTCCTCCGCTGTAAGCCTTTGGCAAACAGGAGAAAGCGTGGAAAAAGCTCCAGTTCGACAGGTTTTCAGTTAAGTAAAGCCGGGAAAACTAGATAAAGGAATAAACCGGCGATCCCGTGCCAGGACGTAACCAACTAATGAATGATTATAAAATACAAAATATCAATCATGTTGTGTTCAGTTGCCGTAAAACCGAGTCTTAAGAGGTTTAAAGCTTATTTTAGAATTGTGGAGGGAAATAAATAAAATAAATAAGAGTGACAATTTTCATCCGCTATGCAAATAGTTTTCAAATTAAATTTTTCTCAAAGTTATTACCATACCCATGAAATATCAGGTAACTTGTATATCATGGATTACAACACTACTTTACCGTTGGTACTTTGAGGTTACACAAAAGAAGAAATTTTGAAAAAGCCCTCATTACAAACACAACACATCATTTCCTGGTTAATTCCATGGTGTCTTCTTCATAATTCAAACTCGAAAAGCCGGCCCCATGTCTTTGAAGGTAAAGATGTTTTCAAACTGGGCGAGTTGAAAGTTAATATGAATATATTTTAGTTTCGTTTGAAAAAGAGAAAGTCATGTTTTGTTTTCTAGATAATGAAAATGCAACGCAAGTTGACCAAGAATCTAACAAATTTGCCATCAAGATAAAAAAATTACGTTACTTTCGTCATTTTTATTGCCATCTGCAACGTTAAGCGGCAAGTTCAGAAATGTGCAAAATAACATAATAAATGAGGGAATGAATTTTGGTCATGGAAGTCATTTCCATAGAAATTCAAAAAACGGAGAAAAATTTTGAAAAAGAAGCAAACTGGAGAGCTAGAGAAATCCTTGAATTGGACCCAAAGAGGTGCATATACACAACTTATGTTTACTGTACGAGTTCCTCGATATAAAGCATTGACTGATTACAAATTAGGGAGCAATATGAAAGCAGGTGAAGCTATGACTGTTCTCTAGATGTGTACTTGCTAGATTTACTTAATACTGGTTAATGTGAAAACGTCCTTCAATTTTTGTTTTTCTGCTCATAACTTTTCATTGAGATCGATATGCTTGAAAAAATGTGGGCATATTTAAGGTGGCAATCTTAGCTACCTTAAATCTCATGCAAAATGGATTCAGAAGGAGCTCTGAAGCCTCAAATAAACAGCTTACGGTTTGAATAACTTTTCTTTTACCTACGTCATGCTAACGTCGCAGCAGGTCCCACATTTGTAATGTGGTGACTGGGGTTTAAAACACTTTAGTCCACATTAGAAGCTATGACCTCTCCTTAGAAAGAACTTGGGTCTTTAATGAGAGGTTGGCTATGCAGCGCTGACGAGCTCTAAAAAGAGCGAAACAGCTTTCCACTGCTGCCGCTTCCAAGGAACCAAGGCTGGGCATGCGTAGTTGCTTCTATTTGGTAATGTCTTCTCCATGCTGGAGACAGACACAGATGACCGAGTTATTGGGACCCTTGATATCCATTGATGACCGAGGTGGGATGCAACCAAAATCTCTCGATGTACTGTTGAAGACACTTTTCTTATTCCTACGTCATGCTAACATCGTAGCAGGTCCCACAGTTGTAATGTGGTGACTGGGGTTTAAAACACTTTAGTCCACCTTGGAAGTTATGATTTCTCATTACAAAGAACTTGTGTCTTTAATGAGAGGTTGGCTATGCAGTGCTGACGAGCTCTAAAAGGAGCGAAACAGCTTACACTGCTGCCGTTTCCAAGGAACCAACGCTACGCATACGTAGTTACTTTGGTTTGAATAATAATGACTTTTCTCGAAATATGCCAAGAGCTGATAAATCCCTAAATGTTTCTAGAATTTTATCCTCCCTCAGGAACAGCTGAAATTACCATATTGGCTTGGATATTTTGCTCTGCTAATCGCAAACTAATCTACCAAATATGGAAAAACGCCTACTTCATATAACGAGTGCCGGAGGAGGAAATATTTGAGTGCTTCAAGAACAATTGAACCCCAGAACCTTTAAACTGTGCTTTCCTATGTTCTCTCATTGAACCAAAGTGGTGTATCAAGGCCACATGTTGGGTTTATATGTGCCAAGCATCCTGAATACTTAACAAATGGTAAACACCACAGCGTAGGTTCCACAGCGTACACTATTGAGTTATGGATGCACGCGGGAGGTTGCTAAGCACGAAAGAAGCGTAAGAGTCGCGCGAGGCGATAGCTGAGAGCAACTCTAGCTTCTTAAGTGCTTAGCAACCTCCCAAGTGCATCTCTAACTCAACAGTGTGCGCTGTGGTGTTTACCATTTGTTTTATAGCATGACATTGATACATTGTAGCAAAAGAGCTCCCTTTGATTTGCCACGTCACCCATAGCCAAATGGTGGACGCTGAATTGACCAATCAGAGCGTGCGCTTTACTTTGGTTACGTTATAATGTTTGTTGGAAGAGAGGATCAAGCTAAGACACCTTTTCCTCAGTAGGCCCAAGTCTTAGGACAGTGTCACTGAAGGTTTGTGAGCGCCCGAGTTGTTTGCGGATTGTGATGCGTAAGTAATTGTAATTAACGGTGATAAACGAGTTTTCTTATTTTGGGCGCCGGGATTTCTTCCCCAGAGGCATTTTCAATACCTATCGTAAATCCTCAAATAAGGGGAGGGGGGAGGGGGAGAATATTTTATTTCAAGTTCTTTGGGGAGGAAGCTTGTTAGAGGGGGAGGGAGCTCAATAGAGGGGGGGTGTTATCAATTTAGCCCGATGTTCACTTCCGGGATACAATAGGATATGATGTACCGTATTTATTCAAAAAGTTGTTCTCATTTAACATTTCTTATTTTTTTTAATTACAGCACTTGAATAAATTTATCGTACCTACTGACATGGAGTGTTATTTTGAATTTTTTTGAGGGGGACGGATTGGGGAGGGGGCTTAATGGAGGAAGGACTTAATAATTTCCTTCCTATAAAGAGGGGGGCTTAAAAATTTCCTTCCTTTAAAAAAGGGGGGGACTTGTTAGAGGGGGTGGTTCATTATAGGGGGGCTTATTAGAGGATTAACAGTATTTCAAAAATCGATGGGAGATTAATAGATAGCAAATCTTGAGCCGTGTATTTTTCTCAAGGGGATAACCCAAGGGACTTCGGCATATTTTTCGCAAAAACATCTTTGCAACGCTCGAGTTATACGCATCACCATAATGACTAAGCTAGACTTAAATAGTAAAAATCGAACTTTTTGCCTTTGAGATAAACGTCTTGTTTGAACTGACTATATATATTACAAGAGATGCGACTCTTTGCCACTTGATTACAGAAAAGAATGATCACCTTTGGAAGAAGACTCTTGTGGGGGAAACTTTCCAAAATTCTCCCTTGTTTTTTTTTTTTGCCGTCAGCTGTTCTAAAAAAAACAAAGTTCAGTTGACCGAAACATTTGAAGGACACAAGCCCGAACCAAAAAGAAAAAAAAAATGTTCCGACGTTGATGATGCCACTAACTGAATTGTCCATTATTTTTACTTAATTTCAATTAAAAATGTTTTTTTCGTCTACAAAACAATTAAGACCGTTGGTTCAGCAAGAAGCGTTAAATTACAACTATTAAGCATACAATTTTTTAGTCATAGCCGCAGCAGCATGAATCCCTGAAGGTTTTATAAGCACGCGATGAGAAAGTTTCAGCTATTGCATGTCAGACAGGTAACCATAGATTTTTGCTTCTTCCTAGGCTGGCCATGCTTTCTCTCCGAATGCGCTTGTAATCTTCAGAAATACTTTCTTGGCTTTTGTTTTCGATGTTCATTTCTTTGGGGCCAGCAGAGAAGGTCGTCGTGATTCGACACGATGATGTCTTGAGGGAAGGAAAGATATACATCACAGTTAAACTTTTTACTCCCAGGTGTGCATGACCTTGAAGTTAATTCTCTTTGTAATACGAATTAAGTACCATGCAAACCGGTAATGGGGAAAAAAAAAGGATCATGCCAACTAAAGGATATCATTTGATCAAAGGGCAAATTCTTAGAATGTACATGGTAAGAAATGAATGGCAGACAGTAAGGAGAATTTCAGTTGAGATCCTGGCAACGAAAAGGTGAAACATAATCCCTACACAAGACTGCAAACACATCGTCTATGATACGGCTTGTTTCTATGTTGATCATAGTGTTTTTTCAGTTTTTTCTCTCAAAAAAATATCACTCACAACTGATTTTTCGCCGATAAAGACTAAATTTTGTAAAAACTACCACGAAGCCGTCTTTCGTTGCCAAGACATTTTTTGCACAACTGTATTATCGTCGCGACATTTATATCACAAGGTTAAAAAAAAGGCAATCGCCAAGACAAGACTATTGTGAAAAAGTAAGGTGTTCAATAACCTCTTCCTTCTGAACAGGTTATGCGCTATCTGCCGCATCAGCAAAGAAAAACAAACAAAATACAAAAACAGACTCATTGAAGAAACTAATCAACGCTTGATTAAAGAGGATTCTAGTCAATAAAAATATCTTCTACCTTTTTGTTATCCTCTCGATTTTCCTCCTGAATGGGTCTTTTGTCGTAGCAAGGATCAAATGCTTTAAAATCGAGCGCCTTGGGAAATGAAGCGCAGCCACGAATTACCATGAAAACAGCAACAGCCAAAACTACCGCGAGCAAGCTTGCTGTTTCAAAAGCGCTTTTGTACTGAAATTCAAAGGTAATGGTAACAGAACAGGACATTTTTTCTCAGTTCCACGGCTTGCTCGTGATAGTCAATTCTTTTCTTGAGTTTGATTTACTAAGTTTCTCACGTAAGTCTTTCACTCAAATGGGTGCTTCTCTTTTTCAGTATTAAAATTCTGACAAGAAAAAACTACTTATTTGACGTTATCAGTCATTTTCCCAAACTAGCTTCAATATGATTGGCTGACTGAAAGACATCTGAAAGTTGGTAGTTTCACCTAAGAACAAAATCGACTGTTTTAAGAGCGAAATATGGTGAAAAGCCACTAAAAAAATCATTGGTGAATTTTCTTTTTAACTTGGGAAAAAAATCGGGGTAAGAAATGAAAGTTTTTCTAATGGCACTTGTCATGATATAAGACTGTTCTCTTTTCAAGGTCTTTACCATTTCCCAAGCGCCGCCAACGCAATCCTTGAATCAACACACCCCGCGCTCTATTACGAGCTATTTTAAGAACACAAAGTATTTTTAGCCAAATGTTACTAAATTTAGAGCCAGTTTCGGAAAATCCTTATTGTGCGTTTTTTAACGTATTTTCTTTATTTATTCAATTTATCATGATTGGTTAGGAAATTTTTAGAACTCAACAAATGGAAATAATTTCTGTTATTTTGAGAAGACATCTAATCAAATCAACATCACGTATACTTCTTTTGAAGGTTGTAGAACGATTGGAGATAATTTCCTGCTTTTACGAAGATCAAGAATAGGGATAATACGAAATGTTAAATTTACTATGAATTGAACACTAATATCAATTTTTTTTCAAGGGAAAATTGCCTAGTGCGTTAACACTGTGCAGTTCAAAAATAAAAAATAAAAAAAAGAAAAAGACAAATGAAAAGATATAAATCAACTATTTGCATAAACCAGTTAGGAAAGTAGATCTACATATTTATAACACGATTTGCTTAATTGTGCGAGACACATACTAAACCGGCTACTTTTCATCTTTTTTGTTAAAGTTTGTTCCATTTTACTCCACTGGGGTGAAATAAGTAATCAGGTCAAATCATCGATGGCCGCTCAAACATTTTTTTAGAAAGCTTCAGTGTTTAAAGGCAGCAGTTTTTCTCCTTTAGTGCGACCTTGGCTTTGTTGAAAGTGCTTAGCTCCTTTCGATAACTTTCAGATACGTGACGTTGCGTAGAAACAAAGGTAAACAGTTTGTTGCCCGCGAACGACTGGGGAAGACAGATGCAACTAGGCCTTACTTGGCTTTATGAGTAGTTTGGTTAGTCACGAATGGCTGCTAGCTCAGTGATAAAGGTTTTACCACGTATTGGAGTAGACAACTTTCTCTCGTATCAGATACAATGAAATATATGAAGATTATATATTTTGAACTGCGTATTAGATACATATGATACACGATCCTCGCAGTAGATAGCGCTATTAAAGCAATAGCGAAAATCAGACCTGAAAAAAATCAGGCCTGTACGGGACTCGAACCACTGACCTCTGCGATACTAGTGCAGCGCTCTACCAATTGAGCTAACAAGCCAACTGGGAGCAGGCCGTTGAGTTGATTCTTAATAAACCCGTGAAAGTGATAAATCAGATACAATGAAATATATGAAGTTCATATATTCTGAACTGCGGTATTAGATACATGATACACCGATCCTCGCAGTAGATAGCGCTATTTAAGCAATAGCGAAATAGCGAAATTTCTCTCGTATATTTCGCATACTTTTTCTTTAACCTGCCGTTGAACAGGAACAAAGGGAAAGGTCTTATCGATCCATAAAAGATGTTATAGTTTTTACATTGTGGTACAAACCGCTGAAAGGTGGACAGCGATAATCATTCCTTGCGTTTCCCGTTCAATAAAATTGATACTGTATAGTCCTTATGTGCAAGTTAAGCCAAACTAATCCCAAATTTTATTTATCTACCAGCGCGAAACAGAAATAGAGATGAATAATCCTTCGCTGACAAATCGCGAGAGCCGTGAAAAATAGAGAAAAAGATCCCCGCACAGATAGTGTATCCCACGTTTTGACATTTTCCTTCAAGGCTGGCTCTAAGACAACGTTCAACAGTTTCCTTACTACACACCTGATTGTCGGCTGCGAGAGTGACAAAATTCAATTTTTGACTGTTTTTTTTTTCGATATTTGTTTAAGCATACTAATGGTAGGGTTCATAACATCATAATCAAACGGCATACGTGTTGTAGTCTTGTTTGTACATGTCATGATCACGGGGAGCTTTTTATTTCTACCGAGGTTTCAATTGCCAAGAAACAAGACTGTCTATTAGAAAGCCCAACTTTGCAATTTATAAGACATGTGGTCACAATTTAATACTTCTATTTGCCATTCGGTAAAATGCAAAGGTGATACATCGATCGGCTAAATATCGTCATGAATTTAATCACGGACATTTTCATTCTGTCTCGAAAATAATTTATGAAATTCATAGGTTAGTACCTCGACGGAAAATCGAAAAAAAAAAAAAAAAAGGCAAAATATTTATTCTTCGGTTCCACTTGATTAGAATTACTCTCTATGTTTATTTTGAGATGTGATGCAACGTTAAAAAGCGTCATATCGTGTTCTCATTGACAATCGAAATTGAAAACAAACAATGAACAACTTTTTGGAAAGCATATTCGCGGCGGGAGCGGGGGGTTGTCACCTACTCACAAGATAATGCGATTCAGTTTTCCTGTAGAGATAAGAAAATTTGGCGATATTCTTCGGGCCATTTAACAAGAAGTTTGGGCATAATTACTGTAAGTCATAGATCGCACTTTCGTTTAATTTTCACTCGATAATATCGATGCACCTGTCAGCCGTGCGTGTTTTTTGCTCACCACTGGAGGTTCAACTGACGTGAATACTTTTCCTGATATCATCCTCTCCACCTCGTCATGTTCATGAGGATTATTTTACAGACCCTGCACCGAAAACTATAGATTTTTAAATAATTATCATACCTTGGGGTCTTTACTAGTAAAACTAATCTATGAATTGAATACGTATTCGAATATTGTTTTCAGGATGCATCAGCAGTAGGAAAGATTTACTGTATGATTAAGTCTCCTCTCACGTTTGTCGATTTGTACGAGGAACGACAGTAAATCTTCTGTCAGATCAGATCTTCCGTAAAATATTTTACAAATCTAGATCAATTTATATAGGTAATCACATGATTTCGGGTACAATTTGGAATAAATAAGCACGAGTAAATTTTTTCAAAGCCTAACAAAATTGCATGAGCCCGTAGGGCGAGTGCAATTTGTGGTCTTTGAAAAAATTTACAGGTGCTTATTTACTCCAAATTGCACGAGAAAATCATGTGATTATCTATTAATAATATACATGAAAAAATACGAGGTAGTTTCTCATAACTTCGCAGAAGAAAAGCGCGCGCATCACGTGCAAAAATAATTTATTCAAACCCTGCAAGTGACATTGACCTTGACATTGACCAATCATTCTGACCATTCAGAATGTCTGGTTTGTTTCTTTCTTTGCACTGAATTAACTCTCTTCTGCACTGAATTAACTGAAAACTGCATTAATCTTAACCAATCAGAACTGAGAAATTTTTTCATGTATATTATTAACAAGGTTATTCTCACTTAGCTTCAGAAATCCGAAGAGGTCCGAGTGTTCTGGGGTTTTTACACGTTTTTAAGCTATTTGATAATAATGAACTTCTTGTTATCCCAGCAAGGACAACTTTTCCACAGAGGACTTGTTCTTTCTCTCTTCTTGATTTTTTGGATGGTGTCGATAGCGTTCAGACAGTGAATGTTCTTGGGAAATTCTCGTCTGTTCGTCATTAATAATTTTAATTCCCTGGAGCTCTGTAACGCAAGCTGTCATAATTTCAGACCATGGCGAATTCTTAAAAAAGTAAGCAGAGAAATTCGTCATTAAAAACTCAGAAGAATGGCCATCTAGGAGCTAAGCAACACGGTGTTCTTTTAAAGGAGTAGCAAAAGTCACTTTTGACTAAGTTCAGTCAGAAGAAAATGACTGAAATGTAGAGACATTCACATCAAAGGTAACCTTTCACCAATATCCAACCCGCTGACAGGGACCGCTTTCAGCCCCCTACGTTTTTGAAAAAGCTTGTCCTGTTTTAAGCATGCTCCACGCCCCTGCCTTATCGGCTGAAGCTTACGCGTTCGTCTTTAGCCCTCCTTCCCCTCTCCCACTAAAAATAAGTTTGCTGCGCAGGCCCTGGGACTATCCCACATTTGACAATTGAGATTAATATGGAAATCAAAAGTTTTGTAACTTTCATTTTACAGATATTATACATGCACAGAAACTGATCAAAAACGAAATGAAATTAAGTTATCTTTAAAGCAAACAAAACTCAATGCAAGGGACAAAAATCAGCAGAATTCGCTTGCGGCTTGATCACCTATCGCGATAGAGTTATCAACTACTTCCCCGCACAAAATTAATACATTAACCAACAAACAAGTGATAAGAACACTGCCAGAAACGTATCAGTAAATAGACGTATTCTCGATGTAACACCTAATTCTCATAGCTATTATAAAAGGAAATGTCTGTCGGTTTCTAAAAGAGGGAATTATTGCACAGATTTTGGAAATTTCATGGACGCTTCACTAAAAGGACTTACTGAGAATGTGAACTTTCTCAGAAGAAAAAAAAAAACGGAACAGCTACGTTACTTTTAAAAGTTATCACTTACGTTCCCACTTTTTTCTTCATTCTCCACAGGAATCGGTTTTGAGCAACAAGCGCTTGTATTGAAACGTTTATCCACAAACGTCCTAATACGCCTATGATGTCGCTGCTTTACCGCAACGATGGCCACAAACACTAAAATAGCGATCAAAGCTGGTGTTTCTAAAGAATCCATGAAGTTTATCTCAAAGCTGATAGCGAAAGAAAACATTTTGGTTGAAATTGTAAAAAGTGACACCAATCTTGGATTGTTTAGTGTTTCACGCCTTCTTGTTTTGAACCGGCTTGAAATGTCCTCTTGTCGCTACTCTGTCAAAGGGCTACTGCTTATTTGACCGTATCGTTTACTTTCTCGAAAATTCCGACAATACGATTGGCTGATTTGAAGACATCTGGAAGATAGTTGTTTGCCAAGCAGGACAACTAATTAAGTATTGGCTGTGGAATGTTTTGTGAACGAAGCACGCCACTTAGGGTTTGCGACTTTTCACGTTACTTTTTAAACGTTTTTGTATTGAGTACTCTGTGTTAGCATTTGGTAAAAAAAAAATTCATGCTACAGGCTCTGATCCTGTTATATTCCCTTCATTCACGCTTAATTTTCCAGAATTATCATCATCAGAACTGTTGACGACATCCCACGCATTTCATAAGCTAAGTTTAGAGCTGTCAAACCTGATATTTTTAGCACAAAGTTACCGAATTTAGAACAAAATTTGACAGTCCCTAGTCAGCACTTTCTATTTTGGCCCCAACTGTTTCAGTCTAGGCTAACAATTGGGGAAATATGTATTTAATAGGGCAGTTTCAGCTTTGAATTGCAAAGAACGAGTTATTTTAACACGACTTACGAAAATTCACTCCAGGTGTAACACAAAATGAACGAAAAAGAACAAAGCATGCATTCAGTTCACAGTGATGAATTAAACAATGTGTTTCGAGAGTAGAGGGAAGGAAGGCCGGCCGGGAAAAAAAAATTAACCCGAACGTGATGGGAAAAACAATAAGATGAATGGATCAGATTAAATAAGAACCACGTAATCGCTATTTCCATTTAAATAAAGTAAACAAGAAAATAAAGCATGACAGCCATGTTGAGGACGCGTGGTCGATGTCTATTCAAGCACACCCGATTTCCTACTTTAATCAACTAAAATTAAATACGTTACCATAAAATGTAAGTATATTGAGGCTTATAAGTTTAGTAAGCGTGATGTTTGGTAAGTTGCTTTGTCGCATTCGCTTGCAAGTATATCAACAGGGTAGAGTTTCGTCACCGAATGGAATGATACGTTAGGTGATGTTACATGTTAGTGAAAAAGCAATCACGCGTGAATCGCAAATAAACAGAAGTAAAGACAGACTATTTGTACCTCGAATCACAATGAAGCAGGCAATGATCAAAAAAAAAACAAAACAAACAAAACAAAAAAACTCAGAGATCTAACAGGAATCGAGACCGAAAATGTTAGTTTCTCGCTTTGACCAATTGACCTGTAACAGTTCAAAATGTTAATTCCATCGATTTTGAATATTGTTTCCACTTCACTGTCTTGCTTCTTATCATTGGCACCTCAAAAGGAAAACAAGTATTACCCATTTCCTTATGATATAGGAATCATTCACGACACTTAACAAATCGCGGAAGAAAGTCAAATCCAATATTGCTAATTATCAAGATATTTTGCTCATAGAGACATCTATTTTTCTCTCAATAAAACAGTGCGCGCCGCAACACATCACTCGGCACTGCGGTAAAAGTAATCACCCATAAAATTTTCACAATTTCATGGGATAACGAGTTTAAAGAAGACAAGAAGGTCTAATATAAATAACGACCCTTTGATTATGTACTGAACGCCTATTACCCCTAGCCGTTCGGTAGTTTATTCGTCTGATACACAATCCTTTAGATCATATTGAAAAAAAGCGCTGGCTTTTATCGATAACATTGACTGTGTATTTGTTATGGAGAAAGAGGCCGTGGTACTTAACCTTCTTTAGGTGACTGTGAGTAGAGGGTGGGTAGAGAGCATTAAGTGGACCCTAAAAGCATTCGTCGAAAGTCCACTTAGCCGTGTATTTTGAGAGAAGTACGATGGGGGGAGGCATGATTCAGCAATACGGTTGATTTGGTAGGGATCGATAATGACTGTAATAGGTTACACTTCAAGTCATCACTGCCCTGTTGTCATTTACTAATAAATGTTTCTGATAAAAACACTGAGTAAAAAATTTATGTTGATAAGTGCAAAACAATTACCTGCCCGTACTCGCACTTGTACCAGCTATTAGCATTTTTTTATTTCATCCCATCTCCTCTCCCTCCCTCTTTTAACTCCCCTTTCCACTTATCGCTAATACTACGAGTTTGATAATCTGGTGCTGTCGAAGAAAACTGTTTAAGAGTGCTTGTTTCGCAAGCTGAGTTTGTTTTGCTTTCTTAAACAGATTTACTGACTTCAGCCTGTTTATAAACAAATCGTGTAACGATTTATTCATTCATTTTGTTCATAACCTATATTTTAAGCCAATCACAGAACAAAACGCAATTTAGCTGCACTTGGTTTAACCATTTGCGTAATCAAAACTTCAATGCCTTGGATTTAAAACCCACTCCACTATGAAAAATATATTACACTATCAAGATGTTTATACATGAATTAAAGAGTACACACAAACACAAACACAAAAATACTTCAATAGAACCAATACTCGGAAAAACAGACGAGTTGTTCGTGTTGAACGAAGAATTTTAGGGATCCTTATCAGTCAGGATTAATTTAGTCCTCATATGTTGTGTTCCAGGTTTGTTCTGAAAGGAAAAAAAAAAAAGAAGTTCTTAAACATAACCTTTTATTCTTCTTACAGATTTGTATCAATTAATGAAATTCAAGGTTAACAATGATTTTAGAAGCTCGGTTTACACATCGGTTAGAGTAATCTGACAAAAGACTGAGGCTTACAGAATACAGGACGGTAATAAATATAGTTGATTAGGGAAAGGACACATTGGTTTTGTTGTTACTTATCAAAAAGGCTGCATTTTTCTAGAGTATTGTGTTACATAGCGTGACAGATGGAAGGACATTCTCAGTGGGATTCATGTTTTGCTTATTCACCTTGTTCTTTTTTTCTGTACATGCCACTTTTTCGATGAAAGTATTTCTCACCCTTACGGAAAGATATGAAACTCCTCTCAACGTGGACCACCGATAGCGGTCCTAGCTTTTAAATTTTTTTCTATCAGTTCGCCAGAAACGTTGCATCATTGTCCTAGATGTGGAAATTATGAGACTGAAAATGCTATGCAAGGTAGCTCGGGGCGATGGTGACGTATTTTTGCGCCCATATAAAAAACCATGCAAACATCTAAGCCGCCAACAAAAGATTTTAAGTACCGTTGCATTATCAGATACCATTAGTGTTCACCACCGAACGATGGATGCTGTAACTTTCTGCCTAGCCGAGTCTTAAGACTTTGATAAAGTTGAGAAGCTTGGTGGAGAATCGTGCAAGGCGTCAATACCCTCCTGTTAGCATTCCACAAGTTGCTTAAGAGGTATCACATGGCTTACAGCACTCGCTCAATTTTGCGACAAATCGATTGGTTCATCAGCATTCGCCACATCAGATAGCGTCACAAGACTTAACCGCGAACAGTGCGCACTCGTGTAGATTTTTCAAGATTGCATACGAAATTTGACAGAATACGCTGTAGAACATTGAAACGTTTCCCCAAGATGCAAAGGTTGTGTTTTTAGTTTTATGACGTAAAAGAACTGAACTATTCACAACTTGTAAAAGGGGTGCAGTATCACATCACGTTGATAGAATAGTCTTTTTTAATCCACTTAATCAATCGAAACAAAATCATACTCAACTGAATAGGTCTCCATTATTATTCTTTCTAGTCTTGTGAAAGTAAGCTTTTCCCAAATGATAACTCGCTTGTTAATGGACTTCCCCAGGGGCCTATGCTATCTAATATTCGTCACTGGTTACGAGAAAGTACTGACTTTCTTTTCGAAAAATGCAGCAACTGTGTCTTTCCCAGCTAATTCAATGTTGGAACGTTTTCTCTGAGATTCTCCTAGTTTAGACTTTTTGTGCGAATGACTCCACTTTAATTGAAGCACATCTTATCAAAATATTGAGGGGGCTTACTTACTGAAGAGTGGGTCGTTTTGTTCGGATAACCCACATAAAATTGAAGCACATCTCATAAAAATATTAAGAGGGTTGGTGGGGGGTTTATGGAAGAGTAGAAAACTAATGACAAAGAGGGACTAATTAGTAGGGTAAATTTTTTTTAGTGGGGGGAAGGCTTATAAGAGGGAGAGGAATTCCTAAGGGAGGGTGGGACTTGTCAGATGGGAAGTTTTTTTAAGGAAGGGGGCTTATCAAAACGTAAAATGCCACTCAGTCTTTCACTTCTGAACTGTGATATTACTACAACCATTACTACTAACTTACACTTTTCGTTTAAACTGTATTCAGTTCACTTACCAAAGGAAAACTCAGATGTGTTACGAGGATGTGCGTTCTTGTATTTCTCTAAAAGTTCATGCTTTAAAAGCCCATCGAGATCCGGGTTTTCCTGCATAAAATTCATTATTTCATAACTTCAGAACAATTCTTTTAAATTTTTGTTCACTGATAACTGAATTTATTGTATAGTTATCAATGAAAGACTGTTCCATGACATGATATTGTCACTGTATTTCGAGCAAATGAAATATTTTCTAAGATTGTCCATATCATTTTTAAATATGCTGTATAAAATAAGCAGAACATTACTTATCTGCCTGTTGATAAAAACGTTATCTACCGGCGGCGACGATGTTTACGAGTTATTCACTTCATTTACTCGTGAGCGATAATATCAGTAAAAAGATAGAAATAGTACCCATTAGCGCAGCCATGCAATATCCCCTTTGTATTATGAAATGTTTCATTATCTTTACTCATAGTCATTTGATAAGGGTCTGTCATTCCCGTAAGGAAACCGAGACTTCTACATGAAGTCTCCCTCGCATGCATACGATTGATAAACGGAAGGAACTTTAAAGCCTTTCCATACGCTTCTGTAGTCTACGTATCCTTACCCAAGTCTCTTACCTTGGTGCTCCTTTTAGGGATTTAAAAAAATGAACTATAGACTAACTTCACATCACACACAAGCTTACTTCGATTTAAATAAATTTTACAAACCTTATCCTGTTCTCTATCATTTTCTTTCATATATTTGGCATTTCCCGAAGCATGTGGGGGCTTCAGCGCTTTCTGAGCCTGATTCAACGCCTTCACATCTATCCCCACAAGAGGCTGGCGGATGACAGGCTCCAGGACTTGACGAGGCGGAATTTGACGCACTTGACGAGGTGACTGAGAATGCATTGGGATCGAGGATTGGGGTGCGGCAGATGATAGGCTCACCTTTTTACCAGTGAGTAGCTGTTTGTAAAACGTCTGAAAAACGGGGAAAAAAAATCAGTCAAGTTATCAGTGAGTGCAACTGGTAAAAAGATAACGTTTTGTTGTGTTTGAAATCTGCGGTAAGGCATTTCTTTATAATATTGATAATTTTATGAAAGTCAGATCGGATTTTCTGATCGCTATGCAATCAGACAAATGGGTAAAGGAGATTACGTTAAGAATTCTTTGCATACAAGCTAGTTTAGTTTTATTTACTCTGGAAACGTTAAGGCCCATTCTTGAAACGAGTATCAATAGTGAAAAAGCAAAGTGAAATAAGATGAATGACATCCTCACACCTTCAGCCCAAAATAATCAGTGGCGTCCCGCACAGTGATAGAAAATAAATGCCTTTGATTTTCTTGGAAGAAGTCTCCAAATTTTTCAGAATCTTTGCTAGTTCGTGAAAGGCTTGATTAAGACAAATCTTACCTTACTAAGAGCTCGCACCGAGCGGGGAGAGTTGACATCTGCCTTGGCGAACTCCATCAGGACATGAAACATTTTGTCTTCATCCTCTATTTCCACCGGGGGATCTGATGGTAAGACAGCAATACATCACTCGAATGATTTTGCGCTCTGTGCGACTTTGTAATAGCCATGCTCTCTTTAATAGATTCACGCATGGCAGATGCTTGTTATTAAATTAAAAGTATCAAATTGGGGAACAATAACGTGTGAAACAGTTGGTGATTTTAAATAATTGAGCTGTTTTGCGATAAAACTGTCCCTTTTGGTGCCGAGCGCCATCAACTTAGCTTGACCATGTAAGAATACATTGTTAAAAGTTAGGCTTTATACACTTTTTGAGCGATGAGCTTGTATAATGCCAATAACCTGCTTGCATTCTACAACTAACACACTGGATACGTCTATTTTCTGCGAAATAACTTGGATATATCAACTAAGTTGAAGCGGTAAATTGGCCACCGTAACGATTACAAAAGCTGACGTTTCGAGCGTTAGCCCTTCGTCAGAGCGAATAGAGGAATTATGGGTTGTGTCTGCTTTTAAAGGCAGAGAATGGAACTACGTTATTGGTGGGAACATGGCAACGAGAAAAACAAGAATAAATTAGTGGAATGAAAAGCGTTCGTTGATCCCTGTGGGATTTAGACTGCCGGTTTGAAAGATGAGCTTTTGTTCAAGATTTTTACGGCTTTCCGTGCTACCTAAGTGTAAGGAAAGACCGCAGATTGCCGATGTTGCTTAGAATGATTAGGTAAATTAAAATGTCTAGCGACTGGTTTCGACGGGTCCTTGTCATTCCTTTCCGGGTAACCACGTTTATCGAAAAACGAAAAAACGTGGTTACTCCGTTTCTGTCGTTCAAGCTGGTTACCACCGCGCCCAACTTATTGATTGACATTCAGCACTACAAACGTCGCATAAGGAAGATTCCGACCGCATCCATTCACTCTCACGTTTCACCCTCACAACCACTCAGTTAAATCCATCATTCTTAAAAACTTTAAATTACTTCAAAACGATCCAGAGACAAGCACTATCTTTTCGCAGCCTCCGCTCATTTCATTCAAACGCGACAAAAACATGACTAATGACCAACCAGGCACTTTTAAATGCGCTCGTGCACGATGCAAAACGTGTCCTTTCATTCACAACACTGATAAAATACCGGGACCTAAACGATCCATTAAGATCACCGATCACTTCACGTGCACCTCCGCCAATGTAATCTATTGTATAACTTGTACTTATTGCAAAAAGATATACATCGGCGAAACAGGCAGAAGACTAGGCGACCGATTCCGAGAACACCTTCGAGACGTGGAAAGGAATGACAAGGACACGTCGAAACCAGTCGCTAGACATTCTAATTTACCTAATCATTCCAAACATATGGCAATCTGAGGTCTTTCCTTACACTTAGGTAGCACGGAAAGCCGTAAAAATCTTGAACTAAAGCTCATCTTTCAAACCGGCAGTCTAAATCCCACAGGGATCAACGAACGCTTTTCATTCCACTAATTTATTCTTGTTTTTCTCGTTGCCATGTTCCCACCAATAACGTAGCTCCATTTTCTGCCTTTAAAAGCACACACAACCCACATTTCCTCTATTCGCTCCGACGAAGGGCTAACGCTCGAAACGTCAGCTTTTGTAATCGTTACGGTGGCCAATTTACCACTTCAACTTTGTTGATATATCCAAGTTATTTCGTTACTCCCACCGACGCAGCCCCAAACAGTTTCTTTCGAAACTATCAGCCTATTTTCTGCGAAAGACTGACTGAGTTTGCTGCTATACTCTATTGACAAACAATTTACCTTACTTCAACGCTGACACACTCACCATGTGATGGAGGATTTATGTAAGGGTGAGCCAACAACTGAGGGATGGTATAACGCTCCTTGGGATTCCGGAGAAGACAACCCTAAAAATACCAGGAAAGGCAAACAGTCACACAGGAGACGGCTGAACAGGTGTGATGTTTTTCTTTTTGGTTTTTGGGGCGAGCAGAAGCAAGTGCAAAGGGTGGAATCACACGCGAGAAGAGCACTCGCCTCGCCTTGCGTGTCATTCGCGCAGAGTTCTCACTTCTGCTCGTCGGAAAAACGCTAAAAAGTGGCCTTTCTTTAGACATCAATGGACGAGGGGAGTTCTTTCAGGTTTGTAAATAGACACGATCATTTTTAATGTTTTCTTATCAAGACAAATGAGTCGACAAACCTTCATGACATCAAGCAAGTTTTTGTCTTTAATTTCCGGGAACTCGATGACGTGTGAAGGATCCATAATACATTGCAGCTTGAAAATATGATTAGTTATGTGTTGGAAAGGAGTCCTACCATACACCATCATATGCAGGATACAGCCTAAAGACCAAACATCGCTTGCTCGGCCGATCTAGAGAGGAATATAAATCCGACCATTACGAAAAGTTATTACAACGTCGAAAAATGAAGCTGTGTACTGGACTCACTTTAGACAAGAGCTAAAGCCCTCAGTAACTCACAGTACAAAGTAAAAGGTAAGAGGTCTAGTCTGCATACGAGACTTGAGAGGCCAGCTAGGACGGCAAAATTTGAACTTCTCATTGTCCAGTTTCAACTACATGTATTTGTGCGCCGCCGAAGAGAAAATATTGCATCAGCCGTGAACAATACACTTTTCAATAATTGTCCACAGCTAACTTGAGGATTGTAGCAATAGTGAGTAGTACGATAAAATCCCGCGTCTAAGAACCTAAAAGTTAAGAACCTGTTAAGCTAAAGTTTCCTAGTTAAGCCCTTTTTATTTTTAGAATGTAGAGTTTTTTTTTTCAAATTTATTACAGCTCATGACATGCGATATAAAAAGGGTAATAGCATCTAGCCAGAACACTGCCAGCGTTATAGGTTCCCACTACTGTACTGTCAATACATCCATAACTGTGTGCAGAAGCAGGGCTCTACAGGGCTGGTAAACAGCGCAGTGTTACACCTACACCCACGAGTAGAAGTTTCTTTCTTTTTTTTTGTTAAAAAAAAAAAAAACTTAAGAACCTGATTTAGAACCTAAGTAGTCTAATTTCACAGTATACACCATTTATGTAAGAATACACGGAGGCTAACTTGAAAAAACCTAGATTCTTGTATGCGGGTTATGACTGTATCTAATTTCAATTTTTCCTTTGCTATTCTTAACATTTCTATCGACCCACATAGCCAGCCACTGAAGCTTATGATGGTTTGTTTTACGGACATGAAGTGACTGGGACTTAGTTTTAGTACTCCTCGTGCACTGAGTGCTAGTCTATTACAAATCATTCCTTCCCCTCTTCCCTTCCGGATTTTGTCTGGTTTCCCTGAAAGTTTTTTCGCACTCACTTATACTCCTGGGTGGAGGAGCGCGGGCAGCAGAAGTAATTCAATTTAATCTATTAGATTCGCCGACAGGCAGGGACACCGCAACAGCTTGCGCCAATTACTGCGGGCCCAGTAAACCCACCCATCCCACCCCAGGGGAGGACATCCACCACACAGTAATCACGTGCGTGGGAAATTAACGTCTCCTACCCCTAACCCTGCAGGGGACGGGGCCTACGGTTTATATCTATCTATTTCTTGATATTATAGAAAGGTAGCAAATTCTCCTCCACCCTCAGTTTGTCACGCATCCCAAATCTTCTACCCGTCCAATATCTCGATCGAATATTTGCCGCACTGAATCTCGTGCTTGAAAAACAAACTACCGCCTCCAATCAGGCTAACCAGTATCATACACGTACAAATTTCGCGCTAACGATGCAAATCGCAGGAGCGTCATGGATGTAAAATGGGTGCGAGCGGGATGAATTGGCGTCTGAGGCTGAAATTCAGCAATCTTGACCAAACCAAGCTTGGCCAATAGGGGATTTATTAGTTGCGCGAACGAAGAAGCGGGTAACATACAATATGGTGTGGAACCTTTCCTCTCGGATTTCCTTTATGTTACCTGCTGACGGACCAGTAATTTATGTCCCTACCTTCATTCTGGGTTTTGCATTTCCTGCACTGTCAAATCGAGGCGCGTGAGAGATATCTTGAAAAGCTTCTGGAGACATAAAGTTTAATGTGCCAACCTGTGTTTCAAGTTCAACACTTGTTTTGTCCCCCTAAAAGAAACAAGTGAAGGTTAAATTGGACATGTAAAGCACGTACATGTAGACTCGGACTTATTTGACTCGTACAAAAACTTTGACGTCTGTCAAGAAGTCCACCTGTCGATTCCTAACACAGTGTAATAGAATAATTTCAAAGATCACGGGAATCGTCAAATTATTATCTCCAACTTTATAGAGAGCTAAGAGTTTTCATTTAAAAACTGAAGCTTTGGGGCCAACTTTATGTGTCGGTCTAAAAAAAAAAAAAATGAGCGAAAATGCTGTGACTTTCAAATACATTTTTACGGCCCTTTCTGTGTTTTTCAAGAATTAAAAACCAGAATTTGGTAATAAAGTAAAAACAATCAAGAAAAGGAGGCCTTCTTTGTTGTTCTCAAAAATGAAATATCAAGTCATTTTTCACGACTTTACAGGTCTAGAAAACGACGTGGTAGACTTCAATGACCTTCCAGTTTGGCCATGACCCATACGAGCCCTGTATGGGAACATAACGAAGTGTTTAGAGACAGCAGACTTTCAAGTACTCAGAAACAGGACGTGGCCATCCAACTTACTTGAAGAGAATTCGCAATCCCGAAATCGATAAGTTTCAAGCGCCCTTCGACCAACAAGAAATTGGCAGGCTTTAAGTCTCGGTGAATGATGCGTGCTTCATGAATCACGTGAACAGCTTCCAGCATCTGTCGCCAAAACACCTGAAGCTCACTCTCGGTTATCTTTGTGCGATTCTTTCTCAAAAAGCCCGCCAAGTCAATACTTCCGCATTCCATCACCAAAATAAGGGAACTCATCTCTTGGCTCAGCTCCCTAGAAGAATATGGAAAGGGAAACTATCGTACGGTACTGTGTTCTCCTCAGATTGAGTAATTTTTCTGTCATTTTTTATATCGACTTGATACGAAAGCCTTGTTGATCAATAAAAGTAGATGTAGATTTTCATTACTTGTTTAGCCAGCCCAAAATTTCGTGATTAATGCTCCTAGAGTGCGTACGGTATGAGTGGCTGTAGATGCAGCAGTTTGGGACCAAACGATGCTATGCGTGGGAAAAAAAAAAAAAAAAAAGAAAAAAGAAAAAAAAAAGAAACAAGATAAAGCAGAATGGCATACTCACCAGTCAAATAGTTTAATTATGTTATCATTGCCCTGCAATCTTTCCAACAATTGCACCTCGTTGATATAGCTTCGAACAATGAACTCATCGGCTTCTTCTAAATTCACGCACTTTATAGCACATATTCTTTTCCCGTCGAAACCTTGGAAGACCTGGAAGAGCATCAATGAAAAAATAACAGATTACAAAACAGTAAACAGTTTGAACCCAGGAGTAACAGTTGATCGTGTCGTGTAATTGCCCGGATGAATGGAGACTTGGACTGGTGTCGGTGGTAATGACTAAAGTTTCGAAAACCTCAGAGGAAGTACATTGTAATCATTAGCGTCAACTTGGCGCTAAGGTAGTCGAAAGGTTGTCATTTGTAATTCGTAATCCTGAATACTGTTCGGATTCCGTAGAGTTCAGATAATCATGTCAGTTATCCACGATTTGTACACTCCTGCGGATCTAAAATGCTGACCTTATGCACAAAAAATGGATGATACATTTTAAAAGCAGTGGCAAAGCTTGAATTACAAGTTTAATTCAAGTTGGAAAGGATGGCGAAAATTGGTCTCAAGGCGGCGCTTAAAGTTGCAATAAACACATCGCAGATAAAAAAATTACTACAAAAGCCAGACAACTTACCTTGCTGGAGCCGCCCTTACCAATAGTACCTAATCTCTGGTACAATTTGCCTTTCACTCTGATAGTCTCCTGCGAGGACTGGGCAGGGACGGCTGCTGACCTTGAGAACTGCATTTCTTGAGGGTAACCTGGGGCACAACCGGCACCTAAGAGCTGACCAGGCGTCGAGTGCAACGGGCCACTGTGACTAACTTGTGCAGTCTTCTTTTGCAACAGAGAGCCATTTCTTTCAGCGGGTTGTGCAGTTGAACTAGTACTTTGTTTCCGAATGGTGACTGAGCCATCAATAACTTGGCTTGACGCAGATGGCAAACCTTGTGGTGTTGGTATTTGATAAAGCATGGGCTGGCGACCTGAGTTGGATACCTCTCCTTGTTGTGTACTGCAGCTGTTATTCAGCATCGCTGGCTGAGGGTTTGCAGTAAATGAATAAGACCCTGCTGACTGCTGGTTATACAGTAGGTTTTCTGTTACTTGCGGGGCAACAAGTTCCTGTGTTTCCACTGTATTATTCCTGAAACGCCCTTCATAATGTTTGCCCGATGTTTCTTTCTGAGATCCAGAGGCAGGTGAGAGGCTCTGTTCCTTAGTCATATCTTTCTCTGTAGACGCAGAATGAACACTGCTCCTGGCCAGATGAAATCCATGTATCTGGTTACTGGCAGCTGTCTCAGGTTCACAACTCTGTTGTTGAGGCACCTCCACGGTACAGTCCAGTTCAGTTATACCATCCAACTCATCACCAGGCTCACTCAATGCAGGTAGTGGTCTCTTCACTCTCATTGGAAGACCAAAGTGTATTCCTCCACCGCGTCTTGCTTTGTGGCGGCGAACTGATAGATTCATACATCCTGCAAGACTGTCTGTACCTAAAGTGCAAGTTAACCCGTCAATAACATTGGCAAGATTTCCTTGACAAGTTTTCCTCTGGTAAGCTTTCTTTAGCACAATGGATTAAAGATACATTCACCGTTATTTCCCTCTAATAAACCCCCCACTTCCCCCGGGGCTTATTTATTTCAGAGACTTGGGGTGGGGGTGGCTTATTAGAGGGGGGATAATTAATAAAGACGATAAAGAACTCAAATTTACGATCTAACTCTCTCAATGGACCTTGTTTAGCCATTTTATATTTTTAGCATTGCTCTGCAATTTCCATATACCGTAATTTATTGATGCCAACATGATAACATCAATCAATCCATTACCATAATCAATTTTAAATGACAAACTACAGTAATTGAATAAATTGATCGTACTTACTGACATTGAGTGTTATTTTTAATTTTTGTTTCTTGAGGGGGAGGGGTGGGGGGGGCTTAATAACTTTCTTCCTCTAAAGAGGGGGGCATATTAAAGAGGGGTGGCTTAATAGAGCGGGGAGGGGGGGGGGGGGCTCAATGGAGGATTTACAGTGTATGCCCAAAAGTTACCTGGGGGGAAAAGTTGTGGAATTGTTTAAGGGCCTGTTTACGTGAAGTGTTGATATTTTTCTTTCTTCTCAACATCTCTCTGCATGAAGATACATCAATCTTGCAAGGAGAAAATCCTTTTTAGGTCAATCCTGGGTGTGAAAAGGTTAACAACTGGGATTAGCTGCATATATCTTGTTTATTAACCTGATTTGAAGTCAGGAGTGGATTTCACAGATGGTTTCTGGGTGGACATGCTCCCACGCTGCCTGTGGGTGGATGACTGGTAAAGGATGCTGTCTGTCTCATCGCTGCTACTGCTGCTGTTACTTCTTCTGCAACTGAGAGGTTTCTTGCCACAGCTCTCCAGAACACTTGGTAATTTGAATGAAATCACAGCAGTGGTATTGTCTGAAACTTTTGCAGTGTCAGCCTCTGTGAGCTGTGTGTTAGTGCCTGTTGAACTTTCATCTTCTTATGAGTTAAGAAGAAGACAACAAGATTAGTTTGATAACCAAACCAAACTAGATAACATTTGGCCTCACAAACATGCGGTCAATTAAAAGCACTTAAATATGACATGCCTAGCACTGTACAACTCATGACATTGAAAGTTGTAGTAGTTGCTGGTCCCATAAAGCTGTTTCTTGTTTGCTGTAATAAATGGTGCTTACATTTAAGATTGAGATGTGAATAAATGAAAAATCACCTGTAATTGTGAAATTCAAAATAAAAAAAAGAAGGAAATAAATGGATAAATAAAATAATAAGCCAGCAACTGGCACATTTCTCAAACTATTTCAAATGCTTGTGGCCAATTTTCAGCACGGAAGCATGACATTGTGTCATATACCACTCAACAAGTTACTCAAAATCTTTTACAGTTACTTGGACCTGGGCATATTGAACCCCCCCTGGGCTTATTTTATCTGGCAACCCAACATTAAGAACAAATTTCACACTTTTTTTGGCTGAAGACTAAATACACCAACAAACCTAGATGATGATTGTTAGAAATATCATCATTAACTTTAAGATAGGGTGACCCTTTTATTCCCAAATTAAGTCGAAATTCAACAGGGTTCAACACTAATGGTAGCCAACTAGCCACAGACTACCGTAGAAATTCAGTTTTGGCTGGTGGTTTTAGATTTCCACTAGCCAGTTGGCTAGTAAACAAACTGAAATTGTTGTAACATCTATGTTGTCAGTAGCCCCTTGGCTAGTAAGTTGAAAAGTTAGTGTTGAGCCCTGTTCAATACAGTCTACAGTACCCAGTTGAGATGTACATGGCCAAATCACGTGCAAAACCTTTGCATGTTTCACTTTGTATGTATGCTTGTCTCATAAACCCCTTTTGATCAATAACAATCATTCTCTAAAAGCTACAACAGAGCAATTAAACTTTACCTGTACTCAAAGGTGACATATCTACTGATGATTCACTACTCTTCTGGCTGGCTCTGTAACCTGTAAAACCTGTCAGTTCCTCAGACTCCTCGATCAACACCTTCCTTTGTGCTACAAAGTTATCATAAGCTTTCAAAAGTAACTCCTTGGGTTCTGCACCAGAATCTTTTCCTTTTCGTAGCAAGCTTCTGCATTTGCTTCTGTTTCCTACAAAAATTGTGCAAGATTCATCAAGATCAGGTTTTTCTTTTGAGAAGAATCACAGAGTTGCAGAAGGTTCTCATTACAATTAGCCACGAGTGTACAGCTCTTAAAGGCTTTTGGAAATCCATAAAAGCAAATATTTGCAAGTAGTATAAAGAAAGAAATTAGACACCTCTGCCACCCACCAGGCTCAGCTAGAACACACTGATAATTACAATGATTGCTACGTGTGTGCATTTCTAACTCCTTTGGGACCCTCCTGTGTTTTCAAAGGGTAAAGGGGATGCATCATAGTCGATAAAAAAAGATGAAGTTGAAAAATGAGTTGGATTCAAACCTGCTGAAAGCTCAAACTGTGCCCATGCAACAAAAACAATAGCAAAGTGTTTTGCATTGTTTCGTGCCAACTGGAATGTGCTCCGTGCATCATCTTTCGATATTTTCCTATAAATAACACAGGAACACAACTAAGGTCACAATTTTGCAAAATGTGTCTGCATTGAAGCAGACACATGTTTTCAAATGTTTTTAAGATACATAATATACCTATATTTTCCTACAAAACTGATGAAATATAGTAGAACACCTTGCAAAAATAATTGACCTCTCCTGACTCCGAATTAGTATTGATAGCCATTTTTTCCCTCCAGCTGGGTCTTTGAAGAAATAAAACCTATGCTCTTTTTATAACACTTACATTTGCAGTTTTGCAAAATTTACAAGAATGTGGGCATAGGAGATATTTTTCTTATTTTCTTCTGCTGGAATTTGACTGACAGCTCTTTCATAGAGGTACAGCAAGTGCCGACAGTTCTCATCAGTAAGATCTGCTGCCAGTGTTGATTGTTGCAGAGCCAAAAACTCCAGCCATTCCTCAGGTCTGTTACCATTGCTTTTTATTTTCTGTATAGCTGTGGTCTCAGCATCCACCATTTTTAAGAGCTCTTGATTTCAGCAATGAACAGGTTAACTACAGACTGCAGCCACATCAAGATAGTTGCTAACAAAAAGCTGACAAAGAAAAATAATTGATGTTGCTCATCAGAGAGCCATAGAGTATAGGTAGTTTAATGTAAAATTTATAATTGTTGATTACATCAAGTCATGGTTAGGCTGTGTGAGAGCGAGTCATTGTGTTAAAAAAGTTAGCTACAAGTACAGAGTGCGATTTTCAAGCAGTAATGCCAATTTTGAATCATTTGATTTGTTTCTTGAAAGTTGGGAAAAAAAAAAGAGCACAAGCTCTTTAGAAGTACATGGAATGTGCGCAAAAGGTGGGAGATAGAGTGACCTATAGTCAAGTAAGCTCGCTGAACTATGGTTGAATAGATCTGAAAGCGACCTCTAGCTGGGTATTTTACTGTGCCTTCTTGGGTAAAACACTCCCTCTTGGCCCTCTCTCCACCGAGCAGTAGCACTGGATAACTGCATTTTTCAGAAGAACAGTAACTTGACAAAACAATGGGGGATACCTCTGCAATAGACTGGCGTACCACCACGCAAGAAGTAGTGATACTTAGGGTTGCTTCATGCTACTTAACATTGTGATAGGCTCTGCCTGGATGAGCCTTCTGGCATGGAAACCTTTTAAGGTTTCAAGTTGCACTGGATGTAAATCATGTAATCATAGAGTCTAAATGCATATAATAGTTTCGGCCTTTCAGTCCAGGCGATAAGTTCATATAAATTCAGAAACATACGTACGTATACTACGTAGTATTTTTTCTCTGATGTACTTAATTTAGCGTGCGTTAATATCCGTCGGGGAAAACGTTTTGAGGAAATCTGCAATTTTTTTTCGTTTTATAATTAAAGTATCAACAATTGTTTGAATTGGTTGTTTGTGCATGTGGGACAAATTCCACGGAGCTCTTACCCTACCTGTGAGTCAATTGTCCATAATTCTTCGTCAACTAAACTTATTTCCTCCCATCTTCTACGTTATTCTCTGAATAACATTTAAAACTAGACATATTTCGTTATAAAAACGCCTCTTTGATGAAGGTTATATCCCTAAAAAGGTATTAAATTTTGAGAAACTTACCACAACCATGCAGACACAGCCAAACCTTCGCCATTTTAGTTGATGTTGTTTAGATCATTCACGGGAAGCCGTCTTCGAAAAAAACTACCATTTGATTGGTTTGCTAAAGTAGAAGATCGCTAGCGATTGGCTACTGTAAATTTGAAAGCTTAGGCGCGAGTACAGCGCGGTATTGATTGTCAGCGGTCTTGATATGAAATTCATATAATGGCAGACGAGATGAGATTCGAGGTGATTTACTTGTAACTCAAAATAATATGCTTCAAACTGTATGGGATTTCTATGTCACGACGTCAATATAACATACTCGACAAGGTCATAAGGTTGTGCGAAAGTCGTGGATTTTCAGTGGAGTCGCGCATCGAAAACTCGCCCACAGCTTATTACAGATACCAGTTTGGACCACTTGGTACTGAGCTGAGGCGTAACTTGAGAAATGCTTGGTGGCATGATGTAGTTAGATCAAAGGGTAAGGTTTATGGTTTTGAATCAGCAAGTGAATTAGTAACGCATGTTTCAGAGGACAAAACTCTTGGTACCAATAAGGAAGAATCAACAGCTGCGACTGAAGAGGAAACGCCTAGGAGAGATGATTTTGATCCATTGAGTAATATTTTTCTCCAATATATGACTCATTTACTCGGAATCTTTCCTGGAATTGAAGTACCTTTTGGCACTGCGTGGAGCAGAAAGTACTTTGAAAGGCCAGACAATGATCATTATATTTTCAGGTAATCGATTTAAATGCTCAGAATGACTATACTGTCTTGAGTGTCTGATTGATCTATAGTTAGATGTCTTAAAATTTCAAATTAAGTGTAACCGATCACAGCTGAAACCAGCCACATGAATCTTATACATGTAGCCAGTAACTGACTGACCTTTCAGTTGCAATTGTTTAGGACTTACAAAATTTGACTGATAAATGTCACTCTTTATTCAAATCCAGTCATTTCTAAAATTAAGGGTGTTGAAGCATAAGGCTGTGTCAATGTCTACTTATGTTCAAAATTTTTGTGGTTTGTTATTTGAGTGCAAAAAAAAAAAAAAAAAAAATGGTTCACTTATCTTGAAAAGTATGCAAATAGCCCATGTGGTTATAAGTATTTGACTTAACTTGGCCCCCTTGGTCATCTATTCCTGATTTACTGAACACTCAACTATTGAGTACTAAGACAATAGTAGTAAGAAGGAAGGAAGGTAGTAGGAGCAGGAAGAGGAATGATTAATGGCTGTTTGAATATTCATAAGAAAAGAGGTAATAAAATATTGTCATAAAATATTGTATTATTCTTTATTAATACAGGTAATGCCTTCCCCCTTCTAATAGATGAACATTCATGTACTATCATTTTGCCTTTGTCACAGAATTACTTCTGTACACCCATAGTTGTACAATAATTTGTGATGGTGTTTCTTTTTATTGGTCTTTGTGCAGGTCTCATGAGAGGGAAATCATGTCGCTCGAGTTCTTTTGTGCTGAAAATAGAGTAAAAGATTGGACAAATCATTGGAAAAGACAGAGACTTGTGTGGTGGAGAAAATTTGCAAACATTCGCTCTAATTACAGTCTTTTTGAAGAACAGACAGAATTAGAAACTGGCCCATACAGTAAAACCTTAGTAAAGGTACCCAATCATGCTTATTTGAAGTTACAGTACTCTATAAAATTGTGATCTTCATTTTTTGCACTAATGTCTTGGACTAACACCTCTGTTGCTGTTTGTGACAGAAACTTATAGAACATTTTCTTGCCCTGTTAATTTGGAGGAGAGGGAAGTAATAAAGTTGATGATGATGATGGAAATTTGTGTTTTACTTTTTGCTTTATTAATTATTTATGGAGAGTGGATTGTGGTTGTTTAGCATAATCAGAAAAACCAAGAAGCTTACATCTTTAATAAGTATATCTGCTAAGTAGATTCAATATACGTACAGGAAAGAAAATGGACATAGGTGCACAGAATGATTTAAGGCACAAGTGGTGTCATAAAGTTTTTGTTATTGCATGAGCTACAAGTAAGTGAAATTTGAAAACTTTGAAAACTTTTTGCAAGACTGTAAATTACAAAGTGTACAAGGAGCTAAACAGACATCCTGGAAGACAATATTAATCTGAACATTTGCAGATTGTAGCACTGTGGTAAAGGCAGAAAAGGGTGAAGTGCAAATGGATGTGTATATAATAATTATATTATTACTTGTTAAGTATCAGTTAGTACTCTCTTTTCTTACAGTTTATGTTTCCATGGGGCCAAGAATCAGTTGATTCTATTACTGTCAGGTCGGACCTACACAAGTACATAGCAACTGATGAGTTCAGAGGACTACCATTTGACAAGAAATCAATACCTCATGTAATCCAGGTCAAAACTGATCTTAACAGAGGTAAATCTTTACATTTAATAGTCTTAATTTTTGCAATACTTAGGTAAGTCTTTTCTCATTATTTGGCTGCTCTTAGTCTTTTTCCTCTCTTAAGTTATTTTGGATGCTTCTCCCATCCCCCCCTAAAAGAATTGTAATAAAATGTAAATGGATTGTGAACTACCTCTCCCCTTAAACTGCCTTTTTGGATCATAGATGATAACTACAAACAAATTGCAAAACTTTTTTTTTCAAAGAAAGAAAACCCACCACACTGCAGGCTAGATCAAACATGTTTGGCATTCTTGCCAGTTGCATCTATCACTTGTCATGTATGTGTATCAAACATTCCCACATTGCAGGCATGCGCAGGGTCAGGAGAATGTATTTCATAATTTCATAAATATTTCACTGTAATTTTTTAAATTTCTAGGATTTCTTGCTTATCTGATGGATGCATATTCAGAAAAGGAAAGATCTGATTCAAGTGGAAAAGTTAGTCTCTGCACAGTTCTTCATTTACATCCCCAGTTGGCCCCTGTAAAAGTTGCAGTTCTTTCTCAATATCCACAACATAATGAGCTCTGTGAAATAGCTCACCAGTTGTCATCAGAGCTTCGAGAGGCAGGTGTGTTAAAAATTGTACATGTATTACCTTAAAGGAGATAAGTCACATGATTTTGAAGCTTTATTTAATGATTTACTTTATTAAAAAAAAATTTAAACAGCGACACCAAAAAGATGGGATATAACAAACACAAAAATAGGTGGCCAGGGATTTTTTACGGTTAAAACAGATGGCTAATTACGATTATGAAGTTAAAAAAAGTTCTTTAACCGTAATAGACCGGTTCACGCTCTTGAGTGCATGCTGGGTAATTAGGGCAAGCAAATCCAAAATGGCGGATACGAACAACACTCTTTTGCTCGATCTGAATACTTATAGTTCAATATAGAAGTCACAGCTACATTTTGAGCTCTTTATGTTATTGCCATCTCGCTCAAAAGTCGTTGACAGTTCAATATCCCAACAACACGATCATGGCCACGCACCTCGAAGATTTTTTGGAACTTTCATGTGGGGAATTGCAGTTTTATCTTAAACAGCGAGGTTTGCCCTCTGGAGGGACACACTCGGATCTTGCTGCTCGTGCTTTGGTAGCTTTTGAACATAAAACGCCTATTCGAGATTCGGCCGAAAGCCAAGCCAAGTCACTACAAAATGAACATGTAGAACTACTACGCACATGCGGTATAAAGGATCCGTTATCCATGGTCGATTGGGAGGACTGTGTAACAAAGTGGCCGCATACAAACATTGGTCAAATATTCTCGTTTATACTTGGAAAAAAAGCTTTCGACACTGACTATATTGGTCAATATAAAATCAGAAAAGCGTATTCATACTTTAAAAGTGGTTTTGTGCACACTGTATACTCAAAAACAATTCATGGACAAGACAAAGTTCTGTTGTTTGCATCTGTCACTCCATCTCAAAGAATTCGCGAAGAACCTCATAAAGTGTGGATAATTTGTAAATCTCCCGGTGAAATTCTTGGGGCATATTGTAGCTGTACAGCTGGATACAGTCAGTGCTGTAATCATGTCATAGCCCTTTTATATAAAGTTGAGTTTGCCAACCAGAAAGGTTTCACAGATCCTTCCTGCACAGATAAGGCATGTGTGTGGAATAATACTAGCAAGAAAGACATCCAACCCATGAAATTAAAGGACATGGTGTTCCAAAGCCACAAGGTAGTCAAAGAAAACCCAAGTTATGCTATTAATAGCAAGGAAAAACAGAACTTTGATCCTCGGCCAGAATCCTTGAGGGTTGTTACCGAAGAAAGCAAGCAAAAGTTTCTAGCTTCTCTTCGAAACATAAATCCTGATGCTGTCATCCATATTTCATATGCACCACCAACTTCTGATGATGTTCCCCCATCACTACAAATTATAGCTGATGATATATCCTCTAAAAACAATGGTGTAGATGCTGATGAATTAGTGAGACAATTTCTGGAACAATATCTTTCAATGACAGTAGCATTAAAGAATTAGAAAAGGCCACAAGGGATCAGGCTAACTCCAGTATATGGAAAGAGCAAAGAAAAGGTAGAATAACTGCATCTCATTTTCATGAAGTATACACAAAGACAAAAACAATTCTTAGAAAAAGAAAGCCAAATTGCAAAGTAACACCTCTTCTTGAGCGAATTTTAGATTGTACCGATCTGTCAATGATACCTGCCATTAAATGGGGAAGAGAACATGAGAGAGATGCTGCTGCATCATTCTTTGCACAAGAATCCAAAAAACACAAAAATGCAAAGCTTCAGACTTGTGGCTTGTTTATATCTAAAACTTACCCTTTTGTGGGAGCTACCCCAGATGGTATTTTTCACTGCGATTGCTGTGGTCATTCTTGTATTGAGTATAAATGTCCATACTCACTTGCAGACATGAAATTTGATGAGCATTGGAACAATACAACTTATCTAGAATTAGTGAATGGGAATATCATGCTCAAGAGAACCCACAGTTATTATTACCAGATACAAGGACAAATGGCCCTAACAGGATGTCCTAAAACCTTTTTTGTTGTTTGGACTCCACTTAGTGGTGCTCATATTGAAATTATTGAGTTTGATTTAAAACTGTGGCAAGATATCATACCAAATCTAACAATTTTTTTCAAGACTTATGTTGCTAGGGTGTTGCTAGGTACTAGGCCTATTTATTATTGTGCTGTCTGTGAAAAACCCTGTCTTGAGCCAGATGAAATTGAATGTGATGATGAAAACAGTGTTCAGTGTGAATGTTGTATGCTATGGTTTCACTGGGCCTGCTCAAATTTTGAACAAGAATCAACATTCATTTGCAGATTTTGCAATGAACAAGCAATAGATAATGATTAAAATTATAGAGTGGAAGCAATATGACCTCAACAAACTACTAAATAGTACAAAATAGTGCGGATGAAACCAAAACATTATAGTATTTAGTATTACTAAAGTTTCAAAGTTATTGTTTGAACATTGTTGTAGCTATATACAAACATGTTTGTGTAATTCCATAAAGGAATTGTATTCTAGAAGATGTGTAAATAAACTTGACTACCATAGCTTATAACCTGTGAGAAAATTGAATGGGAACATTTTGGACTGGTACAAAATGCAAACATAATTGATGAAATGAAATCTATGTACTCAAAGGCTTTTTCATATTACATATTGCTGCACAAATGATGATTATGTCATCCAAATGGGAAAGAATGCTAATGGGAATTTCTTGCTTTAACATAGCAAAGTCTTTAATTCGCTTGATAGCCTGCTCGACATAAATCCGTACATTAGCAATAAGTGATGTGTTCCTAACATCAGCACCTGACATCTGGAGATTGGAATGCTTGGAGGGTGGAATTGTTAGAGAACATTGGTAGTATGCTAACAGGTCATGAATCTTGAATCCCCTGTCTGCCATAACTTGGTCATGTGGCTGAAGATAGTTTAAGAAACCACTGTTTTCTACAATAAAAACATCAGATGACCTCCCACTGAAGGTCTCAGAGACAAATGATATGTGGCCATTTGGTGTTATCCCTATCAAAAACTTTAACGTGTAGTGTTGTTTGTAATTTGACCAACACATTGCCGCATTCTCTAAGCTTGATGGGGTTTCAGAGAATAGTTCTGTGCAGTCAATGATGACTCTACACTTTCTGTAATATCGTCGAAACATATCAGGCATATTTCTTTGAATTAAATACCTATCTGGCCAGGAAATCATCCACTTTAATTCTTTAGACATCAGCTTAACCCAAGTGGTAAAGACAGAGCTGACAGTCGCCTCGGAAACTTTGAACCTTAAAGCCAGATCAAATACAAAGAGTCCTAGCTTGATTCGCATCATGGTTAGCAAAAACTCTTGCTCCAAGGTTAGAGCTCTCTGTACATTATTTGACCTGGGCTTGGTGGTGTCCTTCAAAGCACTTTCTTTGTCTCCTTTCCAGTAGTGCATACACATGGCTTTTTCAAAGAGTGTATTAAACATCAATTGAAATGTTTCTACGTTAGGGAATCCAGTGAAACGCTGGACATCTTGCTCTGTTGTTAAATCAGCAAACTTCATACTTCCGTATGTTAGCGGATTTATTATCAAGCATTGAGTTCCTTCTTCTTTGAAGCTTGAGTTATTGGATGCCTCAGCAGTAGAGACAACTTCGTGTCTTGCCACAAGCTTTCTTTTCTTGGGTGAAGGTTTGTTAGAGTCACTTGGCACCATATACAAAGTTGGAGTTGGTGAGGAGTACGTTGGCTTTCCATATTGAAAGTGATTCGAACAAACAGTCTTGTAGTTGCCGGGTTCGAATCCAACAAGTCCTTTGGATATGCTGGCAATCCATTGGGCTCTTTTCTTTGGATCCTTCGGAATAAAATGCCAGCGAAGATTTTCGACATGTGACCGTTTCACTATCTTTTTTGGATATCTTGAGTCGTTGTTACAACCTCCAACACAACATCGGTAGTTAACCATTATATATCTTATTTTTTGACGCATTAAAATCGAAAATACAGAGCTCAAAATGTAGCTGTGACTTTTATCTTGAACTGTCAATACTAAAAATTGCGACCAGTTCTGAAACAAAGCCGATATTCATTAAGTATTCAGATCAAGCAAAAGAGTGTAGCCGAGCGTGTCCGCCATTTTGGATTTGCTTGCCCTAATTACCCAGCATGCACTCAAGAGCGTGAACCGGTCTATGTAAAAAGCAATGTCAGCGATACACACAGCCTCTGTTTTAAAGCGAGGGTAGGTGCACAACTTCCGATAAAAAAAAAAAAATTTTCCCATGTCATTCAAATAAAACTAATTTCCGCAAGAAGGTGTGAGCACTCACCTTTCTTTGAAAAATAGAGCTTAAGAACTCGGAATGGCCTATGCTGGACCTGTTGTAACACGACCGGTGTCGGTGGACATCTATAGTAAGACATCCAGTTGATTTTGGGTTAGTTACGTGACAAATAGACGTGCAAAGAAATATCCTAAAGGAGAATTTGTTTGAATTGCACTGCGACTGAGTTTCATAAAACTAAGAGTGAATTCATCTCCACGACCGATGAGTACATTGATATATATCAAAAGTAGCCAATGAGAACCCAAAGCATGAAACAACCAGTCTTCCTGAGACACGTCATAACTACCGTGACCAAGTAACTATTCATTTTACTTCAACATCTGAGTAAGAAGACAGCGTAGTTCTAGAACAATTACAAAGCAAATTGTAGCAAAACTAATGTAATCCTCGATAACTTCCGGGCTCGTTTCGACACCAGCTGAAAACTTCTCTCTATATGTACCATTGCAAAGTAGGAGAATAATAACCCATGGCTTTTCTTTATTTAAAGGAATCACCACTCAGTGTTCCCTTCACGCCAGTGCAAATGAGTGTTATGCTTATCAGGACGAGATAGGAACCCCTTACTGTATAACAATACTTGATACCATACTCACCAATGGCGTTGTGGCGTTCAGAAGTAGAAACACGACTCTTCAAGAGTACGTTCACATATCAGAGGCATTACACACTGTCAAATCGCACCTTGGATTGAATGAATAAATTGAATTCCCACCGGAGTTACTGTGTCGATTTGCTCGAGTTAGCTGTAATTAATCATGTCTCTTAATTTAGATGGCACTTGACATTCCAAAATTTTAAGTCGTTGGACACAGAATTCTTGATTGACACAAAATTAGTATGAAAATGGAGAAATCGTTGAAAGAAAGAAACTTAGATGTGCGGCACTGCATGGTCTGTGAAGCCATATTAAACTCAAGAGAGGAAAACAAAGGAAAAAAAAACTGATAAACTGTAAGAGTGCGTGTACGTGAATGTTTTTTTTTTTTTTTAATGTGAAGTTAAGAATTATATGATTTCCTTCGCCAGAGAGGTAGGGAGACAGGGTTGACTTGCCCTTCAGAGTGATGGGTTACTAGGCAGGATATTAAAATTTCGTATCGCTTACTTTTGTGGTACAGTATTTTCTCATAGACTCAGTTTTCAAGTGTATGTTTTGTTTGGCAAATAGCAGTGATCAATTTTATCTCCGACGGATCCTAAAGAGTGGGCTTCATTTTTCTGCAGTCA
Organism: Stylophora pistillata; assembly: GCF_964205215.1. NCBI lineage: Eukaryota > Metazoa > Cnidaria > Anthozoa > Scleractinia > Pocilloporidae > Stylophora > Stylophora pistillata. The sequence continues at coordinate 28,212,593 of NC_142522.1, forward strand.
GGTGAGTGGAAGCGCCCAGTTTCGTCCCACTTGACTCATAGAGGTAAACTTATGCGGCATTTCTTTTTCAAATGGCAGAATCCCGCGAAGCCTCGCTTCCGAATAAGCCCTGGCACCTTTCTCGTTCGCGCCTCGATCTTTTCTCCTCTCACCTGGAAAACGCACAAAAGGATGCCTGTTCTGCTGACTACAAGAGGTCGTCATGGATTTTTTTTTTTCTGAGGGCAGTGTCTTTGATCAGTTCTTTGCCTCGTTTTTTAGCTGTTCTTTAAGGAATGGATGAGACGCATTCCTTAGGCCCTGTTTACAAGCAAGGAGGGTAACCCTTGTGCTAGGGTTACCCTAACAGGCGGGTCAAAGATAGCCCGGGTTTACAAGCAAAATTTCACAGGTAGGGTTACCCTACCACCCGGGACAACTTACCTATGCTTGGTAACCGCATTGTTATCAATGTTCAAAGGGTCTGGAAACAAGTAAAAAGTTGTCCCGAGTAGGCGAGTTATCCCCAGCAGAGCGTTTACAAGGCAGCTAGGGTTACCCTGGCGCTAGGGTAACCCTAGTGCTAGGGTAACCTTAGCTGCCTTGTAAACACGTCGATGAAAAAAAGAAGAAATGTGGGAGCGTTAGGGTAACCCTCTTGCCAGGGTAACCCTAGCGCTAGGGTTACCCTATCTGCTTGTAAACAGGGCCTTACCAAATTCAATGATAATTCATTATTGTTGCATGACACCCATCCTATTCATAGCTCCGCAGATGTTCGCGGGCTCGAAATTGAACCAAGATGGCTGCCGAGAAATGTGTGGAGATTGTTCAGAGACTTTCAAATACTTCGGACCGAGAGTTAATGATAACTTTACAAGATCTTAGTGCCCTTCTAAACAGCCCATCTTTTAGTCTTCGTGAGATAACCCCTCACATCCCGGTGCGTTTGTTGTTTGGCTGTTTCAGTACAACAAACGATGAGCAAATTTCACTGTGCAAAGGAATTTTGAGCAAATTGCTGTCTATAGAGAAGGCAGATGCAGTTATAACTCAGTACCACGATTTCATTATCGAAGGTTTGAACCATCCACAGTCTGAGGTCCGCGAGTTTTGCTTGGGTGAGCTGGAAAGATGCTCTACAACTGTTAACGGCCTTCTAGCTATTTTGGACAATGTGGATATCTTGGTTTACACTACTCGTGCTCTAAGCAACGAGAGCCTTGCTTGCGTAAAGCTGGCCTCAAATACGCTTATAAACACTGCAAAGCATGAATCCGGCCTGGAAATTCTGTTTCAACATCTCATTCAGAGCGAAATCGAGGAGCTACTGACGCAAAAGGACGTTATCCGGTTCAGGGTGTATGAGCTCATGGTGACTGTCCAAGGACTCTCTAAAAAAGCTTTTGAGTTATGTAGGAAATCAGGTGTTCTGGAAAAATTGGCAAAAGAGCTTGATGGAGATGATATTTTGCTCAGATTGAACAGCATTGAGCTGCTGACGCAACTTGCAGATTCAGGAACGAATGGGCTGATGTTTGTAGAAGAAAGTGGCACGGCAAACAAGCTAAACCATTTGTTGATAACTGCTGAAGCGGATCCCCTGATGTCTTTGATGTTACCAAGTAAGATTTTAATTTTAGATTGACAATCCAAACACAGAAACTATGTTAAAATGATGTAAATGTTTACATTTTATAAAACAAACTGTGGTGCTGGGTTTGTGGAGGGTGTTAAAAGATAATTTGGTTTTATCAACTGAGTTCATAATAAGCAATTACTGGATGAGGAAAAGCATGGTATCAAGAATTATCAATGCTGAGGTGTGAGTTATATGAAACCAAAGGCTGAGGCAGATAACACAGACACAGACACAAATAATTGTTTTGTTAAACATTTTTTAAATTATCTGCAAAAGAAGATACTTCTCTCTGAGTTTGTAAAAGTTTGAAAGCATTACATGGACAAGGGGCTTGGAAACTAGGTAGACTTTCTGCTGCAGATATTGGGTTATCATGCCAACTTCAGAGGCATTGGGTTATTGACTATATGCTCTCAACCAATCAATATGTTCATAGTCTAATGCATAATAATGTAAATTGGCCACCATTAAGAGTTTCTAAAGCTGAAATTTCAAGTTTGAGCAATTTGCTGTAGGGAAGGCCAAGCAGTTTTGCAGCTCAGTATAAGCTGTGCACTTTGCTGTCTGGGCTTACAGAAAAATTGTCATCAGGTAAAACTCTAAAATATGTCAACCCTTTCACTCCCAGATCTTATGTGGGGATTAGTGGAGGTGGCGTGGCTGAGTGGTTAGGGAGCTGGACTTGTAATCTGGTGTCCCAGATTCAAGTCCTCCACCCTGACACTCATTGGATTTGTCCTCGGTTGCCCTTAGTTCAACTCCTTGGCTGTGTTCTGTAAATAGCCTACTGGTCTGCCTCCTGCCAGTGGGGATTTTCAAGTACTTAGTCTACATTGTGGCTTAAAAGCCCCTAAGGGGGAGCTTCAATTAACATGTTTACATATTTATTTTGTTTATTTGGGATTCTCCTTACTGTCTGCCATACAATTGTTATGATTTTATTTCAGAGAGTTTGTTATTGGATCAACTAATAATCCTCAATTGACATTTTTCTTTTTTTTTTCCTCATCACTTGTATGCTTGACAATGTATTAATACTATAAGGAGTAATTCTGTCTTGGTCACTCATGTAATCCATATATTGGATCTTGAAATCTTGCAGATATTATCAGATTCTTTGGTTATCTGGCTCAGTCCAGACCAGCAGAAGTGACTCAGCAGTATCCAGTGTTCTTGCAAATTGTCATCTCCTTCCTCACAGCTGCAGATCCATCCCTTAAACTGATTGCAATAGAAACAATTGGTGCTGTGTCACATTCAGAAGCAGGTCTACGAGTATTATTTGATGACCAGAGCCGCATTCAGGAGGTCATGAAAATCTTGTGCACAAACATCAGTTCCTCCCAAGCTGATGTGAAGGCTCGTTCACTGGAAACACTGGCCTTGATTTTTCATTCTACAGAAGTTCCCTCTGAGGATTTGTCAGTCTTGACAAAATCGCTCTTCAGTGCAATGACATCTAATCCGTTTCAGGAGTTGATGGAAATTTCCAAACAACCTTTTCAAGATGTTCACTGTGCTGTGTTGAAAGTGTTGAGAAGTCTTGCCAAGTACCGATGGGCTCAAGAAAACATGACCACTTGCCCAGGTACATTGTAAGAACAAAAAAAAAATAAGAATTTAAATGAAATAAATTTAAATAATCTCTTATAATCATAAACAAAAGTGGGAAATCTTTTCTGGACACAAAATTTGGTTTGGAACAGAAACAGATGATGAGATGAATGAGTGTCTCCTGCTACATAATTACACAAATGAACATTTGCTCACAGAGGGTGATATACAAGGTAAAACTCTCTGCATGTTCCCACTTGTACAATGTGAATGGTAATGAAAACATAAAAAAAAAATGATGGACTGCAGACTGTTTGAAGTTTCTTAAAAAAAAGATAAAACATTTGAGGAGTAGGAGAACCTCTTTGCTATTTACAAGGATATTGGCTAATTGCAGTTACTGTTTAAACTCTCTCTTTTTCCTCAAATGATTGGAATTAGTTGCCTTGAACTTGAGCTTGGCACAGAGGCATGTCTGGCTTTGAGGTTGTCACTAGACACTTTCAGAGATGGCAACTTAATTTAGTTGAGTTAGGTTAGTTAAACAATTTCTGCCACACCTTGAGAAAGCTTGCACCTAAACCTGCCTCTTCATGGTAAGTCATGGATATTTAACAAGGACCAAATAACTTGAAACCTTAAGGCTCACAATATCTTGTTTTCTTTTTTTTTTTTCTTTTTGCAGGTTTCCTTGAGTACCTTTTGGACAGGAAGACAGAAACAGACAAGACTGGTAAAGAACTCAAGTATGAGTTTATAGCAGAACTTGTTCATTCTCCGTTCTCAAAGGAAGTGTTTGACAAACCCATTCATTTACGACTGCGGGAGTATGAACGTGAAGGGCCATTCTATGTTCGAGCTGAGGCAGCTGTAGCCTTTGAAGGAGCAGACTAAAACAACTTTGCTGTGGCTGTAATTAATGTTTGGTCACCCTAGTGTACTGCAATCCACAAAAAATTAGTTACATTTGGATCAGGTCAGTTCAAATCATACCATTCATAGCACAAAGGGACTTCCATTAAGAGTGTTTGAGCTGTTTGTCATTGTACAGGTTATGAAGTATTGCTATTAGTTTATGAAGCTGGTGAGTTTTTCTGTCTTTTCCATTCTGATGTATGGAAGGAAATAACCTCTCCCCAAAGGAAATTTTGATCTTGTGTATTTTACATTTAAAAAAAAGACTATTACCTTGATTATGTAGACAAAGGATGGGTAGCAAACCTTTTTAATTGTTCTTCTTTAAAAAATAAATAAAAAGGAACTGGAGCTTGAACAATGTAGCCTTTGTACATGTAGATCCAGGTTCCTCATTGGAGGAGGGAAAATGAGCACATGGCAGTGTGTGTGGTATTGTGGATCAAAGTGAGGAATACAAAGTTGAAATGGTAAATTGGCCACCGTAACGATTACAAAAGCTGACGTTTCGAGCGTTAGCCCTTCGCTCTGACGAAGGGTTAACGCTCAAAACGTCAGCTTTTGTAATCGTTACAGTGGCCAATTTACCATTTCAACTTTGTTGATATAATTATCCAAATTATTTCATTACCCCTACCGACGCACCCCTGAACAGTTTCTTTCGAAACTATCAGCCTTTATTCAAAGTGAGGAATAGCTGACCAAGTCTCAAAAATATTTATTAGTTTTTATAAAGATACAATTTAACTTTTAATATATAATTTCTGATTTAATTCATTGTAAAATGTTTCATGGCCTTGAAATAAGCAATTAAGATGTTCCTATGGACCTGAGGAATTCAGTTTAAAATTACAGCTTGTTACAATGTTTTAAAAACGTTCCATACACTGCCTATAAATTACTCAAAATATTACATCAACAACTAATAAACCTTTCGCTACTAATAAAATCTTGTATCACTGACTAGGCATTTGTAGCTTGTGTTTCTCTTAGTTTGTTTCTCTTAGTTTGTTTCTCTAAGTAAAGTTACAAAAGAGACCCGATTCTACCCCAATTCTTATTCTTTATTCTTTATTATTATTGTTTGTGTCATACAAGTGAATTCCTAAGATTGGCCAAAGCCAGAGGCTTAAATGGCTTATGGTCAGAGACAAAGACTAATTTTTCAAAGAACAATTGACTAATCTAAGGTATTCTAATCTAATCTAAACTAATCAAATCTAGGTAATAAACAATAATCGGGGTATATTAGAAGTTCAGTATAATGTTCACAAATTTACAAAGAGCAGTAGATTAATCTAAGTAGTAAACTATAGTCTGGGTATATCAGAGGTTCAGTATAATATTCAATTTTGGTAGCTAAAAATTTAATTCAGGTTCAAGAAGTACAATTTAAGCTTCTTTTTGAAGTTACTAATGGTAAGGCTGTTATGGAAAGTCAGAGGGAGATCATTCCAAATAGTCGGGGGCTTGGGAACGAATAGCAAATTGATACCTACGCGAGAATTTGTGTAAGTTAAAACAAGAGCGAGTTGAATAATCATGAAACTCACGATTGAAATGTAAAAGCGAAGAAAGAGTGGCAGGCACAAGGCGATTGAAATATGAGAAAACAAAACAGGATACATGGAATTTGTTGAGTAAATGGAGCGAAAGAATATTCAGCTGAGAAAAAAGGTTTTTTTTTTTTTAGTATGTGTTAGTGGAAGAGAGAATGTAATAATACCAATGGCTTTCTTTTGTAGTATATAAAGTGGTTCGAGGTAGGAGACAAATGTAGACCCCCAAATCAAATTACAATAATTAATGTATGGTAGGAAAAGAGAATTATATAAAGTTTTTAGGGTATGCGAGGGTAGATATCGTCTTGATTTATGTAAAATTCCTATAACCTTAGCGACCTTGTCACAGACAGTAATAATATGATGTTTCCATAAGATTTTCATGAATGATAATTCCAAAAAATGTATATTTCTCCACCCGGGTTACAGGAGTGTTATTTATATAGATGTTAACTTTGGAGAGATCGATCTGTTTACGCTGCGGACGGAAGATAATGCATTTGGACTTGTCAGGGTGGATAGTAAGCTTGTTTGCATTAAACCAGGAGAAGACATGAGAAAGCTCTTGATCAACAATGTTTTCTAGAGTAGCCAAGTCTTTATGACGAAAAAAAATATTGGTATCGTCAGCAAAGAGAATGAAAGAGAGGTAACTAGAGGAGTGGAAAATATCATTAATGTATAAGAGGAAAAGGAGAGGGCCAAGAACTGAACCCTGAGGGACCCCACACTTGACTGTTTTATTGGAAGACATGGCCATTGACCATAACATATTGCTGCCTATTAGTCAAATAACTATTGAGCCAGGTTAGAGGATTACCACGGATACCATAAAAGTTTAATTTGTCGTTAAGTATCTGATGGTTGACTGTATCGAATGCCTTCTTAGGCATTCGAGGTCTAAGAAAATTCCAACGGTGCATTCATTATTTTCAAAGCCTTCATAAACATTGTTAACAAATTCAAGAATAGCCATTGTAGTAGAGTGGTGAGGTCTGAAGCCATATTGAAAGCGGTTAAGGATGTTAAGTTTGTCAAGGAAACCAAACAGTCTAATGTAAAAGAGTTTCTCAAAAACCTTGGAGAGACAGGGAAGAATGGAAATAGGCCTATAGTTAGAAAGCAAAGAGGAGTCATCACATTTGACAATAGGAAGTATTTTTGCTGTCTTGAGCGATGTGGGGAAGAGACCATGGGAGAATGACAGATTACAAATATGAGACAAAGGCACAGCTATTAAATCAATGGTCTCTTTTATAGGGGAGATACAGAGACCATCAGAGCCCTCACATGGACTATTTTTCAAAGAATAAACTATATTGGCAACCTCTGTTGGAGAAATTTGGGTAATGTAAAAACAGTTTATATAATGGCCAATCATGAAATCTCTGTAGGAAGACTGAGAGAATGGTATCTTTTTCGCCAGGGAAGGCCCAATATTAGCAAAAAAATTATTAAACTGCGTAGCTATTTGAGTTGGATCTGAGTAAGTGCCAGTGCTGTCTTTCATATGACTAAAATGTAGCTCAGGCTTCGTTTTTGAGATTACTTGTTTAATAACTGTCCATGTCTTCCTCAAGTCTGAGCTAACAGAGAGAAGTTTGTCATGAAAATATTTTTCCTAGCAAGTTTAATGAGAAAATTGTATTTGTTACGATATTTGTTGTATCTTAACTTGTTAAGTGTGGTAGGATTTAATCGAAATTGTTTGTAAAGAGCATTCTTCCTTTTACAAGAAGCAAACAGACTTCGAGAAAACCAAGGTTTTATGGGGCGTCGGGATTTAGGGCCTGCTGGCTTAAGAGGAAAAGACTTCCGATATGCAGAAGTAAGAAGGTTTGAGAATGTGTCATAGCACTCATCGACCGAAATAGCAGTATAAACTGGCGACCAGTCAGTATCTTCCAATTTAGACCTAAATGATCAAATTGTTGTAGGGTTAATAATACGTATGTATCTCTTGTGACGTGGTGACTCAATAGATAATTTCAAGTTAGTAATTTGAAAAACTGGAAGATGATCGGATAAATCAGTGTAGAAGATACCACTGTGCATGCTAAGTTCAAGATTGTTTGTATATATGTTATCAATCAAGGTTGCAGATGAAGAGGTTATACGGTTAGGTTTAGAGATTTAGGGAATGAGGCAATTAGATGTCATAAGATTGATGAACTCATTAGTGGGCTGATGAGAATCAGAATTAAAGAGGTTAATATTAAAATCACCCATCTAATCTTTATGGAGCTTGGTGTGCCCTAGTATGCGAAACTATATTGAATTAGACTGTTTGAACGTGTGCTAGCAAGCTATACTACACCTGTGCCTTCTTTTCAGTCAGTCCCAGCGATGAATTGATTTACGAGGAGCTTTAAATTTTATCGGCGCCATAGGGCTCTTAGTTATTGCTTCTCTAAATGTGCTTACAGCTTTGAATTCGAAAAACATAAAATCATCTTTGGTTCACTTTGCACGATACACCTAGTATAGTGAGTTGCATTTAAATTTCAGTTGTTGTCCAGGAATGTAGAGCTCGTCGGTTTTTGACCACAAAACAAACCAATTGCAGGGTTATCACGCACTTTAAATTTAAATACGACTCGTGGGGTGCATTGTTAAAAGAGGACGACATAAAAACAGGCTCTTGTGTAATAAGAGCTGTAGACAGACGCATTCAACTTTCGTCTACAATAATTTTCCTGGATAATTCTACCTGACAGTTTAGCTGCAAATAAATTAATTGCAGAAAATAAAACTTAAAAAAAGAGTTAACATTTAAACGGGCCTTTAATTTGTGCCTCCGAGTCCTACCACTACGTTCAGGACACTTTTTCCAACTGAGCTGAACAGCCACAATTCGAGAGGTTTAGAACTTTGCTTTCTGTAGTAACCTCAGTGTGAGTTTTCTGCAACATCAGGCGCGTAGCGTGGTCATTTTTTCAAGTGCGCACAAGTACATATGACCTAGAAACCTAAGTAAACTGAGCTAACAATACCGCGTTCTTTATTTCTTGTTCGAAATAGTTGTGTGAATACAAGGAAAGAACAAAGCGTCTCGCCCTTACTTTGAGCAAACTTGGCGCAAACACAACGTTGTTTTCAAAATTTTCTGGTCACTTCAAGTACACACATGCGTATAGGACGCTACACGCCTGAACATTCTTCATCGAAATTTACAAGATAAACACGAGTTATCATGTTCACACATTGTTTACGATGATACAGCTGTTTTGATTAATCATCATCTCACGGCATGATGTTAAAGGCTTTGGTGTCTTTGCTGTACTTGCTGTGCTTTTCACACACCCAAATGGCGCCAAACCCTTCGCGTGGTTCCTGTCGCAACCCACCAAAGTTGTCTTTGGTACCTAGCTTTGACAGAACTTCTCGCAGATACTCATAATGTTCACCACCCAGTTGATACCCGCGGAATGTACCTGATACACCAGTCAGGCTCTTGGGTTGCGGAATGGAACCTGATGTTTCTTCAACAGTCTTGAGGAAGCCGTCCATCTGTGTGTAAAATAAGTAATGCAGGCTTTTGGATTTTAGATTTCTAGAACACATTTCACGAAATACAATTATAGTAATCGCAAAGGCGAATCAAAAGAAAGAAACATTACAACGAGCTAATAATTAAACCAACTGAAGCACAAAAAACGCGGGTAACGAAGTCGCAAATGCTTTAAATTGTGCTCGTGATTGGTCGAGGATACGATGTTTCTATCAATATCACCAACCTCAAGCAGTTTGCTTAACAAGGTATTTATGTTGTTATGAGAAGTTTCGTACATGTCGTTGGTTTTGAGAGTCAATAGGGAGCTTAAGCAACCACGACGACGAACGGAGGACGACGACCGGAAGTAGCGAGAACGTCACTGCGCAAGCGCGAACCAAGAATTCCGTCGTCGTCTTATCGTCGACGACTTGAGATGGACCAGTTTCAAGTCGTCGTGAACTTCCGAACTTCAAAGCAGTTTTTCTCATCAAAAGGTGCGGCTTTATTGTCGTTTTTTTGACAGTCTATGGCCGGTTGGAGTTTGTATTCGCTTCTGCGGTTGATTTAAACCTCCCTGTTCAGTTTTCTAAACAAATAAAATTCGAAAACCTACTAACTCATTTTACTTCCTCCGCACAACAGATGTCAAGTCAAGCGGTGAAAGCGACCACGTTAGGTTTAAATTTATTTGAGTATATTTTATGAGAGTGCTGTTTATCATTTTTATTGAATGAAAAGGTTTAAATGGCAGTGCAATACACCACTGCTTTCGGTCAAAAGCTGTGTGTATGGAACTGTCGGTTTATTGCTACTAAAACATTTTGCGTGTTGCTGTTCTTCCGTCGAGACGCTTTAAACAGCTAAGAATTCTTCAGATCGGTGTGTCAACATGAGCGTGCGTGAATACCTCTCAGGTTTTGCGAATCTATTTTCGAAATGTTTGATAAAGATCTAGATTTACAGCGATAAAAATTATTCCGACAAAATCACACGGGAAAAAATAGTATTCTTGTTTGAAGCGCGACGACTCATCTATGCCGATCGCTAGCTAGCATTGATTAAAATTGACAGACTTGAGTCGTTTGCTCGCCAAAGGAAGGAGCATCAAAGGTAGAACATATCAGGCTAAAGCACGTTGAAAATCAGGCAAGCCTTGGGCAAAATAGGTTTGTTTATACCAGCAACACTTAGAACTGAATTTTAATCTCGAATAACTTCCGTAAAATTTATATTTTAAACTTTTATCATGCGTAAATTATTGTAAATAAAGCTAAAGCTTAATAATTCCTTGGACTTTTGATGTTCAAGAATTGAATAACGTACTCTCGAACTTTCGATAAAGGTGAAAATTTTGATCCATGACCGAGAAGAAGGTTTTGGAGGTCTCTGAACGATGTCATTTCTTAAACTTACGAAGCGAGAATAAACAAAAATTTCAGACGTCGTCGTCCTTGAGCAACTTCACTGCTTAAGTTTCATTTTCCCGCTAAAAACGACGTCCTGGTTCCAGACCCTCCGCGATTGCTTGACGTCGTCGTCGTCCCTTTCGTCGTGGTTGCTTAAGCTCCCTAATGTGGTGAGTGGACAACATGTATATCACAAACCTCTTTGAAGACATTCTTCCAACGAACTCCAGAAAGTACAGCTCCACTGAGGCCTATTGTGCCGAGGACGGTATTCAGGGTTTCTTCCTCATCAAAGAGGGTTGTAGCGATGCTCGCCACAGAGGAAAGGTTGATGAGAAGCTGAAAAGAGGAAAATGTTAGCGAACTATACTCAACGTTGAAAAGTAGAGAATAGACTTCAGAATTCCATGAATTAACAATAACGCTTCGAATGAATTCGTGTCCACGTTGCCATCATAAACGTTATGCATCGTGAAAAACAAGAAACTTACCTGCAAAGTAAACCGCAAAAAATTAACACTTTTTTTGATCAGATCAGCAGCCACGATGCTCTCTAGTCTGTACCCTTCATGCTTGCTGGAGTCAAGAAAGTGCACCCCACTACCGTCTCCATTTCCTTCGCAAAGTAGAAACAAACGATACTTTGGCTGACCAAACGTTAGAAGCCTTTTTATCGCGTTCACTTTCAAAACAGAGGAGCGATTCTGGAATTCTGGCAGAAGGCAAATGGTTCGTGGAACATCGTACTACAAAAAGTGATACAGGCGAGATAAAAAGGTAGCTTTCATGTAAGAAGAAACTCAAGAGTTTCAAAAATATTTTAAGGAAAATTTAACTGCGTTTCCAGGCTAGGGAATACCAATCTTATCTTTCTGTTGACTCCACACTTTTTTCTTTTGTTGCGCCCAAAATATAAAGTCACTTCTTATATTACTATCTACTCTCGGCCCTAACAGTTTCTGCAGTAGACAGTTTAAAATCTGAAACAGACCTCTACTACATCAGCATGCTTTAGCAGAAAGCAAAAATTACAGAGAGATAAGATTGGTATTCCCTAGCCTGGGAACGCAATTAAATTTTCCTTAAAAATACTTTTGAAACTCTTAGAGTTTCTTCTTACATGAAAGCTATCTTTTTTCTATCAACACTGCTAAAATTACTCTTTGATTACCTAGTTCCTCTTTGATTACTTAGTTCCTTCTCGGTTTTCAGTAGGAAAAAACCATATATTCTTTTCTTTCTCTGTAACAACCAAGACGAAGACTTAGCAAAAGTCTGTCAAATCGATCACCATTGCTTAACTCTTTTCTTACATTTTTTAGGTCCATGAAAACTTTTGTCAAGTCTTCAATCCTTTCTCTGATCTCTCTCAGCACTTTCGCTTCAACCTTGTCGACGTGATCACCAAAGTACCTCATCACGGGACGAGTCAGAGTGTTAGAGCGAGGATCATCAGGCTTACAGTGCGAGTCACCTGCTTTGTCAAAGACGAGGTTATGTTGATGAGCAAAAATCTCAAGACAAGGCTGAGTGTTCAATGATTTGGTGTGAACTTTGCAAACAGAACACAGCGATATTTTTGCAACATAACATTAAATCCATAATTCACTTTTGTTCACTTTCGCCCTATAAATATGCACAAAATCAAGGTCCAAGGCTATCTTTAACTGGCTGAAAGTTTCCTTTCAATGCCAATCAATGTTTATGATTCAAGTTTCAGCTCTAGAGGTGATACAAAACTAGCATACTCACACAGGTCAGGGTGCATAAGTATTTTTCGCTTAGTGTTTACATACCTGGATGCCATTCCAGCGCTGGCATCGATTGCGTATCTTTGAATCCATTTAACATGTCACTGATGGTAGATTTTTTGTCATGACATCTTTCACAATGACACCTATCCTCGTCAAGTGCTGCTGCCTCTTGTAGAAGGGACAAATCAAAATAATGCTGCCGACAGGCACGACAAGACACCTTGATCTCACAATAGCCAAGACAGGTCGTAAAGCGCGTTTTCAGGAAACGTAATGTTTCATCTGCACCAGCCTTGCAAACATCTTGGCTGTGTGCCCGCACTGTCACTCTTACCTCCAATACAGTTTTGTTGACGAAACAAGGTCCGCAGTCAATACGACAGTCGTACTGATCGTCCCTGTAGATAACTAGAGAATATTTCCCCACAATCACATGACGATATTTTTGCAGAATGTTCGCAACAAGAGGATGGAAACTGGAATGGACATGATAGGGCGGCACCTCAAACACCAAATGTCTGTAGATGGTGTATTTGGACTCTTCCACCGGAGGCCAATTCTTTGCTGTGATAGATTTTGAAGTCAGGCGAGGAATGATGTAAACTGCACTCCTATCTCTCGTCTCAACGGCCACTCGCTTTTCAATCAAAAATTTGACGATGTGTTGCTTTGTCAAATCTGTGGGATTAAAATGTGGAATAAGGTAATGTAAGCTGGAGTAGAAATTGATGAAAAAGACCTTCATGAGAACCCCAAGGAGTTAGAGTAGCACTTAAAATAGCTCCCAAGAAAACTATTTAATGTAGAAATACTAATTCTTGGAAGTGATAAGTGCCTTGAAAAAGGCCTTATGCTTATTAACATCAAAATAGTCAATTTCCCCTCCACACCCATATTGCAAGGTGCGACTGGTGAATTTTATCGACGAATTATTCCTCAGAAATTGAGGTAAAAGAAATAAAAACAAAATGGCAGAAATTAGAGAAAATTGTCTTGCTAATGAGGTCTAGGTCTTTTTCAGCAAATGACGTAGTCATGCGTACTGGCGTAAAAATTCATCACTCCCAAAAACTAATTGTATGAATTGATCTGACCGAAAACGGAAATATTTAGATGCTTTGACAGTACCTAAGACTTTCCTGCTTAGGCTCCCGAAGTGACTGAGCCTCGTCACTTCGGTGAGCTGCCGCTCAAACCAACGAGGCAGGAGAACTAAGAAAAACGAATCTGCTCCTATTAAGATACCCAATCCTGTGCGCTCAAGGTAGTTGGCAGCTCTTCTGCATAGATGATCTCCCTGGATGCCGCACTCACTAGCCAGACTCTTAAATTTAGAATAATCAAGATGTTCAATCCCTTCCATCTTCAACTCAAGGACTTTTGAAGCCAAACTGTCTAATCTGTACCAGACAGGACTTTGGTGGCAGTTTGTTTCACTTAGCACCAAAAGCAATTCCTCCAACAGCTTGTCTGGTTCTGAAGCAAAGGTGGTCCCAACAAGAATAGATCGCTTCATCTTTGGATTCACTTTCTGGAATGGCTCCAAGTCGATGTCATTGGCATGTGTAGTGCTTATATTTATACCCAAAAGGATAATATCGGCGGAAGATGCATGTTGTGACAGTAAGTGCAACCAGAAGTTAAGGTCCTCCTCAGGCAGGCTTCCGTTACAGGCGTCCCAGACGTAGACGTAAATTCCACTGTCGGTCATCGACGTCATCATAAAGGCTACCTGTGTCAATAAATCTGTGTTGATGACTGGAACCCCCATCAACTGAATCCACGATTCATACGGACCGATGGCTTTCTGAAGGACCCCACCAACTTCTCTCATGCAGTCAGTGTCTGAACTAATCAGCGATAGTTTAGTTCTTTTCGACGTAACACTTTTTTCTGCTTTGACTTTAAACGGACTGCCAAGAAGGTTCTTTCCATTTCTTGTTATAGAGACTTTGAACGACCCTTCAGAATAGAAAACCATGGAAGCAACGTACACCCCATCCGCATTAAGTGACTGCTTTATCTTTCCTTTGGAATGAATATTATTTGGGGGGTCTTGGCAGTTAATTATCTCGGCTCTAAATTCCTTTGCAGAGAGAGGAGAAAAAAGGCAAGATGAGAGTTTTGAACAAAAACTTGTTTGCAGCTCTCTGCATCAACATTTATTACCGTGCAGGTACTGTCTTGTGAGTTTTCGTTTCTTTTGGATATTTCCACTTCAAATAATCTGCCAACTACAGCGAGGTGATTGTCTGCGGTTCCAACGTCGCCTATGATGTCCAATTTGTATCCGGCAGGAGAAGAACTGCTCTGCGTCTCTTCCAGAAGTTTTGGAATGTCAATGGGCTGGGCTGCAGCAGTGATACTCGAAAGTTTTTTCCTTGTTTTTTCCCCCTCTGGTAAATCTAGCTGGCCCCAGAAGTACACCTGAGAGGAATATGCAACAGTAAATGATCGAGGAATCCACGAAATTTGACTAAAAGTCGTTTAAACAATTTGTCACATTGTTGGAGGTTCTGATGAACATCCTTTAATTCGTTAACACCTGTAAGAATGCAGGTATTCAAGGCGGAAATTTGTAAACAAATTTATTTCCGCCAAGAGATGACCATAACATACATAGAAGAGGTGAATTAAAATACAGGTTATTTGTAACCTGTTTAGGGAACTTCAGCGTTAGTGTCTGTTCATAAGCCTAACAAAGTGGGAAATATACAAAAACAGGGACAAACCTTGCCATTTTCTGTGAGAACAGATGTGCTTGCCCATCCACAACATACAGTATGAACCCTGTCCAACGCTGTTACCGGAACAAGCTGAAAAGTCTGGAAGGTTTGAAATGTACCACATCCCAGCTGGCCTGAAGTACCCTCCCCTGACGTGAAGAGAATTCCTCTATCGGATAAGGCAGCTAGATGGCTCGCACCACAAGCGATTTGCACAATTATTTCACTGTTCAATTCCTTATGGCGCACAACAGCTCCGCCGGCCATCGGGGACCAACTGTATACATCTCCAATGGTGGTACAAAAGAGAAATATGTTGAGACTTGCTTCCACTGCCATTATAATATCACCTTGAAAAGGGACGGCAGTGAAATCAACTTTCGGTGATTTATCAGCATCTGACTCTTTCAAGTTGGAGAACAAGGAATGCAGGAGGTCTTCAGGAATTGTGTTGTTTTGAGGGTCGGGAGGAAAATGTTGCAACAACCACCTCCAGATGTCGACATAATGGGCTTTTCCTCGCCTATCCATGCTGATCAAGACTGAGCCTACCGAGCGGAGAATGGTCAAGTCGCTCATGTTGCATTGAATCTGTAATATGCAATCATGCATGGCCTGGCAATCAAACTTAGGAGAGATCCCTGCGCAAAATATCAGATTACTTGTGCCAGTCAGCGCCACAACAAGCTCGATAAATGATGTTTCACATGGCAAATAACACGTGGTGACATCCCTGATGCTTATGGCTTCACCACCAGCAGCAAGGTCAGAGGAAGCTTCGTTATTCACATCAAAAGGTATTGGATCTTCCAACTTAGACCCATAGTGGCATTTTCCCCATATCTTTACATCTCCAGTGGTGGTTAAAACCATGGTGTAGTCTTCACTACAGCACAATTCTTTCGCTCTAAGGAGGAAAACCAACAGTTGTCACAAGAGTGATGGAAATGACGGTGGCCGGATAAGTGTGAAGAAAGATCTTTCTTAACAACGATAGATATCACCGCGTACCAAGGAATAGCTTATAGCTAAAAAAATATTTTGTATCTGCTTTAGTTTCTTTTTAATGGCCATAGTTAGTCATAAAGAAATAATCTGAGAGTGGAAGGGATAAATGTGCCTCGCCTAAATTTAATTCTGAGGCAGAATACTCTGGTAAAACCTAAAGTGATCTGGAACGTACGTAGTTTTATCTCATTAAAACTTCTTAGTTGATAGGGATTGTACGAGGGAGTGACAATAATTTAAAAAATATAGAGAGTTTAGTTATGTTATTCAAAAGTAGAAACAATTTCGTCGCTCGTCTTTACCATCTGACAGTTTTTCTTTCTATCTTGGCAATCAAGCCCGGCCTAACATCACGCAACAACTGCCATAGTTAACAAAAACCATATAATGGACTTTTAATCTTGTTCATCATCTTTGTGTGAAAAACATAATACTTCCAAACAAAGATTGGGCAAAGTAGCACAAACCTCATTTCGTCTCCTGATACATTCGTTCCAAGAGAAACTTTTCGTGGGACATCGCTACAATCAGAAACAGTAAAATAACCAAGCTGTCCGAAGGCATTGTTTCCACAAGTGTACACTTCTCCGTCAACAGTTAAAAGCCCAGAGTGTTTCCACCCAGCTGATACTTGCTTCACAAATTTGCTATTGCGGTAAAGTTCCCTGATCAATTTAGGGGCAGAAAGGCACTGGCAATGACCCTGACCTAGTTGACCATCGGAACCTAATCCCCACGCATATCCGATACCAGTGTAGTATATTCCGTTCGCCACGCAGACAGTGTGAAAAGTTCCACAGACTACCGACTTCACGGCCACGTTGAAGAGTTGGCTTACTTTTTGGGGTTTTGAAAGGAACCGTCTTCTCTCAACATCAGCGCAATCCAGTCCCCATTGGTAAAGAACGCCTCTTTGGTTTAATGCCACGGCGTGGTCACCTCCTGCAGCAATTGCCTGGATATCCTTTAACGACTCAATCTATCAATTTAACGTAAACAAAAGGAGTCTTTCGTGAGTGTTGAAATTGAAAATACATATTTCATCAACGCCTGTGGGGTACATAAAAGGGTAAATGACAAATTTGGGTATCGAAGACCTTTTCATCGGGGCATGTTGTGAGAAGTTTTGCAGATATTTTGAGTATCTCTACATCTCAATTGTAGGGTCTAGCTTGAAAAAATGTGTTAAATCTTCATCAAAACGTCGCTGAAATACCATCCGAACGGGTTGAATTTCCAAGAAGGAATATTAGCATGCGACCGAAGAAAAGAGGGAAAAGGAGAGGAGTACGCGAGAACAAAACAATGTTTCCCTCAACAGTTCTGCGTAACTTTTGATATTTAATCACACTCAATTTTCCTTGTTATGGAATAACGTTAGGAGAAAAGGAAAGTTACAAAACGGATACTTACCAATGTGGGCAATGATCTGTCCGTTTCGTCTCCATGTCCTAACTTTCCTAAAGCTCCCGTTCCACAAGAGAATACCTTTCCATCTGTGCTCAACATTAAAGTGAAGGATGAACCACAGGTAACTTGTTTTATTTGGCAGTCTATTGATGTTACTGTTAACGGAAAATATAGAACGGCATGATATTGTAAGTCTTCCTTATCAATACCGAGTGCTCCAGTGTCTCCATGGCCCCAGGTGCTAACTCTTGCTGTACCTTCCTCAATAACAGCCGCATGAGTAAGAGACATATTCATACATGCCACCTTTTCAGAGAGCGGCGATGGCTTGAAGTGGAATTTATTCTTGACAACTTCTTTCTCTGATGAAGTTCCCTTGGTCAATCTCGTACTGACAGAGTTAAGGCCAACCTCTGACATTCTACCATCTTCTGACAGAAGTAACATGTAAAAAAGGCCGTGTTCCCTTTCGCAGTTTAGCTGGTCACCTATGGGAGAGGGTAAAAGGAACTCTGAATGAATATATTTGAATCCCATCTGTCTTAAGGTCTTAGGTCCCATAAGTCTGGAGACTTACAGGATGGTTCCTCCTGTCGGAGGTTATTCCTATTTGTGAAGCTTTAAACTACAGTAATTATTTCTACTCCTTCCAAGGAAGATGCTTGTTGATAGCATGTTACTTATGTTATTAACATTTCGTCCGGTTCCCCCGAATGTTCTCTTGTACTCATTTACCATCTCGTGTAGCTGTGTAAAGCTAAAAAAAAGAGATTAAATAGGTGTGTTTGCATGGCTAGTAAATCTCAAAATTTCCTGACAAAGTGCAAAACATACCTTTCGGTTGACACTTTAGTTTGTCATAGCAAAAACATCAAAACGCAACCAGAAACTATCTTTACCATGTGATAAAAATACAGTTGGCGCGTGCGTGCTGAAGATGGACTTGGGAAACCAAAAACACATCTCGTGACTCTAAGATACCCACAGAGAAAGTCGAATAGAAAAGGAAAGTTAGGAAACCTTAATCTCAGCTGTTGAATGAAGATGGCTGTTCTTCATTTTCTTCACGAGCGTAGGGCAAGGTGCATGTCGAGAAAATTAAGGCTACATTTCATCTTGCGCGCGTGCAGAGCCATATGACAAAAGCCCCCAACGCACGAAATCAGTTCGTTCGAAAATACATTGAAAGTATCTTGTAGATGTTTCAAATTCAGCATTTATAACTATCAAAGTCAGGATCTGGAAACTTACGTGAACTAAAGAGGAGCTTTTTTACGTCCTTGAACTTTGTCTTTGTGGGTTGTCTTTTGACTGTTGTTCCGTAATGTTTCACACCCTCTAAGTTCTCGTACTGCCAAGTGCTAGGTGGCGCGTTAGCCATCACACAGGCCCAAAGCTTGTTTGATTTCCTGTCTGGATGCCTTGACATCTCCAGCTTTAACACTGCCTCCTTTGAGCTAAAAGATTATTTTTTAAAATTTTGAAAAGATTTCCTTAGCTTTGCAGTACTAGTGTTATTATGGCATTTTATAAAATATCAACATGAAACAGCGAAATTGTATTCATTCCTTTTAATTCAAAGTTTGCTTAACTATGGGTCAACACCGTTCCAAAGTAGGTTGTTTGAATTTTGCCTCGCCAATTGATTTACTTAGATTTTCCATTGTTTAAACAGATAATTTGTGAGCATGGCGCAATGAACTGCCTAGAAATCGACATCGTTAATGCCATCAATCAAATCCCATTTTTCCCGGGAATATTTTGCAGCCAATGACATTGACAGCAACAGGGATTTCTGACAGATTTTCAAGTAACCTTAAGGTTAGGTTGAGAGGTAGTTTTTGACTTTAAAAAAATCCTTTTCAACTCAAAATCACATGCAATACTGAATTAATAGAGATCTTTTTACCACTCCTCTGACCAAGTCCCCCAAGTAAATTTCCTGCTCTGCCCTGTCATAGATACACACTGATGGAACAACTGAAGATCTGTAATCTCTTCTTCAGTTTCTAAAAGGACTGGATCGGGATACTTCACAAGGGCTCCTTCACCAAGGAGCATGTCGTCCACAAGGTGGTCACCGAAACTTGATGAGCCATCTTGGATATCAACCGGATTGATCTCACTAGTGAAAAGGGTACTGGCCTTCTCGGCGACTCGGTAGAACAATTCATAAGTGTTGGATAATGTGTGTGCTGAAGTGATCCAAATCTCTGCTCCAATTTCTTCAGAAAACAATGTTGCTTCTGTTTGTAATGTAAAGCTATGCGGTGCTACATCAATCTTGGTACCAACAACAAACTTTGCTACGTTTGAAACCTCACCTTTGAAGCTTTGAATGAACTCTTGATACCAGTGATTCTTAAGTCGTGTGAAGCTCGAGGGCTCATCAAGGGCAAACACCAAAACAATGCAGTGCAGATGTCTTAAGTACAAATTAACAAGAGATGTATATTCCCGCTTTCCGGATGTGTCAGTAATGAGAAGCCTGCGTGTGTTTGTTATGTCAACGTATGTAATCCAGGCCCCCGTGGTTGCTCTATACTCTTTGGGAAGTTCCCATAGTTCATGTTCATTTTTAAGGGCTTTTATAAGCGAAGTCTTACCAACGCTTACATCTCCAAGAAGAACCATTTTAAAACATTGTAAGCTGTCCCCTGTGGAAATAATTCAACGTTTATGTTACGTACGCCTAGAGCAGTCTTTCACAAAGCGATGTGTAAGTATATTCCGGAAGATAATTTTCATAAATGTTTGGAGAGTAAAACAAGTCACAACAGACGAAGAGTCAGGTGGATTTAAGACAGCGGGGTAAGAGTTAACCCTATGTCAAACCTAAGTTAATGCCCTCCTCGTCTGAGTCACTGTAAGCTACAAAACGCTAACTGGTCAATTTGAAACGACTCGTGCATTCAATCCTTTGGTCGGTGAGTCGTGTAGCGATGATCGTGAGGAAGCCCTATGTAGGATTTGGGCGGCAATTTTATCAGAAAATATCATAGGCGATGAAGCATTATCTTGTCGATTTGAAACTTTCGTCTTTCTTTTGAGATTTTTTTCAGTTTTGCGTTAATTCTAGTTGGTCAGCGGATGTTGGTCAAGAGGGTTGTGATTTTTGAGCTCCGCTAAGTGAGAGCCTATACAGTGTCTGTTTAGGTAGCCTGCCTAGAATAGCTTTGCTAACTGCGGGCTACAAAAGCCTTTACTTCTTTAATTAAAAAAAAAAAATTAAGTCAATGTTGTTGTTGTTCAATGTTGTTGTTGGATGTAGGGGAGTTTGCGACTATGCAGCTTCCATTTGCAAGCCATGCTCTCCCCTTTCATGAAAAATACGTTCTAAACTTCTCAGAGGCAAGAAGCGCATTTTCATTTCATAATACCTTATTGAGGCTTTTAGAGCAAAGTGCACTAAAATTGTTTTTATCTAGTTCTTTATTGTGACCTTCATACAATTCCTCATATTTCAATGGTATGTTTGACATGTCAACCCACTTGGTCTGCCTGTGGTATCTTCCACTGTATGTGTCGAAGTAGAAACTCGTCTTATGCGGTCAGAATTTCAAGCTGCCAAGTTTCTATATGCTACCGAGAATTACAGGTAACAGCAACATTACGAAGCTACTACGTCATAAAGCCATCGTACTTTTCCTTAGTTACAAAAGGAAACAGACAGATGCTTCAATGACTTCAATATTATTAGTACTGAATGAAATTGTTTAACCTATTCCGGAAGTCATTGTAATTCAGTGTCTGTTATGCACCATCGATGCTTCGATGAATGCACAATCCGCATAAAAGAAACTCTCAATCAATAACGAACCAAGCAAGCCAAACAGATTTCAGGCACGAGATGTTGAAAATGCTGCAATTTACTAACACCTACCCCAATTTCCTACTGAACCTTTTGCGGACATCGATGCCACCGCCGTCTTGAAATCAAAATTGTACCAAATTATACTGAGGCCTTATCGTCAAATACCACTGCGGATACACACAGCTAAGGAAGTGCATTTTTCTGAAATATAATCAAATCTTCCGTCTGCGAAGCCATCTGTCACATGATTTCGCGTCAATCTTTGGACAGCTTGCAACCAGAACCATTCTGTGTTAATCCTTGTGACGAATTCTTTACTCTGGCCGTTGGTAGACTGGGCACCAACTAACAAACGTTTGTGGTTGATTAATGTGTATATACTTCATGGAAGGCAGCCACAAAATGTACACCTACTACACTTAGAAGAGGCGTACACGACATACATACATAGGCATACATAACGTAAAGTATACCCCTGGTGAGACATGCAACATTTGTGGCTGCCTTCCCTGAAGTATATACCGATCAATGGCCTTCACAAAGTATTACACCAATCCGGCTAATTCCAGAGGAAGAAGTACGCAAGAATCTTTCTTGTTTCAACCCAAGTGTAATTTTTTCTACCAGCCAGTCCTACCAGCCGACATCTCTTGAGACTTCTATGAGCTTGGCTTGTTCTTACAAACAGCTGTTCTCGTGGACTCTAAGCGGCTTATCTGAACGTACGAGAGTTAATAATGTACTTCAGTATCCAGTGTAAGGCTGGCTGTAAAGGAACAGAACGGTAAGCGAGGCTCACATGCTTTCTTTCAAGTTGGTTACGTTGCAGCAACTCATGTATATTACTCATGATTTGTAACACGAACCTGGCCGTTTTAGGGTACTGATTATTTTGTGTTCGAAATAATTATCTGGTTTAAGTTTAAGTTTAATTCATTCGCCACAGGAATGGCAGGAGAAAGGAACAGAACTTTCGTTCCAATTGACACCTAACCCCTTTTTTACCCACCCATCCCACCCCGGGGAGGACATCCATCATACAGTAATCTCGTGTGCGGGAAATTAACGTCTCCTACCCCAACCCTGCAGGAGACGGGACCTCCATTTATCGTCCCTATCCAAGAAGACTAGAAAGTCTAACCATTTGCAGTTATTATTACAAAGGCCGCACTTTCTTCTCAGTTAATTAAAGACCCTGAGTGTTGGTCTGGCCGGATTTGAACTCCGCACAACAGTCCAGCGCTCTACCAATTAAGCTAACCGGGAGGCGGTTAGTAAGAATCATGACGTTTTCTAATTCATGATTCTTACTCATGCCATAAATGCCATGAAGCCATAAACATCATGATTCTTACCCACTACCAGTAGGTGGTGAGTAAGAATTATGATGTTTTCTAATGTTAACTGGTAGATTTTAGCTGTATTACACTTTGGGAGAATTCTTTAGAGTCAATAAACCAGAGCATAAAGATGAAAAACCCAAGCTTATTACTTTTATGTTCTGTTCACCTCTTATTTTGATGAACAGAGGTACAGCTTGCACAGCCTGCGTGGGGGTGCACATATGAAATCTTCATCATATTTGACTGATTCTGTAAGTATTTTAAAAGACGGGAACTAATCATCAAATTAAAATGCAGGAAAAACTGTCATTAACCCTTTAACCCCTGAGAGTCAGACCAGCATCTCATTTCTCCTCACCATATCAACCCTGAGTGAATCACACATCAAGGTCACGAGAATAAAGGAAATGATCACCAACTGGAAAAAACTTTCGATTGTAAAACAAATTCTCCTTGTCAGCACCTTAAGAAACATATAGAGAACATTATGGAGAATATGCATACTGATGTTAGAGTGTAAAGGGTTAACTTGCTACTAAAACCAAGTAACACTCGCTCTTGAAGTGCTGTACATAATTTGAGTTTGCCTTGACTGACCAGAGCATGCTAGTGATCTCTATCTCATCATTTTTCTTGTGTCAATGAATTCACACTCTTAAGTGTTAATATGAAATTGCTTCATTTTTTGGCCGAAAAATTTTTTTTTAGCACGTCACCTGACTGCATCTGCTGTTTTACTTTACAAATTGCCATAATATGAATAAAGAGCACACAGTGCTAAGTAAAGAGTCTACAACTAGTTCTTGTTTTGTGATTAACAAAAAGAAACAAGGGCATATGCTGAGTGGAGACATAATAGCCCATTTCCGAATTACCCTTGGCCTCTTTTTCAAAACGAGGCCTGATGCTCAACCATTCTTGTGAAAATGAGTTTAATTTACATGTGAATGAAATCTGGTAATCATATGAAAGGATGAGCACCAGTACTCATTTTGAAAATGAGGCTAAGGATATAATTTTAGGAAATGGGCTACTCTTTACGTGACTGTATATTAAATGCAATTAACTTAACAAAGTACTATATCAGAGCAGTCTTTGAATGGTTAATTTTCCTGATGCTACTTACCGTATTTACCCGTGTATAATGCGAACTTATTTTTCCCGAAATGAACACCTAAATTCGAGATGCGTATTATACACGGAATCCTTTGTTTAGGCTGACGCGACATTAGAATAACAAAGACACATAAGCGTGCGATGTAATTGGTCTTTAATTTGAGGGTAAACTAACCTACCAATGACATGTTAACAATTTGGATCCTTGAATAAATTTAACTAAGTATTTAAGCGAACAGCTGATCAACAAAACAGTTACTGTAATCTTGAGCAATCAAACGTAAACATGACTACAAAACTCGCCGGAACCAAGCGTCAAAGTTACACAGTGTCAGATAAGTTACGAATCATCAATTTCGCCGAACAGCATGGAAATCTCGCTGCTGAAAGAGAGTTCGGAGTATCTGAAAGTAATGTTCGCTTATGGCGGAAGAGCAAGGAAAACTTGAAAAAGATGCCTCGGTTGAAACGAGCAAATCGTGGCAAAAAAGCTGCATGGCCAGAACTTGAGGTTGGTCTCCTCGAATGGATCACAGAGAAACGGAACAATGGTCTCGCCATTTTACCATCGCTGGTGAGGCTGAAGGCCCTCGACATGGCAAAGAACGAGAAATATGGGATTCCACAAGGGCAGTTTAAAGCAGGCAACCACTGGTGTCAGCGTTTCATGAAGCGTAATGGCTTGTCTCTTCGCCAAAAGACAACTCTTGCCCAGCGGCTTCCAGATGACTATGAGGAGAAAATCGTGCGATTCCACCGCTACATTATCGATCTTCGCAAAGAGCACAATTATCCTCTTCATGTTATTGCTAACATGGACGAAACGCCACTAACATTTGACATGCCGCCAAATCGAACCATCAACAACTCGGGAGAGAAAACGATCAAGATTCGTACTACGGGTAATGAAAAGAACCGCATTACAGTCGTGTTGACCTGTGCTGGCGATGGAAGCAAACTGAGACCGATGGTAATCTTCAAAAGAAAAACTCTCCCAAAGGTTGCCAACAAGCACGGAGTTGTAATCGCCGCTCAAGAGAAAGGTTGGATGGACGGTGAAGGAATGAAAACATGGATCGACAAAGTTTGGTGTTCGAGGAGAGGTGGCCTGGGGAGAAGAAGAGGCCTGCTTGTTTGTGACGCGTTTGAAGCCCACGTGACCGAAAGAGTGAAAACAGCACTGACACGAGAAAACACGAACTTAGCAGTAATTCCTGGCGGATTAACCTCGATCTTGCAGCCGCTGGATGTCTCTTTAAACAAGCCGTTTAAAGATGGTGTTAGAAAGAGGTGGATGGAGTGGATGGCGGAGGGAATCCATGAATTTACAGCGAGTGGCCGCCAAAAGAAACCATCCGAGGAACTGATCCTTTCGCGGATCGCAGGAGCATGGCAGGACATTTCCGAAGAAATGATTGAATCCTCATTTCTAAAATGCGGGATCACCAACAGCCTTGATGGATCCGAGGACGACCTAGTTTACGAGGCCAACGATGACTGCAACAACGAGCTCGATGACTCGTTTGCAAGAGAACTGTTCCAGTCAGACTCCGAGTCCGAGTTTGAAGGATTTGATATGTGAAAGATGTTGTAACCATCATTTCGTTAGTTTGCCAAGTTAATTGAAATAAATAATGTTATACAATTTTACCTTCTTGTTGAGTAGTTTATTTTTCTTTTTTCTCAAAATTTGGTCTGAAATTGGGATTCGTATTATACACGGGCCCGCATTATACACGGGTAAATACGGTACATGTTGGTTAGCAATATTGTCTTTTTTATTTCTTTTTTGATCAGCAGAAAGTCTTCAATAATTCAGTGAAGTAACTTTCAACTCTGATATTGTTAACTTTCTGGTTAGGTGAGCCTGGTCGAACTGAAGCACTGGAAAACACAAGGCTACCATCCAAACCCATGCCTGCACCACTGGTTATGGTATTCTAAAAAGCTGTTAAAAGAGATAGATGCAGGGTGGGCCAAATGAGAGTAGCATAGAGAATCCTGTGCAATTCAAGTAAGTCATAAATAATGCTCACTTAACAATTAGAGATGCCTTGACTGTGCTCTGTTCTGTTGTAAAGTACAAAGGAAGCAGCTAAAGCATGAAGAAAGTGTAGGGAGAAACACGAGACTTAGGTGCATGTTTCTCCCTATTTCTTAGAATGGTTCAAATAATCTGATTTGTTGAACAAGACTAAAGCTGTCAAAAATATCAAACCATTAAAGTTCACAAACTATTTAAGTTCACAATCCACAAAAGTTTACAAACTGTTAGTAGTAGTTTGGCAGGTCAAATTGAACACTTCCACCCTGATTATTTTTTTTTTCAATTTAATACTGAATCTGAAAGTGAAGTGTTCAGTGAAATCTGGCTGAATTGTGGCTCATGAAAACATGCAAGTTTTTTTCACATGACAATTAGAAAACAAACCACTCAAGGCATGTGTTTTGTGAATGAATGACATCTTCTTGGGATGACAGCACTGTAAAACTTAGTTGCTGTGACTGATGTGGCCTCCCACTCAACCCATTGGAAACAGAACAACTAAGAGCTTACTCTTAGTTGTTCTGTTCTGCAAGCTCTTAGTTGTTCATTTGAGGGGCAGACAATGCAGTTTCTGAGGCTTGCTTCACTGTGATGACGGGAGATTGCCATGATGAGCTAGCCACAACGAACCCTAGCATAATTTCAGTCCCTCTAACACCATCATGATTTGTTGAATTTTAACAGTTATGCCAGTTTTGTTATATTTTTTCATCATTCCTGTTTTGTTCTGTTTTGTCTTGAATGCAAAGCTATGCATACTGTGCGAGTGTTAGCTGACACCACTGTCTTTTACTAGGCTAGAATCAGAGGTCAGTACAATGTCAATTAACGTAGAGGACGATCTGGTCACTCTGGTTGGATCTTTAATCAACTGTGTTGCGTTCACTGCTGTACAAAACGTGCGTAAGGCATCTCCTCGGGGATTGTACACCAATAGATCGCAGTTTAGATCACCTGTAAGCACAATGCGTTTGTTCAGAGAAAGGGCTTGTGTGTGACTGGGCATTAGATCGTCCGCCAGGCAAGAGAGGGCACAATCTGGCGGCCTATATACAATACAGGCAACCACAGACTTGAGATGTTTATGTTGTATCTGGAGCCACAGTTGTTCCAAACCTGAATCTGATGTTCGGGTTAAATCCTTTAAAATCTTCACTTTTAAGGGTACTTTTAACATAGGTGCACACTCCTCCACCTTTGTTATATATACGGTCAAGAGGGAAGATGTTGTAGCCTTCAAGATGGACGCTAGCGTTAGTGGCACTTGTATTAAACCACGTCTCTGAGAATGACAGGACATCAAAACCTTTCTCGATGGCCAATTTCTTGACTTCAGTGAAGCGGGCTCTGTTTTTCAAAGACTCTGCATTTAGATGGGCTATACTTATTCGCTTGCGTCGACCGCCGTGATTTAGGCTGGTTATTACTCGGATGATTTGAGAAACGAGTAGAAGTTTGGACGTTAATGAGATAAGTGATGTTTCTGGTACAGTAATTTGCAGATCTCTTTGTCTTTAATTCTACGGGTCGCGTTGTAGTTCTCACGGAAACTGAGATACCATTGTCTTGAATTGTATGATTAATATTCAAGATTGAACTGAATAATTTAAACAGGGTTGAATATTGTTTGTGGCAAAAAAAAATCCTGTAATTCAGTTTCTTCGTTTTGTAGAGTAAGATTAATACTGTTGTTGGCATGTAGAAATATGCCCGTTAGATCCATAGACGGGTGATGATGATACCTGAAATAATGTCCTAAATAATTGGAGTGTTGAAGAGTGAAGTTGTTCGTAAATAACGATATATACGACATGCGTTTCAAAGCAGAATGCCCAAATGACTTCTAAGACACACTGGGACAGCCAGGGGCCGTGGGTCTCGATGAAACACTCGTCGAACAGCTTCGAGGGGAATGTAGACAAGGGTTATTATGTTTATGTTTGTTGTCCCCTTTTCAACCTTTTCTGAATTACTTTTAAATTAGATACAATGAATATATGAAGTTCATATATTTTGAACTGCGGTATTAGATACGTATGATGCACGATCCTCGCAGTGGAGAGCGCTATTTATGCAATAGCGAAAATCAGACCTGAAAAAAATCAAGCCTGTACGGGATTCGAACCACTGACTTCTGCAATACTAGTGCAGCGCTCTACCAATTGAGCTAACAAGCCAACTGGGAGCAGGCCGTTAAGTTGATTCGTAATAAACCCGTGATGATAAATCAGGTACAATAAATATATGAAGTTCACATATTTTAAACTGCGGTATTAGATACGTATGATGCACGATCCTCGCAGGATCGTGGATCATACGTACTTTTAAATTGTAACTTCTCTTTGAACATTTTAGACTCTCATGTCCTTCGATAATTTAGTAAAAGCCTCTGTTTACTGTATACCCACTGAAGTCATCCTTAGTCCCATCAGCTGAATTGATTTCCATCAAATTCCTCCACTGAGAGCGTAGAACTGATACTAGTCCTGGTGCGGTGCTGCTCCATGCAGTTAATTCAACAGTCGCGGTTAACGTATATATGCACGACCCTTCGCAGTAAAGCACTATTTAAGCAATACTGAAAATCAGACCTGAAAAAAGTTTCAGGCCTGTACGGGATTCGAACCACTGACCTATATATGTATTTCACTATATATGTATTTCATATATATTTGTTAGTCGCGGTTAAGTTAAAATAATGCTTTACACTAACTCGCCTCGGTTTTTAGAAGGGCGAATGATGAACTTTTCACATTTTTTTTAAAGCTCATGCAAGATCACACTGGTGCTGCATAAACTTTCAACAATTAAACCTTTTTTTATTCACCACACTAAAAGAAAAAAAAGTTTAGTGATGAATTTCGACTAATATCGCATTGACTAATCAAAGGCGGCTATGGCTTGCTAAGTATATATAGCAAGAGCAAAGCACATTTAAGCTTAAAGTTGACTAAGTTAGCTTGACGAATCTAGTTAATAGATACTTTCAATTCACAGTTAACTTTCAAAAAGAAGCAATTAAATGACCAGTCTTATTTCTTTGGCCTGCCACTTTCAAGTCAATTGTTTTAGTGAGGTTATTTTACAGAAGAACAATTTCGTTTCTGGTTCATATTGTGTTTTCAGTGTGTAATACAGTAATACTGTAATACTCCTTACAATAAAATTCGTTCTCTCTTCTCTCTGATCCAGATTCGAGCCTTTGCCACTCTTATTATTAATAATTACTCAACAAGCGTTTGTAAGAACTTAAAAGCCTTAACAGTGGAAATATTAGTGTAATGTATGACTTGAAATGAAAACTTAAAAACTCAGTAAGAGATCATACTAAGGCTAGATACAAGTTGCCATCAATTAGTAATACGGTATCTCGAACAACTTGACCCTTCTATATATATTCAAAGTTGAAGAAGAGCAAGTTCAGCAACATAATTACAACTAGGCAGTTCCATAGCACTTAAACTTTCCTAAGGTATGGTAACCCTTCTCAGCTTCGCGATCTGCATCTCCAAACCTCAGCTGCTTGACGGGTAGATGTGTCTTGTTAGTGAGGAGGCCACTGTCTTCACGTCATTGTTTGTCATTCGCATCACAGTTGCATAGAGGCTTGCTTTTTGAGCACATGCCTTTTATCCCGCATGCACACATTCTTCTGTCAGCTGCTGCTCCATCCCAATATGTCATTTTGATAGAGTCACGTGACATCCACCAGGCGAAAGGTTTGATTGAAGATATGTTTTTGGGAGAGAATATCTTTGAAGCATGGCATTTGTACTTGATGAACTGTTCACAGAACAAGGAGGCCTTGGTGAGACTCTCTAGTTGAGGAAAGCTCGCTCCTGTATAGAGGATGTCACGTGAGTAACAGCCTCGACTTTTACATTTTTCCACCTTTGTTTCATTTTCGCTGTTGTGACCTATTACTGTCACGCCAACACCATCCTTGTCAGTCATGTTACAGGTGACATTAAACGGTATCAGTCCTCCTTCACCATCAGAATCTATGACATAAGGACCAGTTTTAACTGTTGGGTCGAGCGTCTTTACTTCGCTGCAAGACTTGGCTAGCATCACAAAGAGAGGATTTCGATTAGACTGTAGCCGGTTAAGTTTCGTCAGCAGTCGAACCCGTGTTTTCCGAATACTGTTGGAAACCAAT
Source organism: Stylophora pistillata (assembly GCF_964205215.1). NCBI lineage: Eukaryota > Metazoa > Cnidaria > Anthozoa > Scleractinia > Pocilloporidae > Stylophora > Stylophora pistillata. The sequence goes on from NC_142522.1 coordinate 28,242,524, forward strand.
TATTTTCCAGGCCTCTTTAAAGCAATCATTTCTTGAATAGCCCATTTCCGAATTATCCTTGACCTATTTTTCAAAACGAGGGCAGTTGCTCGACCATTCTTGTGAAAATGAGTTTAATTTGCATGTGACTGAAAACTTATAATCATATAAAAGGATGAGCAGCAGGACTCGTTTTGAAAATGAGGCCAAGGTAATTCGGAAATGGGCTATTGCAGCTTATAAGCGAAGTCGTTTCTTTACATGCATATCATTAAAGCTTCAAGTATTATTTGTTTTATTTAAATTAACCTATAAACCGCAATAGAAATGTCTTTTCCTACACCGATGTATTTAAGCGTTTCTTTTCGTGTAAAACTTATCGTGTGTTCGGTGACAGAGAAATTAATGTGACAATACCTTTAAAGCATCTTATTGAAGGGAATCCAATGGGGCAGATGCAGCGAAAACCTTTCCTTGTGAATCCAACTTGACAGGTACTACCATCATAGCATGGATTGTTACGACAGGGATTCTACAAAGAATTAAATTTTGATTTATTAGTCAAACATCTACAAAGAACTACATATCTAAGTTCACACAGCAATCAAGTGGATAATTAGACATGGTTTGATGATACTCTGGTTTAAAGATTTAATGAATTTAACCGAAATTACAATTCATCGACCCAACGTTTCGACACATACATACATACATACATACATACATACATACATACATACATACATACATAGGTTAGTTGACCACTTCCCACGGGGGCTTTTCAGGGCCAATTCCCACCCATCCCAGTCCAGGTAGGACATCCACGACACAGTAATCTCGTGCGGGGGAAATTAACGTCTTCTACCCCCTAACCCTGCAGGAGACGGGGCCTACGGTTTATTCGTCCTTATCCAAGAAGACTAGAATATTTATCCATTTCTTGATTATAGAAAGGTAGCAATTTCTCCTCATTTATTTTAAGACCATGGGGCTTGAACCCTCGACCTACAGCACAACACAATCCGGCGCTCTAACCAATTGAGCTCACACTCCTGTCTAGCGCCTTCATCAGGGGTGACCCGTGATCGTTGCAACAAGAGGCCCCTCTACATGCTCACTAATCAGCTGCCGTTTTTTCTGACGAGGTGTAAATAGGCGTCAGGTAGTAAGCCGCCATCATCACGATTTAAAGGAACGTGGGCGGAGTTGATATGCCAAACTTCCAAACAAAGGCGCTGGTGGTAGTGGTGAGCGGCGATTACTGGTGATAAACTTAGAATTATCCCATCCAATTGTAGGACTAGTTAGGCATGCGTATACTCCAACAAAGCTGAATTTTTCTTTTTTACAAAAGAAGACCGCTTTCTGATGCTCTTTTAAACGTGTACCAAACTGACGTTTTGTTTGTCCGATATGCTCGTGATAACAGTCATTGCACGCAATAGAATAAATAGCATCTGTTTGTTGTTCCTTCGTAACGGGATCCTTTGGTTTGGAAACAATATGCCCCAAAGTCTGAAAGGTTTTTGAGCGACTTTAATGGTGTTGCGGCTATTAAAAATTCTCTTGATGGGTTCCCTGACACCCTGGATGTAAGGAATAACAGCAAAACCAGTCGCTGGTTCCTTTTCCTCAGAAGTGTCACTAGTCGTAGCTGGTTTCTGGCAGTTACGGAGATATGTTTTGGTATAGTCATCTGCCTTTAAGACATCGGAAACATTATTTCTCTCAAATTTTCTCAGTGTTTAATTTGACGTTAGGGTATTTAAAATTTGTCTTAGTACTCGTTTCGATGTGACAAAAACATGGTGACAATTAGTTTTCTAATTTACCAGCTCACGGCAGCCGATCTCACGTGTAACCTTCCGAGAGAATAGTAAATACATTTCTAACACGAAAAATTCAGACAATATAACCAAGTACAGACCTACTTTACTACTTGTAAAACTTAACACATCCTGTAACGATTTATAGAAATAAGACACTCCAAATTCTAGATTTACACTCACCAGTGCAAGCAACAACAACAACAACAACAACAACAACCTTTATTTATGTGTCAAATCTAAAATAGCAGTTATACAACCACTAACTGGGGACACTAAATACTAGCACATTACGTTTAATTCATATTGTTATTACCCGCTGCTCCTGAGAAAGGTTTGGTCATTTCCAGACCTGTGAAGGAAAGATACGCACCTTCCAACATCCAAGTCTCAGTTTTTTTTTTTAAATAAGATAGATTATTTTGGATTACGATAAATTAAAATGTGCATACTTCAACAATTAAAATCAGCCTGTGATTTTCTTCACTCGGATATTGCGCAAACCGAAATTAAAGATTCAATAGAGCCACGCGAGTACTTTTTAAAATACGCCACATATGTTCAATAGACAAAAATAGATTCCGATGGAAAACGTGGTTTTTCGATGGAATAGGCAAATTTCTATTCGTAACACCTTCCAACGGAAGTAAGATTACTGAAAATCATAAAACTCAAAATATTAAATTGGGTTGATAAAGAAGGTAAACTTTTTTCCGTCTTATCTTGATCGAGGCCGAAAATCTCATTGTAAGGTCTAAATGAGATTCATGATCAAAGGATTAACTGAAATAAAATGTGTTTCTCGTGTAAGAAGAACGTAAACACCGATAAACGGGAAACAAATAGATGTAAAAAGCCCTCTAACCTTCTACATATATTTAACAATTATTCCACGAGCGCGCGTTGGATATGAGATGATAGATAGCCAACGAGGCGCGTAGCGCCGAGTTGGCTATAATCATCTCATATCCAACAAGCGCGAGTGGAATAATTGTTTTATTAAAAACGCCCCCAAGAAATTATTATTTTGTAAGAAGAAACTGGATTTTTTAGCTCCCTTTTGATTTTAAGCTGATGCGTACGCTTACCATATTTTTAGATTATGGTATATTGGCTGATATACCATAATGGCTAAGCCAATAAAAAGTCTTGAATTGCATTATCCAATGATCCAGTTTTTAATAAATATATATATATATATATATATATATATATATATATATATACGCATATTCCCTATAGCGTTCTCCATAAATGTCCTAAGCTGCTGACTAGGAGAATTTGTTTAACAATCGAGAACCTCTTTAGTTGGTGGCCTTTTCCTTGATTCTCTTGAGTTTATTGTTTGATTCAACGGTGATAATGTGAGGAGAAATTAGATGTTAGTCACTCTTAGGGATCATAGGGAATAATAACCTTCAGAACCTTCAGAAATGGGTATCAAAGCTTGGTTACCCAGTTGCTCCCAAGAACTGAGTCAACTGTCTCAAATGGTTTATTATATAGTCATTGTGAGTAACCATGTCCGGAGAGTTTGCTATTTAATCAAGGTAAAAGCCATGATAACCCTCCCCACCCAATGAGAAACTCAGAGTTTGATTGGTTTTACTCACATTCAATACAAATATCAGTCATTACATTATCAATGCTGCAGTCAGTTTAAACAATGACACCATGTTATAGCTATACAAACCTAACAAGCTGTCTCGCAGGTCAATATCATAGTTAATTTAGAACAGTTACCCTCAGTGATGGGTATAACGGCTTGGCTACCCTGTGGCTCCCAAGATCTGCGTCAGTTGCCTGAAATGATAACTATAGTTTTTTTTGTGTGTTATCATGTCATGAAAGTTTGGCATTTAATGAAGGTAATAGCACCCCCTGTCCCCCTCAAAGCGACGCTGAAAGTTTGATTGGTAAATAATTTACTCAACTTTTGCAAGTGTCAGCAATTGCATTATCAATACTGCAGTCAGTGTAAAAGGTACTGGCAAGCTGCCTAGCAAGGCAACATTTTAGCGTAGTCAAGAACTCTTTAAAACGTTGCCAAATTGCGTGTCGTCCTCCGCAATAATTTTAACTTTAATCTACGGTTGTTAAAGTACCAATAGAGTCTAGTGCACTAGATCTCAAAACTGTAATAAGAGCAACTGCTAGAGATTTTTCGAAAAACCAACAGCACTGCGTATTTACATACTGGAAGAAATATATTCAATAGCACTAACTTGAGTTGAGTTTTAGTTGTGAGGTGGAGCAAGCACAAAAAAAACACTGCACTTCTACCATATTTGAATCCGGTTATTAACAAATTATCAAGATATGTTCAGTTACACTCGTAGACGAGTTAATAAGTCAATTATTACCCTTAACAAATAACAAGCATCAACGGTTAGATCGCAGCGTAGTTAGTCTAAATAGAATTAATCGCAATTACATTGGCACTTTTACATTGGCACTCGAAGTTAACAATCTCTTGACAGTTAAGCGATACATCTGTCGTATTTATATTGACTATACAGGCTACCATTCAAACCAGCTTGCGGTAGAATTGGGCCAGCCTGGTTAGATATTGCCGATAAATAAATAAATTACAAAGAACTGAAAAGGGTAATTTATGTTATTTTTTCATCATCAAATTATCGTTATGAGACTCCTCATGAAGTTTTGCCACACGAAATTAGTAAAAAAAAAATCGTTAAATAAACCTTTCAAAAGCATCACTAACAATGCCTCGCAAATTTTATTTTAATTAAGTTTTCCACTGGATCCGACTGTTAGTATTGGTTAAAAATTCTGTTATTTCATACAATCAGGCGATTCCATAACACTTAAACTTTCCCAAGGTGTGGTAACCCCTCTCCTCATTTCCGTCTTGGTCAATATCTGTATCCCCAAACCTCAGCTGCTTAACTGGCAGATGTGTCTTGTTAGTAAGGACACCACTATCTTCACGCCATACATTGTCATTCACATCACAGTTACAGTAGGCCGTGTGGTTGTTTGGAGTTTTGGCACATGTGTTGTTCATTCCGCATGCGCACTTGTTACTTTCAGGTGCTGCACCGCTCCAGTAGGTCATTTCCAGAGAATCACGCGAAACCCAAAAGCCATCTTTCAATGTAGAACCAAGGCACTCGTACTTAATGAACTGCTCGCAAAACTGGGAAACGTTGATGAGACTCACCAGTTGAGATATGTTCGCGTCTTTGTAAAATATATTTCGTGAGTAGGATCCCGGGTCTGTGTAATTGTCCACCAATGTCCTGTTTTCGCTGTCGTGACTTATGACAGTCACACCAACTCCGTCTTTGTCACTCATGTCACAGATGACGAGGAAAGGCAGCAATCTTCCTTCACCATCAGTATCTATCAGACAGATTCCGCTATTCGCTTTAGGATCGAGCTTCTTTAAGTCACTGCAAGATCTTGATAATACTGTGAAAAGAAAGAAAACCTTACGGTTTATGTACAAGTGTGTATTACAAACCTACAGACTCGCTTAATTACTTGTTGTATTCGTCCTCGCATCCATCTCACGTTCAGAATTCCATTCCTTTTTCTCAGTTTTCAAGACTTCGTCGTTTATGTAGCGATGACTCTGATTTCCACCACAAATCAGAGTCGCTGTGCTAGTTTTTCGATAAACGTGGTTACCCCGATTCTGTCGTTCAAGCGGGTTACCACCGCCCCCAACTTCTTGATCGACATTCAGCACTACAAACGTCACAAAAAGGAAGATTCCGACCGCATTCCATTCACTCTCACGTTTCACCCTCACAACCACTCAATTAAATCCATCATTCTTGAAAACTTTAAACTCATTCAAAACGATCCGGAGACAAGCACTATCTTTTCGCAGCCTCGGCTCATTTCATTCAAACGCGACAAAAACGAGGCAATTTTTTGGTCAGAAGTTCTTTTCAGACTAATGACCAACCAGGCACTTTTAAATGCGCTCGTGCACGATGCAAAACGTGTCCTTTCATTCACAACACTGAGAAAATATCGGGACCCAAACGATCCATTAAGATCACTGATCACTTCACGTGCACCTCCGCCAATGTAATCTATTGCATAACTTGCACTTATTGCAAAAAGATTTACATCGGCGAAACAGGCAGAAGACTAGGTGACCGATTCCGAGAACACCTTCGCGACGTGGAGAGGAATGACAAGGACACATCGAAACCAGTCGCTGGACATTTTAATTTACCTAACCATTCTAAGCAACACATGGCAATCTGCGGTCTTTCCTTACACTTAGGTAGCACGGAAAGCCGGAAAACTCTTCAACAAAAGCTCATTTTTCACACCGGCATTCTAAATCCCACAGGTATCAACGAACGCTTTTCATTCCACTAATTTATTCGTGTTTTTCTCGTTGCCACGTTCCCACCAATCACGTAGCTCCTTTTTCTGCCTTTTAAAGCACACACAACCCACAATTCCCCTATTCGCTTCGACGAAGGGCTAACGTTCGAAACGTCAGCTTTTATAATCGTAACGGTGGCCAATTTGCCATTTCAAGTTTGTTGATATATTCAAATTATTTCGTTACCCCCACCAACGCAGCCTCAAACAGTTTCTTTAGAAACTATCAGCCTTTATTCCTTAGCGTGAGAAATTTCTTTTTCCATGGACGGCGGAGTGATCGCTTCAGTAAATATCTCGCATTTGTAAAGAGGTGTTATCTTTTGTCTCACAGATAAATCACGAATAAGTCACGTTATTACATCGCTTGCAGCGCCCGTGGGCAAGATGAGGCGAATCCTTTGTTCTCATTGGCTGCCCGAGCGGGAAATATGGGCCCATCTTGCCTCCCCGGAATTTCCCGCATTGATCCCGCGCTAGAAAAAAAATACAGCTAGAACTACGTTTGTAATTCTTGGACAATTTCGGCGATGGAAACGCAAAAAGCGGCAGAAGATAGTCAAAATAGTAGAACGGAAACGACTCTCGTGAGTTTGATGTGCTACAAACACATTCGGGTTTCATTCCCGGCTCTCAACAAAGCGAAATATTTTTGCAATATAGTAAATCTTTTTTGAACCGAGCTTGTTCAGTCAAGATGGCTCGATATTAGCCTCGTTCTTTTTTTGCATTTTCATGGCATCGACTTCGTCTCGGTCCAAAAAAAATGCAGAAAAAGAACTCGGCTTGTATCCAACCATCTTCACCTCAAGCTTGGTTAATAAAGGAAATATATAGTCACGCGTCAGTGACAAACGCCAGCCGATTCTATTTGACATGCTTAGTATTTTCAGTTTGATTTCAATTACCTATGGAGGTTAAAACAACTTTCTTCGTGGTTTTAGCTATGAGAACTTATAGGTAGATGACTTTTTGTGTCCATCAACAAAATTTTCATCTGTTTTTAGAATATATATTGATCACGGATCAGGGACAACTAGATTTTCAAAATTACAAAAGTTTTACAGTACCACTGCAATTTGCTCCAGCATATCCAGGAACACATACACATCGAAACCCTTTGCTGGTGAAACCAACTTGGCAAGTTCCGTTATTGACACAAGGGCTGCTACTACAGGGATTCTGTTCAAAAGAAACAAAAACAACACACTGATCAAAAAAGGAGAGAACATCTTTCTCAATTATTGATATTTACCACACTAGAATGAATATTTACAAGAAAGCATGATAAACTACGTCGAATTACAATAATGCTAATGGCCAGGCTTATACATGTATAAGGTTGGGTTTCCTCCCAAAAGAACAAAATCTCTTATTAACGTACAGCATCGAACAAGAAGTGTAGGTGTGAGGCCAGATTCAGATCAAGGTGAGGAGAAGAAGTAAAAAATAAAAATGCTAGTCTAAAATTATAAAGCGCTGAGCAAGTAAGTGTTCGAGTTTGAATTCTTCTCATTCCAAACATAACTTTAAGTTTAAGAGAAGCATTCACCTCAATCGCCAGGTAGTAAGCATCCACTTCTTGAAAGGTTAGTTCACTTTTATCAACCGTGGCGTTATTCAACTCACAGTTGTACTTTCCTCCGTCTAAAGGTTTCACATTTATGGAGACGCAGTTAGGCTCCATATAACACATCGTGCGACAGCTCCCCTCACTAAGGACCACACTACTCCTAATCACATGCCCCTTAATTGCCCTATTTACTATCGGTTCCTCAAACAGGATGATGCGACACTCGTCAGCTGCAAAAAAACAAAAAATGCCGAAAAGAAAAAGAACAAAATTAAAGAAAGAAATAAATAAATAGAGGTACCGTCTCCTACAGGGTTTGGGGTAGGAGACGTTAATTTCCCACGCACGAGATTACTTTGTGATGAATGTCCTTCCCTGGGGTGGGATGGGTTAGATTTATTGAGTAAACTGCTCGCATGGTTCGCATATGTTCCGCTCTAGTCCTACCCTACTGCGGTAATGCAGTGAAAATGGTTAGAAAAAAAAAAAAAGAAAAAGAAAAAGAAAACTTACAGCCAAGGTTTTTAAATTGTTTTTCGAAACGTCTGTATTAGCCGTTTTTTTTCTATGATCTCAAACAATCAACAATGAATATTTGCAGCAAGTATTATTTGTAGGTTTAAAATACACCATTGGCATGGATTATAACTCTCAATTTTTTGCCTAGAGTAAACAAACAAAAAAAACCACGAGCCAAGTTTAAAAAGAAAATGAAAATTCGCAAAGGATTTCTCGGCAACGAGTGGAAATAAGCGAAAGAAAACTTTACTTAATAAACAAAATGGCTAATATAGCATTGCTTCCATGTTATGTCCCTACCTGTGCAGCCTCCACAAAAAGGTGAACACGATTCCGGAGAAATTGACAAAAACAGAGACGATTAATGGCTTCTCTCGGTCAAATTTATACAAAGACGCCATTTCAATCTTTTCTAAGATTGAATCAGTCACAACTGGAAAGCGCCAACGTAAATGAAGGTTTCAACTTCCTTTCCCCATGACTAATGACAACAACTAACAGATTGACGGACTACGGTTATTGTTTTGATGAAGCCCCACAAACACGTGCCAAGAGTTTCCATTTGTTCAGTCAAGAACAAAAGAAGCGCATAGAGTTCAATTTTAATGCGCTATATAAGAACTTATTATTAAATTAAATTAAATTAAGAAGCAATTTCCGCTTCTAGTTTGAATTTTGAAGTTTGAATTTTTGGATCATATGCCACTGAGTTATGTACAGATTTCTACCCGCCCGCACTTCACCTCTTTGGTATTTATCTTCTCATGATCCGAACTAGTTGCTGGCTTTCAATTTTGATGCTACTCAAATAAGAGAAGACATGCGTTGCGTCACCTCGATGAATTATCAATGAAATCCTGGTTCAAATTTCCTGTCGAGCGCCTAGCTAGAACTTTCCTAAACAGAGTTTAAGAAAGACGAAGTGAAAAAAGACATGGATGGCAAAGGTCAGGCCTAGAAAAAAAAAGCCACAAGTCGATACATGGCGAACACAATAATGCATTTCAACGATCGACTTTCAAGGCCATTAAGCGAAATGAGGGTATGTTGATGACTGAGATTTTTCGTGAGCTAGTTGCGAGCTGCCTTCGGTAACCTCGATAGAAAGACTGTCGCACTTCATCTCTGGAGTGTAGTGGGAAACCCTATCACTATCAGTGAACAAGTTATGTTACGTACGTACAGGCAGTGAGATTTAAAAGCTTTGTTTAACTATCATCAGCAAACTCTATAAATGTTTCTTTTTTTCGCCCAATCGTTTCTCGTAAAATGCTCTTGGCAGCTGTGATCTCGGTAATCGAGGAGAAAAGAGGCGAATTTCAATTTAGGAAAATGAGTTCGAAACAATAAAACTCATCCTTGATGAGCGAAAAAAGTAACATTGACCCGGTTAAAATATTGTCCAATTGATCAAAACTGTAATTGTTGTTTTACGTGAGGCAGGTCATCTTTCAAGTCATCACACACAGGAAGTGTTATTTCTCAGCTCACGCCATAATTAATACCTGATCCCATCCTACAACTACACGGTTTTGAAATTCACTTCTATCAAAATAATTTTAAACTCACCACTGAAAGCAGTAACTGATGCTAATCTGATTCCAAGCAAAAAAACAAGGATAACAGGGAAAGTTCTCGCTCCCCTCTTAACATGATCCGTGGAGTTCATTCTTGCGCAAACCACTTGATGGCGGAGGTAAAACAGTTCAAAATACTGCAGCTCCCACCTAGTTTATACCTATTAGACTTTTAAATTATCACTAGTAGTCTAAACAGGATGAAATTACAGTGCAGCAGGTGCAACATTATTGAGATGAAATATTTGAAAACCACTTGACACTGGATAAATATAAATATTAATATGTGGCTAATTTCGACGATTCCTTTAATTAACTTAAAAACACTCCTATTCCATGGGCGATTTCTACTGAAAAACTAAGTTTTCAGTCAATTAAATTTACATGACTTTGATAATTACGTTCAATTTATGCATCCTTGTTATGAAATTTCTTTGTTTACCCAAAGGCTATTTAGACTCTTAAGACTCATAAAATAGAAAGGTTTCTAGAATGAATGACGGTTGACAATTAATTACCAAGGTGGAGGTGAATAGACTTAGTTAATTCACTAGCCATAAACTGAAGAATCTTTTAGCGAGTACATGATAAAGAAAACAGAGGTTACTCAAATTAAAAAGAGAGGCTTCACAGAAACATTTTATTTAAGTAGTGGTAAAGGTAACATAAAAGGCTTCCAAGTAAACTTTGAACCATTTTTTTAACACGTATCTGTTACAATCCGATAACTGTCAATTGGAGAGGAAAGGAGAGGAATTAAAGCGCATGCACACCTTTAGATGAACAGCAGTATTTGTATGGCAAACGCACACGAGTTAAATGACCGTAGCGACGATCTTCTCTTAAAAAACACTGAGAGATTTTACAGAAAGTATTACTCATTTCCAACGACGATCAATTGTGAAGATTCACCTCTGTTTAGTTTGAAATGCCACGGAAAGACAAATTGTAAGTGACCGTGTTTTGGAGTAAGAGTCTGCTTGTTTGTTTTCTGCAATGGCATATGCAAATCTTGTCTTTCTTCCACTGAAAAACTGAAGTGAAATGAGGCGCTTTTTCGACTTCTTAGAAAGGAAAATATGTTCGAAACAATCAAACTCACCCCCGATCAACATGTAAAATAACACTGACACGGTTAAAATCTTTTTCACCTTTCACCAAATCTGTAATAAAATTGCAATATATTATATGAAGCTGATAATCCTCAAAATCATCATATACAGGCAGTGTTATTTCTCTCAAGCCATGACAGACTAAATAATTTATCACATCCACAGTTTTTGAATTCCTTGTTACTAACCGAATTAGTCACCAGCGCAAGTAAAAATCGATGCTTATCTGATTCCGAGCAAAATACTAAGGATAGTAGGGAAAGTTCTCGCTCTACCCTTGAAATAATCTGATGAGCTCATTTTCACGCAGACCACTTGGCTTCACCAGTAAAACAGTTCAAAACACTGCACCTCCAAACTAGTTTATACCTGTTAATGATCACTCTCGACAGAACGAACTTAGAGTGTAGCAGGTGAAGACTTGTTTATTGAGTGGAAATGCTTCATAACTCGCTCTGGTAACGACTGGCTGAAAGTCAAAATTAAGTACGTACCTAATTTCGATCTAAGTTATGGAGATTAGGGGAAGTATCCTTTGATGTAGTTTCAAAACACACTGATCCGCTAATATTCATGAGAAATTCAAATTTTCAGAGTCAAACCTGTCAAGTCAATAAACCTTCCGCGTCTTTATTACCTTTCAATTTACGCATCATTGTTACGAAATTTCTTTGTTTACCTAAAGGCTTTTCAGACTCTTTAGACTCATTACAAAGAGAAGTGTTTCTAAAAAAAAGGATTACAAATGTCCAAGTTAAACCAAAACAGTGCCACCTACGCACTTCAGTGCTACCCGCGAGCAGGCCTCGCTAACTGACAGAATTTTGAAGAAAAAAAATAATGAAAAAGTTACTCGCGGCTTAGTAATTACTTTCACTCCCAGAATAATCAACTTCCTCTTAACCTTCAACTCGTCTATATATATATGGTCACAGTCTCTTGCATCTTCGCTACGCAGTTTCTTTCATTGTCCTACAGAATTATGGTACCTGTAGTCAAGCACTGCGAAAAGCTCATGGATAAAAAACCGCGTCAATCAACTTTCACTTGGTAACTACGAAAGCGGTAGACGTTAGTATTTCACAGCCAAGGTGGTACTATTGAAACATCTAAATTGGACAAAACTGACTGACTACTGAGAGGGCCAATGAGTTAGGTTAAGTAAAATATGTACGGCGCCGGCTGGTGGCCTTTGTTTTGGGCTCTCGCATTACTTGCTTTCAGATACGTAAATACTGTGTCTAACGACACAAAATGTGGATTTAAATCAGTCTAAACTACTTTGGATTTAGTCGGACTAGATTTTTTGGTTCAACGCAGCCAAAATACACTATTTTGCTCGCGATGTCGATGTCTTCGAGCGCTAGAGCTTCCAGCGGCCCGAAACTCACTCAAGAGCCCAATTACGAAATGGTGCAAACATGGAATGGTGGTGGCTACACTGTCAGAATATGGCTACATTAAAGAATTATCCGTTGATATGGATGTCCAAGTTACACCTGGACCGATAAGCGCAATTCTTGAACTACAGAATAACCTACAGAGTAGTTTAGAGGTCATCCTGGCCATTCTGTAGAGGCCTGGGTCCGAGTCACTCTGATTAATTAGTTATTCATATGGCGTAGGTGCACGAGGGGTTTTGGGTTAGGGTTTAGGGTTTAGAAAATTAGTATTCATAATGCGTAGGGTTTTTGCATCTCATTAAAAAAATAACGGTTTTCAAGGTGACGTCTCACACAAAGGGAACAAAAGAATCCAAGATAGCGAAGGGATTAAGTCAAACAAACTGTTTTTTGCATACGTAATATTTATTGTGAAGGTGTAGTCTGATCGTCTGGGTGAGTGTAGTCCTGAGAAAGACTGTTGTCGGTGGCAGTGACTGACGTTTCGAAAACCTGTGCGGAAGTCATCATCAGAGACAAGTGGATGATTGTTGTCTGTTGACAACAGATAACAATGTAATATTTATTGTCACACAACACAGAGAAAAGAGAATGGACCCTATATTACGCGTGTGGGTATCGCTAGTTAGACATACTAATCTAACCGACTAGGACTGTGAGCAGAAGTTGTATTTATAAGAGTCCCAAAAGATTATTTGTCACACAACACGTTGTCATACGAGGTCTTTAGAGCGAAGAACTTGAAAATAAGTGACATAGACCAAAAATGAAGGCATCAGTTGACAGTATAACCGATGGTATGTATTTTTTTCTCCCACTTCTTGGTCGTAGGTTTCAATTTCCTCGATGTAGGTAGTCACCTGTTTGCGCATGACACTGAGATCATGTTTATCGGTTTTTTTTCTTTGACTATGACTAATAATTCGTCTAATATGGCTCCCGCCCATTGAGGGTTTTCTTTCATGTCTTTGCCCAAGTGTGTTAAAAAAGAGTTCTTTAGACGACGCCAAAAAAACGGTTATCGCACCAAATTAGTGACATGACAAAGTCGGGGGGAGGAGGAATCTTACGAGCATTATAACGCACTCCTCAATATGTAAGAGATTTATGATGGTAAGACACAGGGATTGACAAGCTGTCAAAGTGTTCAGGCGGGTAGATATAAACCTTGTCGCTATAAACTCTTGGTCAGTATTATAATGTCTGACTCTTACGATTTCTCCTGTGATTGCGGTCAATGCGAATGGTGTGTACTAAAAGAAGAAGAAATAGAGAGAGAAGCGTTTTGGCAGGACAATTTAAAGAGAATAAGAGCACTCTAGAAACCAAAGTGAATAGACGAAATATGAGTGTTTATTATGAATGATACACAGTATCACGCAACTACCCATACCGGTTCTAGGACAATAGAGTATCCACACTTGAAAATTAGAAGGAAATGTATGAGAGATGTAGGAAGGAAACACAAAATAAAAGCCTTAAATAAATCTTGGCTTAGGGTTAAATTGCGTAGGTTATAGGAGCGTGTTTTTTTCATAATTTGAAACAATAAAGGTCATCTGAGATGGTGTAAAACAAAAATAATGAAACCTAAGATGGCGTTTAATCCTCCCTTAGGGAAAATGATTTCAAGATAAAATGAATATTCAAAAAACGTTCATTTCAGAATAAAAGAAAAAAAATTGTGGTGACCAGGATTCGTACCTGGGTTTTTGCGATCACTCACACGACCACACTCCTAATTCTCACCCTAAGCCCAATTCCCATATTAAAATCAAAATAAAAACCCTAACAGTCAAACATCAGAGTGAGACAAACAATGGAAACAATAAAACGCAAGACTCATACTTCCAATGTTAAAAGGGATTTCAAGATGTCATTAGCATTCGTATCGTGTAAAAAAAAAAAGAAGAATAAAAGAGGTTTGTTTCCGCCTAAACCCTATGATGGGATGTGAATAATTCATCCTACTCCAATAAACTGAAAATAGTTGGGATAGTGATCACTCAGTTCATGAGTATTCAAAATTCTCTGAAAATGAACAGTGGTCCGTTCGAGGTAAAAACATGCGAAAGCTTTTTTCTCAATAAAAATGTTTAATTTAGTTCAAATCTTAATTAAAAATAAACTGCAACGTGTAAGTGTGATCACTAGCAGTGATGAAAGTGTTTGACTTTAAATTCTATACAAAATTCCGCAAGTGAGGAAAAAAAGATAACAACGATGTATCGACGCAATTCAATGACAGTGACTCGAAGAGAAATAATTAAATCTCCCGTTTCATACATTAAAAAAATATCAGAAAAAAATCGAACGAAAAGGGTATTCAAAAACGCAGCACCATGCTCATAAACATTCCCATTTCTCGGAAAAAATGAACCATAGAGCAGACCAACTGTGGGAAAATACGAAATGCCAGCAGGCGTTGTAACCTAGGTAGTCTCATTATTATCTGTCCATCAAATTTTAATCAAGTCATAGCATCCTTACATTTTTTGGATAAAAGTCAATGACCTGTCCGTCCAAATTTTTTCCGAGTTATGACATGTGTCAGTCAATGATAGACAAATGGAAATCTAGCAATGGGTGTATAAGAGTGGCTATGAGTCGGAATGGTATGATCATACATGGGACCGAAGTGATGATGAAGAAAGTTCGATTTCATCCAATCAGACAAGTGGTGCATCTCACTGAAGTCCATCCCTACATAGAAGTCGAAGAGAAGATAAATAGAATCAAAGCGTTCCTGGATACTCCGTTTAAACACAAAATAAAAGCGGTAAAAGAGAGGCAACATAGCAAGTACCTATATAGAAGCAAGTTTTACACAAAACCTCGACATCTATATGTGATGAAGCGATTGGAAGAATTACAAGGAGCATAATCCAACATGACTAGCTCATATGATATGGACTTGCTTTACATGTTACGAAACATGACTAAAACGTGGAAACATTGCATGTAGGCCGCCTCCTAAACCCCGCAAAAAGTGAACTCGGAAAAGTTGGCAAAAAAATTCTCGACAACATCAACTCAAAGATCAGAAAAACAACGAAACTCGACCATTGGAAAAACACATCAGATGTAATGAATTGGTTCACCGACATACCCAGCAAGCAGAAGCATTCGTTCGCCTCGTTCAACATCGACAGCTTCTACCCATCCATCACAGAATCTCTTCTCTCTAAAGCAATTTCTTTTGCCAAGAATTAAATCACAATCAGCGACAAAGACATCGAAATAATCATGCACTGCCGGAAATCGCTTTTTTTCGACAACGAGATCGTCTGGACCGAAAAAAACCAAAGCAGCCTGCTCGACGTCACTATGGGCAGCTTCGACGGAGCGGAAGTTTGCGAGCTTATCGGGTTTTCCTCCTGAACAGCCTCGGCGAAAAATACGACAAGAACAACATAGGACTCTACAGGGACGGCATGCTGGTGCTTCTAGGAAACACAAGCGGAGCACAATCTGAACGCCGGGACCAGAAAGGACCTCACACGTGAATTCAAGAAACAAGACCTGAACATCACCATAAGCATAAACCTCAAAATCTGCAACTTCCTCGACGTCACCCTAAACCTCGCGGACGGAAGCAACTATCCATACAGAAAGCCCAACAACGAAACCCTTTACATCTACACCAATTCCAACCACCCGCCAATAATAATAAAACACATACCTGAAGCAATCGGCCGACGAATCTCCTACATCTCCTCAAGGAAAGACCTCTTCAAAAAAACCAAGCCACACTACGAAAGTGCACTCAAACAAAGCGGACACGGCGAAAAGCTAACCTACACCGAACGCAAGAAACCTGAAACTCACAACCACAAGAGCAGACAAAGAAACATAACTTGGTTTAATCCGCCCTACAGCATGAACGTGCAAGCAAACATCGGCAGAGAATTCCTGAACCTCGTCAGCAAGCATTTTCCAAAAAATCACCGGTACAACAAGATTTTCAACAAAAACAGCATAAAAGTTAACTATAGCTGCATTGACAACCTGCAAACCATAATTAAGAAACACAACAGGAAAATCCTTGAGTCAAGCAAAACACCCCCCACAGGAAGCAACTGTAACGGCAGGAAAAGAAACCACTGCCCTCTGAAAAACAACTGCCTCACTTCAAGCGTCGTCCACAACGCCAACGTAACAACTGAAAATGCCACAACCGGAAAGAATTACATTGGACTAACGGAAGTAACCTTTAAACAACGCTACACGCAGCACAAACTTTCTTTGCGAAAGAGAAACTATTCAAGCAGCACGGAACTATCAAAGTATATCTGGACACTCAAAGACAGCAACACCAACTTCACAATTAACTGGAGTATTTTAGCGACCGCCCCGGCCTACAACAACAAAAACAAGCGGCACCACTTGTGCCTCACAGAGAAACTTTATAAATTGACTTTATGGCACGGTATGTTTTCCATCGATAATAAACCGTCTGACGATCGCAGCGCAAGCTGCGTGAAACTCAGAGTAATGGTGAAACGATCTTCCTTTCATTAATTTATAACCGCTAATAAAACGCTCTGCCACCCGCATCGAGCACTCTTTCACAGCCACAATTTCTCCTAGTCTGTTTATATATATATATATATAAACAGACTCTCCTAGACGACTTAATATATATATATATATATATAAATATTATGAGAGGAAAAAAGGACGTAACTACATTTCCCGACAAGCCTGTTTCGTGAATCGCTTCACTCTTAAACCCCTGAAGAGTGAAGCGATTCACGAAACAGGCTTGTCGGGAAATGTAGTTACGTCCTTTTTTCCTCTCATAATATTTATTCTGCTCTGCTTCTACGTATTGAGCACTGTTCCACGCGAAAATCGACTTGCAGACTTCCTATATATATAATATATTATATATATATATATATATATATATATATATATAACATATACATGCGCATGCTCGCTGGTTTACTCTAGTTTGAGCACTCTGGCATGGCTTAGACGATACCACAAAGGTTGGGTCGTTTGGGGTGACCGTCTCGGTTCTCCCCCATCCTAGCATTAGCACTGCACTGATGAGGCCCAGAAGGCCGAAACAGTACTGTCTGCAGTTAGTTATATATATATATATATATATATCACAAGTCGTTAGTGGAACTCTCAGGCTAACAAAGGTGCCCCACGCCAGGAGGATCAATAGAGATTCGCAGTCCAAACCACGCAGCAAACACGAAAGAAGAAAGTTTAAAAATTGCGAGGAAGGACAACTTCTGACGTCAAAAATATAAAAAATTTTGATAAAAAATGTTTCGGTCCGAGACCTTCTTCAGTTGTTTACAACTTTTGAAATAAAAAAAGAGCATTAAATAAGATCGAAGTGCTAATGATTACGTAATTACAGATAACGACTAATGAACTGGTGCTAATAAAAAGATAACAAAAAACCTAATTACAAGGAAAGCAATGGACAATGTACAAGAAACAAACCCTAAAATCTAAGAGATAAGAATACTAAATATACATATGGTGCACGATCCTCGCAGTAGATAGCAGGGTAGATAATTTTCTGATTTATCACTTTCTGATTTATCACTTTCACGGGTTTATTACGAATCAACTTAACGGCCTGCTCCCAGTTGGCTTGTTAGCTCAATTGGTAGAGCGCTGCACTAGTATCGCAGAGGTTAGTGGTTCGAATCTCGTACAGGCCTGATTTTTTTCAGGTCTGATTTTCGCTATTGCTTAAATAGCGCTATCTACTGCGAGGATCGTGCAACATATGTATCTAATACCGCAGTTCAAAATATATGAACTTCATATATTTCATTGTATCTAATAATAAATATGTTAAAATGAATGGTGTAACCAATTGCAAAGAAGCAATGCGGCAAGCAAAAAAAAGGGGAGGCCCACTTTTCACTACAACTGTAAACCGTAACAAAATCTCAAAACAAAGCCTTTGGAGCCCGAAAGGGCAAATTAGCAACAAAATCCTTGGAGGGGCTCTTAAATGATACTAATCATTATAAGATCCCTTGGCAGGGCCTCTGAGCCCAATCCACACCTAATTAAAGGGCCGACAAAATCCAAGAAAAGGGCCTTTGAACGATCAATTAGTAGCGCTTAATATAAGATGGAAAATTAATTATAGCAAATTCTATTTTCCGAATGAAATTCCTTTCTTGTATTCAAACCATGGGGTGCCAAAGAGAACAACTGAGCACTGCAATAAGCCTCTTTTGTGATTAAAAGTCTATCGATCTCTTCAGAGCCACTAGGGGCCTGTACCTGATCGATGCATTGGAACGAAAAATCGTCCAGTGTGTGTGGGGTTTTGTTAAAGTGTATCGCTACTTCACAAGTTGTTTTGTTTGTGAGCATAGCAGATTTGTGATTTCGAAATCTAACTTTAAAGTCGGTAGTAGTAGATCTCACGTATTGCAGGCGACATTTCTTGCAAGAAGCCAAGTAAATCACATTTTTACGATCACAGGAAAGTCTAGAGTGAATGGTGTCATTTTTGCCCGTCTGAAAGCTGAGAAATTATTTAGATTCAACAAAGAAATTCTGAGAGAGATCGCATCTTTTCCTATCGCATTTAAAGCAGCCATTGTTATGAGGATTGGTTTGTCTCTCGCTGGCAGTTTTAAAACGAGATGGTGCTAATAATTCTTTGAGATTTTTCGATCGACGAAAAGATGGTATGATAGAACTTCGAGGAAAAAGTTCTTTCAATTTGCGGTTAAATTGCAGAATAAACAAATGCTTTCTGATTATGTTGCCTACATCGGGCAAGTTAGGATTAAATGTAATAACAAATGGAAATAGTTTCTTCGTTTCTTTTCCACCAGTCCTGAGTAATTATTTCTGGGGATGGCGGAGTCTTTGGAGAATTGTTTAGAAACTAATTTAGAAGGGTAATCCTGGTTAACAAGGTACTCTTTGTACTCAGCTGTTCTCTCGGCAAAAAAAATACTTCTTCAGAGCAATTTCTTTTCATTCTTGTGGCTACTCCAAAAGAAATAGCTTTGAAAACGTGCTTAGGATGGCAGCTGGAAGGCGGAAGGTATAAATGGCTATCTGTAGGTTTGGAATAAGCGTCTGTCCTGATAAATCCATCGATAAGATATAAAGTAAGATCAAGTACGTGAAGCTCACGCTCAGAAAAAAACTAGCTCAAACTTAATAGTAGGATATAGAGAATTGATGTAATCAGTAAATTTATGTAGGGCAGGAAGGCCCTGCTGCCATAGATCAAATACATCGTCTCGATATCGCAAACATAAGGACGGCTTTATCGGACCAGAAAACTTAGCTTTGTGATTAATTTCGCCCATGGCTATATCGGCATAGCTACAAGTATTCTTCGGACCCATAGCTGTTCCATGGATGTGAAGAAAGAAATTCTCTTTAAAAACAGAATGGTTACTTTTCAAACAAATTTTTACGGCTTCTAAAATACAAGTCGTGGATGGAAATTTGTTTTCTCTACTCAAAGCCTTCCTTACTGCAGTGAGGCCGAGTTTGTTATCGATGTTGAGGAATATTGAAACCACGTCCCACGAGACCATTAAGGTGCCAGTTGGAAATGGACCGCTTGTGTTAAGATGTTCTATTTTGTTAAGCAGGTCGGTAGTGTCTTTAATAAACGATGGTAATATTCAAGCAAGTGGTTGTAAATAAAATTCAGTAAAGGCCGATTAGTTTTCAATTGCCGTGCCACAACAAGATGTAATAAGTCTGAGCGGGTTACCCGTTTTGTGTCTTTTGACGTTTCCAAATGCAACTCCTGGTCTCGCTTCTTTATTTATAACCCATTTGGCTACTTCGGGAGAAATCTCACCTTTTCCTAGCCATTTGGAGCACCAACTATCTACTAATGCCAAATGTTTAGAGGTTGGGTCTGATTGCAAAGGTTCATGATGCAACTGATTGTTAAGCTGACCAAACATCTTTTCCTCCTACTCCCTTTCATCAATTAAAACAAATCGGGATCCTTTGTCCTGTATACGAATCAAAACATTGGAATTTTTAAGATTTTTAAGCGCAGCCCGTTCTTTTTTAGAAAGGTTATCTCTAGCTTGCCAAATGTTCTCAGGATTGATAAGATCACGCCGTACATTAGCTAAAAATAATTTGGTACACGGGGTAGGTGGCTAGGATTTGTCAGGTTGTCATCAGGATTTATATCAATGAAGAAAGCTGCTGTTCGTAGTCGAGCTTCAAATACTTCTAAGTCATCGTACACGCTCTGCCAACTGATGTCCTTAAGTGTTGGGCAAAACGATGGTCTTTTCCTCAGCCCCTAGTGGCTCTGAAGAGATCGATAGGCTTTTAATCACAAAAGAGGCTTATTGCGGTGCTCAGTTGTTCTCTTTGGCACCCCATGGTTTAAATAAAAGAAAGGAATTTCATTCGGAAAATAGAATTTGCTATAATTAATTTTCCATCTTATATTAGGCGCTACTAATTGATCGTTCAAAGGCCCTTTTCTTGGATTTTGTCGGCCCTTTAATTAGGTGTGGATTGGGCTCAGAGGCCCTGCCAAGGGATCTTATTATGATTAGTATCATTTAAGGGCCCCTCCAGGGATTTTGTTGCTAATTTGCCCTTTCGGGCTCCAAAGGCCTTGTTTTGAGATTTCGTTACGGTTTACAGTCGTAGTTAAGAGTGGGCCTCCCCTTTTTTGGCTTGCCGCATTGCTTCTTTGCAATTGGTTACGCCATTCATTTTAACATATTTAGTATTCTTATCTCTTAGTTTTTAGGGTTTGTTTCTTGTATTTTGTCCATTGCTTTCTTTGTAATTAGGTTTTTTATTATATTTTTATTAGCACCAGTTCATTAGTCGTTATCAGTAATTACGTAATCATTAGCACTTCGATCTTATTTAATGCTCTTTTTTTATTTCAAAAGTTGTAAATGACTGAAGAAGGTCTCGGACCGAATCATTTTTTATTAAAATTTCAAATTTTTGACGTCAGAAGTTGTCCATCCTCGCAATTTTTAAACTTTCTATATATATATATATATATATATACAAAAAGTTAAAATGATAGGAAACAATTAAGAAGACAAGAGGACTATTTCTATTGGTTTCGCAAGTAGAACTTGTTTTCATGGCGGCACTTGGAAATCAGTTCTGATCGTTTGTTTAATTAAGTGGATTTGTCCGTGGTGATAATGAGGAATTTTTCGGCAAGGCAGAGGTTGCATGTTCTTGAATTTCCTTTGTAAGATGCGGCTTTGTGGATTGTCGACCAATGAATGGAGTAGGGAGTGTTGGTGCCCTTAAGTTCCCAAATGTATTTGGATACCTCGGTGCTGTTAGCGTAGGCTTTCTTTCGGAATGAGAGGGAATGCTGCGTGTATCTTTGTTAAAAGAATTTTCTGTTAGGCCGATGTAGTTTTTGTACGTTTGGTCTTTGTTTGTGGTGACTTTAGCCTTGTAAATTAAGGAGGAAGCGAGGCACTTGTTCTGTAAGGGACAGACTTGTTTTACTCTGCAGTTGCACTTGCGGTCTTGACTGGTCGAGGGGGGGTTCAGGATTTTCTGATTGTGCCTCCTTATTATAGAATCCATGTTGTCCATACAACTGTTGCTTACTTTGGTGGTGTTTTTGTTAAAGATTTTGTTGTATTTGTGAGAGGTGGGAAAGTGCTTTTGAACAAGTGTAAGGAAAGTTTTACCGACGTTAGTTTGGACGTTTTTGCTGAAGGGGGGGGGGGTTGAACCAGATTATCTGTCTTCTTCTTTTTTTTTCTAGCGATCACGGGAACTAGGGGGTGAAGGTGTGGCTGGCTTGAAGTAGGAGAGATGGATGTTATATCCGCTTGATTTCAGGGCGTCTTCGTATGTGGGCTTGGCTTTGTTGAATATATCTTCGTTGCAGGAGAGGTCACAGATACGCCGGCTAATAGACTGTGGAAGGTGCTTAATGATGGAAGGGGGATGGTTGGATTTAGCATGGACGTAGAGGGGATTGTGGTTGGGTTTTCTGTAAGGGCAGTATGTTCCTTCGTTAGGTTTAGTGAGACGTCGAGGAGGTTGACTGTTTTTAAGTTGGTGTTTATGGCGATTGAAAGGCCGTATTGTTTGAAATGGGCTGATGTTGTTTTCCTAAAGCGGTCCGCCTCCGGGCCTGATGCGTTCTTTAGTAAGGCTAGGCCGTCGTCTCTGTAGAAGCCGATGTTGGTGTTACCTGTTTTTTTGCTGAGGGTGTCGAGGATGAAAAGGCCGACGAGTTCGCATATTTCGACACCATCGTAGCTCCCCATTGTGACGTTGAACATGTTGTCATTGTTTTCTTTTTCCAGGCGGTGGGGTGGTTGAAGAGGAGGGATTTACAGCAGTGCATGATGATGTTAATGTCTTGATCGGTGATCGTGGTGAAGGTTTAGGCGTAGTTGATGGCATCCAGGAGGAGGGTTTCCGTGATCGAGGGGTAAAAGATGTCGATATCGAAGACAGTGAACGAGTGCTTGTGTTTGTCGGGGATGCTGTCGAACCATTTAATGACGTCCATAGAGTTTTTCCACTGGTTCACGGAAGTTTGCAAACTTCGGTAATATACGCTTACATATATATATATATATAACTAACTGCAGACAGTACTGTTTCGGCCTTCTGGGCCTCATCAGTGCAGTGCTAATGCTAGGATGGAGGAGAACCGAGACGGTCACCCCAAACGACCCAACCTTTGTGGTATCGTCTAAGCCATGCCAGAGTGCTCAAACTATGTATAAAAGACGACAAGTTAAAGCGGGACTGTGACGAAAAACGTATCATTCCGTAAAACCTTTTTACAACAGTATCTCGAATTTATGCACTTTGAATAACATATGTATTAAATATTAGAAAAATCTAGCCAACGACCGCCGAGAAAATGAAACTTTAGCGTTGCGAAATCGCCCTTCCGCTATATTGCTGTTGAATAAATGAGTGGCAGGACAACGGTAACGCGTCAAAGCGTAGTGACGTTATCCAATCAAGACAACTTGGAGGCAAGAGAGCTTGTAGGGCAAAATCAGTCTTCAAGCGAAAGTGATCGATCATCTAGT
Organism: Stylophora pistillata; assembly: GCF_964205215.1. Lineage (NCBI taxonomy): Eukaryota > Metazoa > Cnidaria > Anthozoa > Scleractinia > Pocilloporidae > Stylophora > Stylophora pistillata. The sequence continues at coordinate 28,265,923 of NC_142522.1, forward strand.
TATTGCTCTATTCCCTCGATAGCTTCCCTTGAAAGTGATGTGAACAGTACTTTTCCTGATGAAAGAACCAATGTAATTGAGGAATTTGATTTCCTTTTCCTGTAGGCGATCTTTAAGTCTATTAATTTTGGTTGTCAGCGTGTTGATTGTTTTCTTCCGACTTCGGTTTTCGTCTCCCACAAACTTGCACGCGTCGCAACTCTGGTGGAGGTATAAGTGAGTCTCTTCCTAAGATGACGAAAATGGAGCATTTAATGATATAATTGGACTCTAATACGTTGGAATTCCTTGACTTGGCCATGTGTTGTTTATATGTACTGACACGATCGCTTGTGTTGGCATGCAAAATCTCTCTTGTTTTTACCTGGTAATCTATTGTTTCCTTGGCAGGAAAAGAAGCCGCAAGCTCATCTGCTTCGAAATGAGAAACGGCAATCTCATCGGCGGAATTTCCCGTTAACTCCGAAGATACTTCTTGATCCCCAGAAGCATCGTTAGTCAAAGAACCAGAATCGGCAATGATTTCGGACCCGTTCGCAAAATCTGACGATGTAGATGTCGGTAGCTGCATGCAGAGATCAGATAAGATCAATATTGATAGACATTGGTATTGTTTTATAGAAGACAGCTTAAAGTACAGAAAGCAACGTACAGCTGTGTACGTATAATGAGTTAAAATCAAACAGTTGAACATCACAATAACCTTTATATCAAGTTCACTGTGGATACCATCAGTGACGTTTTATGCCGTGTTCCCCTGTGGATGCACTTCGCGTTCATGGTTTATCTCTATTACAGGATTTGCCGGGCAGAGTGGCATCGCTGTCTTCAAATGAAATATCTCTTTCATAGTCTATATAGATCAATTGATATTATAAAAATTATGAACATTTGATAAATACGAGGTTTGAATTTTGCTGGACGGTCACGTCTTTGCATTCTAATGAATGCGACTAAAACCTCCACTTTGACAAACTGTCAAAGAACTATTTAGACAGACTTCCAGAATACTTCACTGCAAGTTACAATAAACCAACGAATAACGAATAGTGAATGAAAGCTTGGAAAATCATACAGTTTATGTGTTTTTTAGATATTTCCTACAGGTGTGGAATAATTGAGAAAAATTGATTAGAAAAGTCCACTCACCATGCGTGATCCTTCGATGAAGTACTTGAGGTTTTCTCGTGAATATCGCGGCTTTCTCTCAAACTTTTCCAGTAAGTTGGTACTGATCCTGGTACAAATCTTCTCAATGCCCCTTTTAGATGGCATGTCCTTGAAAAACACAATTCTAAAAAATGCTCAGAAACAACAAACCGGCCTTCGGGATCAAAGTTTTTTTCTGTGAAGTCTGACAAAGTTCTTCCACTTCGCGGCAAGGTTTTTGTTAACGGGGGAGTCGTGTAGATTGGATGACGTCACTACCGGTCACCCCATACCTCCTCGGCCAGATTCAGTACATTCTAATCGGATTCAGCAGCCTCGAAAAAGATCGTCCGAAAAATACTACTTACCGTAGGGATTTAAACTCAAAAATCGATACAGTCTTTCCTTAATGTTTTGAGATCCCACACACAAAATTTCATTGTGATCGGAGAAACTAACGTTTTTCGTAACATTCCCGCTTTAAATAATCAGATATAATTTTAATTATAAAACGATGCTAGCCTTCCTTGCATTGTTATTGATAAAACTTAATTGTGTTCTTTTAGTTGAAAACTTGGTGATACTAAATGTTCTTTTCTTCCTTAAATTGTAATGGCAGTTATTATCGGCAGGCAAAAGTTTGTTCAGTTTGTGTTCTGGTCTGCCAGTTTCCTTAAATAGTTCACATGTAATCATCTGGCGCCTCTCAGATAGTTTTGCCAAGCCAGTTTCATCCAGTGCTTGCTCGTAACTTCTGCCCGGATGAATAACGCGCAAGGCACGCTTCTAAAATTGCTCCAAGTCATTGGATAGGTATTGTGGTGAGCTATCACGAAATAATGCACATGCATATTCCATCACTGATCGAATACACGTGGTGTAGAGGGTTTTAAGTTCTTTTGGTTTAACTTGGGCTCATTTAAGTTGACTCAGAAAGTATAAACGCTTGTTAACTTTCTTGATAACCTCATCCACATGATCATTCTACTTAAGATCGTTTGCTAAGGTTAGGCCAAGAATTTTTGCTCTGCTGACCCAGTCAATGTTTTTGTTATCGACCTTTATTGGCTCAAAGACCCTGTTGGATCGTGCAAAGCTAATCCGCAATTCTTTACATTTATCTTCATTCAGTTGGAACTTGTCAGCAAACACTTGTTGGGACAGGTCGTCGATTTACTGCTGGATCTTACTTATAACATTCTTTAATACAGTTTCAGCTATGGTTGTATCGTCAAAGTACTTCCATATTGGAACACCGATGATAGAGAGGTCGTTGATCATGATAAATATCCCCGATACAGAATGTTAATTCAACGATGCTATACTGGTTTTCCAAATACTTATCAGTATCCTCCCAGAGTTTCCTATGAAAGTAAAGAT